>NW_027465902.1:10000-318136 GCF_049634645.1 Pelodiscus sinensis
GGCTGGTGGCTCCCGGGAGCTTGCCCTGGACCGCAAGAAGCGGGCACCTTCCTGGGCTAGTGCGGACATCGTGGACCTCGTCCACGATCTCCGCACTAGGCACAGGAAAGTGGCTGTCTAGGGCAGGAGAGCTGCCAGCCTGGCCACCCAGGACCAGGTGTGCATGAAAATCAAGGGGGTCCACTGAGACCCCCGACACTGAGCCCTGAGCTTACAATGGCCGTACTGGGTCAGACCAAAGGTCCATCTAGCCCAGTAGCCTGTCTGCCGACAGAGGCCAACCCTAGGGACCCTGGAGGGGATGGACCGAAGACAATGACCAAGCCATTTGTCTCGTGCCATCCCTCTCCAGCCTTCCACAAACTTTGGGCAGGGACACCACTCCTACCCTCTGGCTAATAGGACTCCATGGACCCAACCTCCATCACTTTATCTCACTTCTCTTTAAACTCTGTTCTAGTTCTAGCCTTCACAGCCTCCTGCAGCAAGGAGTTCCACAGGTTAACTATTTGCTTTGTCAACAACAACTTTCTCTTACTAGTTTCAAGCCTGCTACCCATTCCTTTCCTTTGGTGTCCTCTAGTCCTTCTTTATGGGAACTCAGGAAGAACTTTTCTGAATGCACCCTCTCCACCCAACCCCTGCTTTGAGAGACCTCTATCCTGTCCCCCCTCCGTCTCCTCTTTTCTAAGCTGAACAGTCCCAGTCTCTGTAGCCTCTCTTCATCTGGGACCTGTTCCCAACCCCTGATCATGTTAGTTGCCCTCCCCTCTCCCAGCCTTTCTCTTCCCCTCTCCCACCTCCTTTTCCCAGTCTCCCCCAGTTTTTTTCAATAAAGACAGAGTCAATGTTGGAAGAAACGTTATCTTTATTTTGTACATCAATAAGAAGGGGGGATAGGGAAGGGCAAGTGGAAGGAGGTGAGGGAGGAATGGGGTACGAGCCCCCGATGGGGAGGACTGGGCTGGCTCTGCGGGCTTCTGGGGGTGGAAGCTCTCCTGCAGCCCCCCAATTACTCCCTCTCCCCAGATGGCAGCCTGCGGCAAGTGCAGCCGGGCTGATGGCCGAGTGCTGTGATGTGCCCAGTGTGGGCACTCAGGGCACTCCAAGCCAGAACTTCTTTGCAAGCGGGGCACCCCTTAGAACTGTGTGTTCGGGGTGGGGGTCGGGACCCTTTAAGCGCAGCCCTCGGCTAGCCTGAGACAGTATCTCCATGCTCTAAGTCCTCCTCTGATGCCCTGCCGGCACTGCTTCCGGCCATCCTTAAGCCCTGTTCAGAGTCCACTCAATGTGGACTTACTAGTTCGAACTAGCAAAACGCTAGTTCGAACTAGTTTTTAGTTCTAGATGCGTTAGTTCGAACTAGCTTAGTTCGAATTAACTAATTCGAACTAAGTTAGTTCGAACTAGCGCTGTAGTGTAGACGTACCCCATCTTCCAAACCAGCAAAGATGCGCCAAACTCTTCTCCGATAAGAGAGAAACCTTCAGATGGTACCCGTGGAGAACACTTCCTATGGAAATGAAAAACAATTCTTACAGTTAAGGCCTATACAACAAAACACAAACCACCTCAGCTTGCAAAAGGCCTCTATATAATCTAGCACAGGTAAACTTCCCCAGTGACATGGACCCGGTGAAATACAACAAAACAAAACAAAACCCCTGATCGAGCACCGTACTTAACTTGAGAATCTGAGAGCAAGTCTTCCAAACCGGCAAAGACGAGCCAACCTCTTCTTCGTTCGCAGAGAAATCTTCAGAGCGCGCCGACACGGAACGCTTCCTATGGAAATGAAAAACAATTCTCACGGTTAAGGCGCGCACGACAAACGCAAACTACCTCAGCTTCCAAAGTGCGCATATACATTTCAACGTACCACAGGTGAATTTCCCCAAGTGACACGCACCCGGTGAACCGCATTGCTCAAGCAAAACGCAGAGCGCGCGCGACAAAATCCAACCCCCGATCGAGCACCGTACTTAACTTGAGAATCTGAGAGCAAGTCTTCCAAACCGGCAAAGACGAGCCAACCTCTTCTTCGTTCGCAGAGAAATCTTCAGAGCGCGCTGACACGGAACGCTTCCTATGGAAATGAAAAACAATTCTCACGGTTAAGGCGCGCACGACAAACGCAAACTACCTCAGCTTCCAAAGCGCGCGTATACATTTCAACGTACCACAGGTGAATTTCCCCAAGTGACACGCACCCGGTGAACCGCATTGCTCAAGCAAAACGCAGAGCGCGCGCGACAAAATCCAACCCCCGATCGAGCACCGTACTTAACTTGAGAATCTGAAAGCAAGTCTTCCAAACCGGCAAAGACGAGCCAACCTCTTCTTCGTTCGCAGAGAAATCTTCAGAGCACGCCGACACGGAACGCTTCCTATGGAAATGAAAAACAATTCTCACGGTTAAGGCACATATAACAAACACAGACCTTCGCTTCCAAAACACATGTGCTATGTTATGTATGTGAATTTCCCCAGTGACATGCACTCCTCCACTGTGGGGGGTGACTCCTTGTCTCCTGCAGAAAGTAAAGTGTAACGGTTATGTAACAACACAGCGGGAGGGTTAGGAGCAGGGGTGGAACGCTGCCTGCTGCCGGAAGTAACCAGCTGCCAGTGCTCACCCTGCACCACCGCCTCCTCCATAAGTGGCTGGTCAACAGTCCCACATCCTAGGACAGTGACCTCGGTGGACTCCACAGGAATACTTTCCAGGAATTCCTCATAGCCTCAAATGCTCCTCAGCCTGGCCACCTCCTCCTGTAGCTCTCCCACCTGCTGCCTGAGAGATTCCACCAGCAGGCACCTTTCACAACGGTTGTCTCCCCCAGCCTGGAGATCGCTCAGTGGGAATTTCAAGCCACAAATACTGCAACACCACACCAGGACTTGGGTAGAGGCATCCATGCTCAGGTTCTCTGTCTGGATACAGGCACAGGTGGAGGAGGCAGGAGAAGTATTGGCACAAGCGCTTCGGGTCTTCATCACCATCAGTCACTCCCTCTGCTCAACTCCCTCTTCAACTCCCCTGTCTGCTTCGCTCCCCTGGTCGCACTGCTCTGGCTTTTTAAAGCCTGCTTGCCTAGATCAGGCCTGCCCCCTTCTGAGTCACACAGGGGAAGGCTGAGCCTGAGGCTAATCAGAAGCAATCAAGGGAACAATGGCAGGCTCTCAGTCCCAACTGCCACAGAAGCTGAAACTGAAACTGCTAGCACTCACCTGGAATCAGACTCTCAATTCACACTTCAAACAGTCAGGCGCACACACACACCACAGCTTGTACTCTCACCGGATAGCCTCTTCGGCGGTGGGGTCGCTTTGCTCTCCCGCTTCAACTCCCCTGTCTGCAGTCCCCTGTCCGCTTAATGATGTGTGTTTTGCAGAATGGCGATCGGAAACAATTCCCCGTATCATCTTCCCACATGAATTAAATACACTACAAATAACATAAAATGCAATTAAATCACATTACAAAAATGAGAACAGAAGAATGGTACTTTAACCAAAAATACAGCCCAGCGCTACCCGATATCAACGCTCACCATGATCATAGGAGTGCCTAGCTACACCTCCTCAGAGCAACCCAAAGCTGAATGACTCCCTGGGCCTAGATGCCCAGCTTAAATGCTACCATAAGCTCCGCCCCTCAATATCCCAGCATGCCTTGAGGCCAAAGGAAGGTATAAATGCAGACTCATAGGCCGCAGACTCCCTTTACTTCATTTCTACATTAGCAGCGGCAAGAGCTGCTCATGCTGAAGCATTTATCATCTGTTCGCCTAACAAATACTATTCTCCACAGACTCAAACTCTGTGACCAGGTGAGGCTACAGTCATCCTATTTCAGGTTCCTAAAAGGAAAACCTTGCCCCCAGAAAGGGGGGGGGGGTTCTCAGGGCGTACGTAGCTACTGGGTGCTGAAATAGCTACTTTAGATGTAGTGAAGGGGATGTTTGAACCGGAGTATATGCAGAGTGTAGGACACATTACTTGGCTGGTGCCAGAAAGGATACACACTGCCTCATTCTCAAGATGAAGTGGGGGGGGGGGGAGGGGTCGTTCCCTGTTGTAGTGCCAGGCCACCTGATACAAACAAGAAACCCACCGTGCCCCCTAGAGCCAATATGATGGGCAAATGGCAACCTGTGAGAACTTTGATGATATGAGGTTCGGCACTGGCCACCGCTTCCTTTCAGGCTCCCTCCCCCCATCTCTTCTAGACCCCACTGCCTCCCCAATACTTAATTTTCATACACAAAGGTCTCAGACCTCAATCCTGACACAAATTAGAAAGTGGGTGGCCAAGTATGGAGCGGCAGCTGCTAGGAGAGTGCTCAGTTCTAAAGGCAACCCCGCCCTCCACACACACACACACCGGCACCGCTGGTAAAGGACAAAGGTAGCAATTACCTAGCAGCCATTCCATTTCAAATGTCCCATGGGCCTGAGACACCGCCACTGTTACCAGAAGGACTAATGCAGGCTTCCTGCCCACCTTCACTATGCACATCACACAGAAGCGACTGGCACAGTCCATACGCCCCTCTACGTCAGTCTCACCACACGCCGCCCACACCCTCCGTGCCAACTCCACCCCTCCCGTTAGTCTGCAACCGGCACAAACTGCACAAACGGTGCATGCAAGCACCAGTTCGTGAAAACTCCCTAGCCCCTCCACCTACAAGCCACTGCCAGAAGGGTGTATGAGTCCCTTTCGTGACTCAGTGGAGGTAAACACAAAACCCCTCACCCCTTCCCACACCGCAAAACCCTGCCCCAACCCACACACCTCAAAAAACTCTCCCAGAGCCAGACCCCTTACTCTTGCCCAAACCCGAGGCCCAGTCTGAGGAAACTGAGTGTACGTGGAGGACAACTAGCAACAGACACAGGAGAAATTGAGTGAGAGTGAATTGGCCTGTTATTTTGAAATAACTATTCCCCAGAGCTGTGTCTAGACGGGCCAGTTTTTCTGGAAAAATCAGCCGCTTTTCCGGAAAAACTTGCCAGCCGTCTACACTGGCCGCTTGAATTTCCACAAAAGCACTGACTTCCTACTGTAAGAAATCAGTGTTTCTTGCGGAAATACTATTCTGCTCCCTTTTGCGCAAAAGGGCCAGTGTACACAGCTCAGATTTGTTTTCCACAAAAGAGCCCCGATCACAAAAATGGCGATCGGGGCTTTTTTGCGGAAAAGCGCGTCTAGATTGGCAAGAATGCTTTTACACAAAAAGTGCTTTTGCGGAAAAGCGTCTGTGCCAATCTAGACGTTCTGTGCTGAAAATGCCTTTAACGGAAAACTTTCAGCGGCTGAATCCCGACGCCTGGGGCAGAGCAGCTGGGGTGCTGCCGGGTTGGTCCCGTGGCGCCGCCCTTGGGGTCCCCGAGTCAGCACCCCAGCTGCTCTGCCCCTGGCTTCCTGGAATCAGCCGCTGATCTGTTTCAGCAGCGGCTGAATCGGGGACCCCTGGGGCAGAGCAGCTGGGGACCAACCCGGCACCGCTCCAGCTGCTCTGCCCCAGGCATCCCCAAGAGCAGCTGGGGTGCTGCCGGGTTGGTCCCGCAGCGCTACGAGACCAACGTGGCAGCGCCCCAGATGCTCTGCTCCAGGCTTCCCCGATTCAGCTGCTGGTCAGTTTCAGCAGCAGCTGAATGGGGGAAGCCTGTCCGGTTGCCCCAGCACTTCCGGGTTCCCGATGGTGCCGGACCATCAGGAGTCCCGGAGCATTGGATGCCGGACTAATGGAGTTTTACTGTATTTTGAAAAATATTTTCAAATACTTTAACCCCCAAAATACCTTATTTGAAATAATTTCCCAGTGTGAACATAGCCAAACATTACAGCTACGCTGCAATGCTATTTCCATATACTCAAGAATCCCAAAATATCAATCCCTCGTCTTCACAGCAAACTTGGTTTTTTTGGATTCATTATGCCAAGGTCCCTGTAAATATCATTCTACGAGGCGAAAGGGACCTTTTCTTAGAGCACTTTATTTTGAAATTTGGCATCATGTAGACAGCACCAAATGATGAAATAAGATACACAATTTGTATCACTCAAATTGTGTATCTTATCTCAATGCTATTTCAAAATGGCTTATTTCAAGTACTCTGTAGAACTCTGAGGGTGAAGGAGGGGTAAAGAGAGTCTCAAAGGTTCTCCCTCCACCCGCTTTCCTCTCTCAGGTTCTTTCCCCAGCCCCTCCCCAGTTACTTTGACCCCAAATAAAAAACACACCCACTTTATTGTTTCCAAAAAACAATGTCAGTTTTATTGTATCTGCGATGGGAGAGGGGGAGAGGATTAAGAGAGGGAAGGCAAAGAGGGGCAAGGCACAGGCCCCTAGTGGGGAGGTCTGGGGAGCGTGTCACTGGGGTCCTTGTGAGAAACTTTCCCTCAGGGCCTCCCAGATGTGCACCCCCACCTGAAGAGCCTGCTGGATGGCAGCTGTGTGCAGCTGTTCAAAGGGCCTGCTGACCGGGCCTGCCTTTGCTTCCTCCCCCTTCAGATCACAAATATTGTGGAGCACAGAACACTGGCCACTATTTGGGGGAATGTTCCACTCCCCAACATCCAGCCGGGTGACAAGACATCTCAACCTATGGGGGGAGGAATAGCTCAGTGGTTTGAGCATTACCCTGTTAAACCCAGGGTTCTGAGCTCAACCCTTGAGGAGGCCATTTAGGGATCTGGGGCAAATCTGTCAGGGATGGTACTTGGTCCTGCCATGAGGGCAGGGGACTGGACTCAATGACCTATCAAGGTCCCTTCCAGCTCTATGAGATAGGTATAGCTCCATATATTTATTTATATTAACCTCACCTTGAGACACCCAAAGGCACCCTCCACTACAGGGCAGGCCCGGCAAAGCCGGGCATTGAAGCATTCCTTGCTAGGGTCAAGGTGTCTGGTGTAAAGCTTCGTGAGCCAGGGCAACAGAGTGTAGGTCACATCCCCCACAATGCACAGTTGCATGTACACATCCCCCACCCTGATGATGAGGTCAGGGAATAAACTGCCTGCCTCCAGCTTCTGGAAGACTCTGGAGTCGCAGAAGATGTGAGCGTCACGTGCCTTCCTCGACCAGCCTAAGAAAATGTCGGTAAACTGCCCATGGTGGTTGAGAGGGCCTGTGGGACCATGGAGAAGTAACCTCCTAGTTTATATACACAGACATCGGGGCTCGGGCACCGATGTGGGTGCCATCAATAATATCACCGCCGCACGGTTCCGTGTTGCTGAGGTGGATGACCCTGAGCAGCTGGATGGTGTTGATGGCCCGCATGTGACATAGTGCGGGTGCTGTCTACTTTGTAACCCGGTGATCCTCCTGGCTGTGTTGCTATGTGTGATTCCCAATGAGCGTATTGGCCCCAGACACCCCAGGGCGAGACAAAAGAAGAGAGGTGGGGTCGGCCATCAGGCTGGGGGGTAGGGCCTGGGAGTTGAGTTGGTCTAAAACATCCTCACTCCACCTAGTCCAGCCCAGACTGAGAAAGGGAGTGAAGCCCCTTCCCCTCAAGAGGACTAAGGCTGTCTGCCCTCGCTCCTATGTTAACATCTCTCCTATGCTATGCTGTGTCTCTGAGAAGAAATAAACCCTTTTACTCTACTGGCTGGCTGAGACACACATCTGGCTGTGGATGGGGGTGCAGGGTCAGGGGCTCCCCAACACACCATCACACCGCACCACCTGTAGCAGGAGACCAACAAACAGAGAATCACTGGGGTGCCTGAGCCCTGTGCAGGTCCCTCAGCCCACCCCTTCCCTGCCCACACATACCAGGAGCCACCCGCTACGTAGCCTATCCCTGGCAGGGCTGTGTGAGGGTGGGACTGAAAAATTGCCTGGGAAAGGGGCTTCTCCACCACCCCCAACCACTCTTTCCCTAGGGTTCCCCATTCCAGCACTTCACACACCCCTTCCGGGACCTTAGCTGGAGAGCGCCACGCCTGCATGACGTGGACCCTGACGGTCGACTTTTCCACACCAAACTGGTTCCCGACACATCGGTAGCTGTCCGGCGTGGTGACCTTCCACACGGCAATGGTGACCCGCTTCTCCAGAGGGGAATGTGGGTCGCATGCGTGTCCCGTCGTGTGAGGGCAGGGGAGAGCCAGGAACGCAGCTCCAGGAAGATCTCCTTCCTCGTGCAGAAATTCTGGAGCCGCTGTTGGTCATCCCAGAGCTCCATGTCGAGCTGGTCCCACCCGTCAGATCTAGTCTCCAGTGCAAGAAGCGGCGGTGCACAGCGTGGTGCAGCTGGAAGAGCTGCGCTCCCAGACAATCAGCTGGTGGTTGTGTTCCTGCGGGGCCAGGAGGGCAGCCTGCAGAAACTGCAGCACGATAGCTAAGGGCCGTCAAGTGCCCAGAGGCACCTCTAGCTCCACGACTGGCAAGCTGAGGTATCCGCAAGGGCAACCGGAGCAGTCAGAGCAAAGGCTTTGCTGTCCCTCCAGGGAAAGGAGAAGCACCCGAGAAATGGCTGTATGGGGGGGGGGGGGTAGGGTGTCACTTTGCTACCTTCAGAGGTTCCCTTATCCTGCTTCCCTGCTTTTCTAGCACAGGATCTAGGCCCATCCCTGGGGCAGATGGTGTTGTCTGCCCAGCCACTGATGGTGTCGACAGAGGGGGGTGGGATCAAGCCCACCATCCTGTACTCCCCAGGCAAATCCCTGCCCTATCCCTGAGTTCACTGGAGATCCCACTCTGTCTCCCTGCCTTCAGTGGGTCCCTTCTCCTGCCTTCCTAATGTGGGAGCCAGCTCCATCCCTGGGGTATCTATGTTGGCTGTTTGGCCGCTCCCAGGGTGGGTGGGACTTGGGCCCACCAGCCTGCCCTGCCCAGGCGAAAGGGTCTCAGATAGCCTCAAGCAGCAGCTCCCAGCAGTAATTGCTGACCCGATGCCCTGCCTGAAGTGGTTCTGCGTGGCCTTAAATGCAATTCTGCATCCAATCAGTGTGGAGCTTTAGTTTGAAATAGCTAAGTGCTTTTCGAAATAAGACTGCAGTGTAAACATACCCTAAGGGTATGTCTACACTGCAAGTTTCCTTCAGAAAAAGCTATTCTGGAAGATATCTTCTGGAAAAGCTGATTTTGGAAATAGCACATCCACATTAGGGGAGCTTATCGCAGACTAATTTTGAGGCTTCCCGGTAGTGTGGACGCTCTATCTCGATTTAGCGCCCCAGGATGCACTGGAAAGGACTAACTTTAGAATGAGGCGCTATTTTGACATAGCAGCAGTGGAGCGCCCACTCGCTCACCTGCTGCTGAAAAAGCTTTTTCAGAAGAGGCGTTTTTCCGACACTGGTAAACCTCATTCCATGAGGAATAAGCCCTCCATTGTTTCAATTTTCTTTTGAAATAACGCAATTGCTGTGTGGATGCTACTGTTGTTCTGCCAGAATAACGTCCCTTATTCCAGAAAAACGGCACAGTGTAGACACACCCTTAGGGTATGGCTACACTACAGCACTAATTGGAACTAACTTAGAATTAGTTAATTCTAACTAAGCTAATTAATTTGAATTAGTGTATCTAGACCTAAAAGCTAATTCGAATTAGCATTTTGCTAAATCAAAATAGCATGTCCACATTGAGTGACCCCTGAACCGAAGTTAAGGCTGGCCGGAACGAGTGCCTGCAGGGCATCAGGTTAGGACTTGAAGTGTGGAGCTGCTGCCTCCGGCTAGCCGAGGGCTGTGCTTAAAGGAACCCGACCCCCACCCCGGACAGACAGTTCTCAGGGTTCCCCGCTTGCTTGTTTACCTCGATGAGGGACAGCAAAGCAGTCCTGTCTTGGAGTGCCCTGAGTGCCCACACTTGGCACATCACAGCACTCGGCCATCAGCCCGGCTGCACTTGCCGCAGCCTGCCATCCAAGGGGATCAATTGGGGGGATCCAGGCAGCCCTGCAGGAGAGCTTCCACCCTGAAGAGCCCGCAGAGCCACCCCAGTCCTCCCCATCGGGGGCTCGTGCCCCATTCCTCCCTCACCTCCTTCCACTTACCCCTCCCTAGTCCCCCTTCCTGATGTAAAAAATAAATGACACGTGGGTTGTTAAATAAAGAGACTTTCTATTTTTGAAAACAGGGGTGGGGATTAACCTCTGGGGAGACTGGGAAAAGGTGGTGGGAGAGGGGAAGAGAGATGGTGGGAGAGGGGAGGTGGAAACCTGGGAAGAGGGAGCTGGAAGGGGGAAGCCAGGAGAGGAGGAGGAGGGGAAGTATAAAACTATGGTACACCATATCTTCAGTACTGTGTACAGATGTGATCTCCTCACCTCAAAAAAGCTATTTTGGCCTTGGAAAGGATTCAGAAAAGGGCAACTACAATGATCAGGGGTTTGGAACAGGTCCCATATGAAGAGAGGCTAAAGAGACTGGGACTTTTCAGCTTAGAAAAGAGGAGACTGAGGGGGATATGATAGAGGTCTATAAAATCATGCGTGGTGTGGAGAGGGTGAATAAAGATAAGTTATTCATTAGTTCTCATAATAAAAGGACTAGAGTACACCAAATGAAATGAATGGACAGCAGGCTTAAAACTAATAAGCAAAAGTTGTTCTTCTCACAGCACATAGTCAACCTGTGGAACTCCTTGCCGCAGGAGGCTGTAAAGGCTGTCCAGACTACCGGATGCTCTTTCCAAAAAAAAAAAAAAAAAAAAAAGCACCCGGAAGTGCTCCTGGCAGGGCATGGGGGCAGTCTTTATTTCCAGGTGCTGTTGCATGCCCTTCCCAGAGACGTGTGCTTAAAGGGAACCCCAGGACAGCCTGCACTGATTCCTCTGCAAGGGCGGCAGAAACCCCCCCGCGTGTGCTCTCACTCACTAAGGTCAGTAGCTGAGGGTAGTATATCCTTTAGCCCTTTCCCCCCCTCTGCCCTCTGTATCGGGCCCTCTACAAGAACACTGAGTCAGTCAGCCATGACGCACCACCGCTCTCCCTTGCGCGACTGGCGTACCTGCAGAATTCCCGTTGGCTCCTGAGCCCTTAACCCGTGGAGATGCTCACCTGGAATGCCTGCAAGTGTGCCGTACAAGGACACGACAGAAGCAGAGCAAGGACAAAGACACAGACAGAAACAGACAGACAGATCGTATTGGCCAATACGAAAGAGCAACAAGAGAGAAACACGAGAGGCAGCCAGAAGCCTTACCACCTTGCGTCTTCCCCCTCGAGCCAAGCGTCCGCTGAGAAGGACACCGTGTTCCAGAGAAACTAGCACCCCTGACAAACGGGAGCCCTGTTTCTCCCACAACCAAGGAAGCACCTCGGGAACCTCCGCTCGGACTCGCTATCTAAGCAAACGTGACTTCCCTTCCTAGACCCGAGTGGGCCGTAAGCCGAGAGATTTCCAGACCCGACACTTATCTCCGTGTCAGCGACGGCTGCTCCGCTCCCAGACGGACGGTTCGCGCCTCGCTTCGACCAAGCTCCCGAGCTCGCTGTTCTTGTTTCCGTTCCATCCCCAGACGGGAGGACACCGGGAGGGTTGACTTCTTATCGCTCGCTACCGAACACAGCAGAGGGGGAAAACCAACCAAACAACTTAGCGTTTCAGTCCGCAAGGACGCGGCATCGCTTCTCCTCCCACCATCGCACCGCAGCCTCCCACCATCGGCCACCCCCTCCCGCTGCCACTACAGGACCACGGAGAGAAAGGAGGCCTTGAATCTCTATCCATGCTCTGTTGAACCGCCTACTGCCCCTTCACCAGTCCCCAAGCCACCAGGCTCCATGACCCAGCAGGAAGCTCTCTGCCTCAGAAGAAACCTACGGCCATGGGAAGGCCCAACGCTGAGGAAATTTCACGTGTCCCGAGAATCACGTCCAGGCAGCTCAAGTCCATCTTGGACGGTTTCTTCTCCGCCCATGGCCCCGCACTGATTCCTCTGCAAGGGCGGCAGAAAAAGCCCCGCGTGAAGTCTCACTCACTAAGGTCTGTGGCTGTGGGTATTCTATCCTTTAGCCCTTTCCCCCGCTCTTCCCTCTCTATCGGGCCCTCTACAAGAACACTGAGTCAGTCAGCCATGACGCACCACCGCTCTCCCTTGCGCGACTGGCGTACCTGCAGAATTCCCGTTGGCTCCTGAGCCCTTAACCCGTGGAGATGCTCACCTGGAATGCCTGCACGTGTGCCGTACAAGGACACGGCAGAAGCAGAGCAAGGACAAAGACACAGACAGAAACAGACAGACAGACAACGTATTGGCCAATACGAGAGAGCAACAAGAGAGAAACACATGAGAGGCAGCCAGAAACCTTACCACCTTGCGTCTTCCTCCTCGAGCCAAGCGTCCTCTGAGGAGGACACCGTGTTCCAGAGAAACTAGCACCCCTGACAAACGGGAGCCCTGTTTCTCCCACAACCAAGGAAGCACCTCGGGAACCTCCGCTCGGACTCGCTATCTAAGCAAACGTGACTTCCCTTCCTAGACCCAAGTGGGCCGTAAGCCGAGAGATTTCCAGACCCGACACTTATCTCCGTGTCAGCGACGGCTGCTCCGCTCCCAGACGGACGGTTCGCGCCTCGCTTTGACCAAGCTCCCAAGCTCGCTGTTCTCGTTTCCGTTCCATCCCCAGACGGGAGGACACCGGGAGGGTTGACTTCTTATCGCTCGCTACCGAACACAGCAGAGGGGGAAAACCAACCAAACAACTTAGCATTTCAGTCCACAAGGACGCGGCATCGCTTCTCCTCCCACCATCGCACCGCAGCCTCCCACCATCGGCCACCGCCTCCCGCTGCCACTACAGGACCGCGGAGAGAAAGGAGGCCTTGAATCTCTATCCACGCTCTGTTGAACCGCCTACTGTCCCTTCACCAGTCCCTAAGCCACCAGGCTCCGTGACCCAGCAGGAAGCTCTCTGCCTCAGAAGAAACCTACTGCCAGGACGCTTGAAGATTTCAAAGCACGTATCTCTTACTCACACAGAGCCATGGGAAGGCCCAACGCTGAAGACCCTTCACGTGTCCCGAGAATCACGTCCAGGCAGCTCAAGTCCATCTCGGACGGTTTCTTCTCCGCCCACTGTCCCTCACTGATTCCTCTGCAAGGGCGGCAGAAAAAGCCCAGCGTGAGCTCTCACTCACTAAGGTCTGTGGCTGTGGGAATTCTATCCTTTAGGCCCATGGTCACCAACCAGTAGATAGCAAGCTACCGCTAGATCTCAGTGGTTCTAAGAGTATCTCTTGAGCCCTCTCTGAACTGCACGCCTGCGCAGTACATACATTAGCTTTCCTCATTCGAGGAGCAGCTACTCACCAAGCAACAACACAGGTGAGTAGCTGCGAGGAATGGTGGGACCTGGGAGGTCTGGAGGGCTGAAACACCCCAGCCAGCTGTCTGTGGCTTTCAGCAGAAAGAGGCTGCCCCGCAGTCCAGCTGATCTGCGGCTTCTCTTCTGCGCCTGCCCACGTGGAGCTTGGTGCACTCTGGCTGAGTGCCATGGCCAGCTCTCCGGGCAGCCACTTCCCTTCCCTCCAGCCCGGATTGGCTGGTGTACGGAACTCCCTGCCCCCAACCTTGTTCCCTCTCCTCTGCCCCAAATCTTTCCCCCTCCCTCCTGGACCTGTTCCCTCTCCCTTGCCCCCCCATTCCACTGTATAAACCGTCCCCCCCTCTGCAGAAACCTGTCCCCCTGCAGAAACCAGTTCCCTCTGGCACCCTGTCTCCTACTGCAGAAACCTGTCCCCCTGCCTTCCCCACTATAGAAACCTGTCCCCCCCCAGCACCCTGTCCCCTGCTGCAGAAACCTGTCCTGGCACTCTGCCCCCTCTTCCCTGCCCCCACTGGCACCCTGTTCCCTGCCCCAGAACGCACTAGCACCCCTCCCCAGTACTGTGTCCCCTGCTCCCAAAGGACTTTTCTATGGGTCAGTGACCCCTGTCTCAAGGCAGGTTCCCTGCCATTCTTATAAATAAAGACAATGTAGAAACTTTTTGTGTTTAACACAGCATTTTATTTAAAAATGAAGCTTGGCCAACAAACCCCAAATTGGGGCCAAGCCCCCATCTGGCCACAACCACTCCTGTACTCCCCCTTCCCCAGCCCCTAGATCTGAGCCTATCAAACACTGGAACCCCCTGCCCTGAGCCCCTCACATACCCCAACCCAAATTCCTGCATTCTCACATCCACAAGCCTGTGACTTGCTTAGTATCCCGACACTGCCCAGCCTGGAACCCCCTCCCCGAGCCAGTGCTCAGGGAGCTCCGTGCGGAAAAAAAGTGGCAGCCATTTTTATGCTAATGAAGCGGGGGAGATTTAAATCCCCACTTCATTAGCAACTGCGATACGTCTAATTTACATCCCTTTTCTGAAAAAGGGATGTAGTCTAGACGTAGGCTAGGAGTTTTTCAGGATTCTGGAGATATCCCAGAAAAACTCTTCCGCATCCAGGGTTGCGTTTGCTCTTCCGCTTGTTTAGTGGAAGAGCAATCAGGCTCTTTCGGTCACCCCTATATTCCTCTTTCCACAAGGAATAAGGTGGCTTCCAAAAGAAGGGTTTTTTTTCTGACATTTGGTCCAGTCTAGACAGGCAAAATGTTGGAAAAACCTCAATCTACAGAAGAATTGTTTTTTTTAAAGAAAAGCAGCAGTAGAAGGATTGGGGACAGCAAGTGATGGAGAGGAGGAGAATAGAGAGAGCGGGGATTCAAGGAAGGGGCGGGGCGGTAAATCTTGGCTTGGTCTGTCATTTAAAAAGTGATCTTGGGTGTAAAAAGGTTTGTTGACCACTGCTTTAGACCTACCCCCCTACCCCCGCCCCGTCCCTCTGTATCGGGTCCATTACAACAACACTGAGTCAGTCTGCCATGACGCACCACCGCTCCCCCTTGCGCGACTGGCGTACCTGCATAATTCCCATTAGCTCCTGGGCCCTTAACCCGTAGAGATGCTCACCTAGAATGCCTGTAAGTGTCCTGTACAAGGACACAGCAGAAGCAGAGCAAGGACAAAGACACAGACAGAAACAGACAGACAGAACGTATTGGCCAATACGAGAGAGCAACAAGAGAGAAACACATGAGAGGCAGTTTGGGTGGGAGGAGAGGGATTGAATACACTTGGTGGTCAGGGAAGGGGGTGCAGGTTGAGGAGGGGGTGTTGTATGGACTGGGGCGTGGGGGAAGAGGGTTGCAGGTTGGGCAGGGGTGTAGAATGGACTGGGGGATGGGGGAAGAGGATTGCAGGTTTGGCAAGAGATGTTGAATGGACTGGGAGTGGGGAAAGGGGTGCAGATTGGGCAGGGGGTGTAGAATGGACTGGGGGATGGAGGAAGAGGGTTGCAGATTGGGCAGGGGATGTAGAATGGACTGGGGGTGGGGGAAGGGGTGCAGGTTGGGCAGGGGGTGTAGAATGGACTGGGGGATGGGGGAAGAGGGTTGCAGATTGGGCAGGGAGTGTTGAATGGACTGGGGGTGGGGGAAGGGGGTGCAGATTGGGCAGGGGGTGTAGAATGGACTGGGGGGTGGGGGAAGGAGTGCAGGTCGGGCAGGGGGTGTAGAATGGACTGGGGGTGGGAGAAGGGGGTGCAGGTCGGGCAGGAGGTGTAGAATGGACTGGGGGGGTGGGGGAAGGGGGTGCAGGTCGGGCAGGGGGTGTAGAATGGACTGGGGGGTGGGGGAAGGGGTGCAGGTCGGGCAGGGGGTGTAGAATGGACTGGGGGATGGAGGAAGAGGGTTGCAGATTGGGCAGAGGGTGTAGAATAGACTGGGGGGTGAGAGAAGGGGTGCAGGTCGGGCAGGGGGTGTAGAATGGACTGGGGGTGGGGAAGGGGGTGCAGATTGGGCAGGGGTGGGGGAAGGGGTGCAGGTCGGGCAGGGGGTGTAGAATGGACTGGGGGGTGGGGGAAGGGGGTGCAGGTCGGGCAGGGGGTGTAGAATGGACTGGGGAATGGAGGAAGAGGGTTGCAGATTGGGCAGGGGGTGTAGAATGGACTGGGGGGTGGGGGAAGGGGGTGCAGGTCGGGCAGGGGGTGTAGAATGGACTGGGGGGTGGGGGAAGGGGTGCAGGTCGGGCACGGGGTGTAGAATGGACTGGGGGATGGAGGAAGAGGGTTGCAGATCGGGCACGGGGTGTAGAATGGACTGGGGGGTGGGGGAAGGGGGTGCAGGTCGGGCAGGGGGTGTAGAATGGACTGGGGGGTGGGGGAAGGGGTGCAGGTCGGGCAGGGGGTGTAGAATGGACTGGGGAATGGGGGAAGGGGGTGCAGGTCGGGCAGGGGGTGTAGAATGGACTGGGGGATGGGGGAAGGGGGTGCAGGTCGGGCAGGGGGTGTAGAATGGACTGGGGAATGGAGGAAGAGGGTTGCAGATTGGGCAGGGGGTGTAGAATGGACTGGAGGGTGGGGGAAGAGGGTGCAGGTCGGGCAGGGGGTGTAGAATGGACTGGGGGGTGGGGGAAGGGGGTGCAGGTCGGGCAGGGGGTGTAGAATGGACTGGGGGTGGGGAAGGGGGTGCAGATTGGGCAGGGGTGGGGGAAGGGGTGCAGGTCGGGCAGGGGGTGTAGAATGGACTGGGGGGTGGGGGAAGGGGGTGCAGGTCGGGCAGGGGGTGTAGAATGGACTGGGGGGTGGGGGAAGGGGGTGCAGGTCGGGCAGGGGGTGTAGAATGGACTGGGGGGTGGGGGAAGGGGGTGCAGGTCGGGCAGGGGGTGTAGAATGGACTGGGGGGTGGGGGAAGAGGGTTGCAGATCGGGCAGGGGGTGTAGAATGGACTGGGGGGTGGGGGAAGAGGGTTGCAGATTGGGCAGGGGGTGTAGAATGGACTGGGGGGTGGGGGAAGGGGGTGCAGGTCGGGCAGGGGGTGTAGAATGGACTGGGGGGTGGGGGAAGGGGGTGCAGGTCGGGCGGGGGGGGGGCCGTGCAGAGGGCGCGGGCAGACGTGAGCAGGGCCTGCGTAGCGCTGCGCGGGCGGCCTATGATGCACTTGGGGGCGCGGAGAAGCTGGAAGACGCTGGGCGGGGCTATTCCGGGGGCGGGGCTATGATGGGGGCGGGGCGGACTGAGACACGCCCCGGGAAGCCGCACTATGAGAACGACAACTGCCAGGATGCATCGCTAACGCTGGGAGTGACACGCGCGCGAGACCAACCCCGCCGCTCCCTGGTCAATGGCCGCATTGTGATGTCACTTCCGCTGCACCCGCCCAACCGAACAGCGCCGGGCCTGCCCTGGCCCTGCAATGGCCGATGGGAGTTGCGGCCTGGGGCACTCAGATTCCCACAAGCCACTGCGGCTACTTTCCCTACTCCCCCTCATCCCGCCCCGCCCCGCCCCGCAGCTGGGCGGGGCTCCTGCCTCACAGACGGCAGCGTCCGCCGCTGATGCCCCGCCCCCCTCGGGAGAGGAGACCGCGCGGCAACCCCTCCCCCCCACCAAACTCCTCCCCGCCCCGTGCAGTCTGATCCCCCCCACCAAACTCCTCCCCGCCCCATGCAGTCTGCTCCCTTCCACATCAAACTCCTCCCCGCCCCGTGCAGTCTGCTATCCCCCCGCCCCATGCAGTCTGCTCCCTTCCACACCAAACTCCTCCCCGCCCCATGCAGTCTGCTCCCCCCACCACCAAACTCCTCCCCGCCCCATGCAGTCTGCTCCCTTCCACATCAAACTCCTCCCCGCCCCGTGCAGTCTGATCCCCCCCACCAAACTCCTCCCCGCCCCATGCAGTCTGCTCCCTTCCACATCAAACTCCTCCCCGCCCCGTGCAGTCTGCTCCCCCCACCACCAAACTCCTCCCCGCCCCGTGCAGTCTGATCCCCCCCACCAGACTCCTCCCCGCCCCATGCAGTCTGCTCCCTTCCACACCAAACTCCTCCCCGCCCCATGCAGTCTGCTCCCCCACCACCAAACTCCTCCCCGCCCCATGCAGTCTGCTCCCTTCCACATCAAACTCCTCCCCGCCCCGTGCAGTCTGATCCCCCCCACCAAACTCCTCCCCGCCCCATGCAGTCTGCTCCCTTCCACATCAAACTCCTCCCCGCCCCGTGCAGTCTGCTCCCCCCACCACCAAACTCCTCCCCGCCCCGTGCAGTCTGATCCCCCCCACCAAACTCCTCCCCGCCCCATGCAGTCTGCTCCCTTCCACATCAAACTCCTCCCCGCCCCGTGCAGTCTGCTATCCCCCCGCCCCATGCAGTCTGCTCCCTTCCACACCAAACTCCTCCCCGCCCCGTGCAGTCTGCTCCCCCCACCACCAAACTCCTCCCCGCCCCATGCAGTCTGCTCCCCCCACCACCAAACTCCTCCCCGCCCCATGCAGTCTGCTATCCCCACCACCAAACTCCTCCCCGCCCCATGCAGTCTGCTATCCCCCCGCCCCATGCAGTCTGCTCCCTTCCACACCAAACTCCTCCCAGCCCCCTGCAGTCTGCTCCCCCCATCACCAAACTCCTCCCCGCCCCCTGCAGTCTGCTCCCTTCCACACCAAACTCCTTCCCGCCCCCTGCAGTCTGCTCCCCCCCCCACCAAACTCCTCCCTGCCCCGTGCAGTCTGCTCCCCCACCACCAAACTCCTCCCCGCCCCCTGCAGTCTGCTCCCTTCCACACCAAACTCCTCCCCGCCCCCTGCAGTCTGCTCCCCCCACCACCAAACTCCTCCCCGCCCCCTGCAGTCTGCTCCCCCACCACCAAACTCCTCCCCGCCCTGTGAAGTCTGCTCCCCCACCACCAAACTCCTCCCCGCACCGTGCAGTCTGCTCCCCCACCACCAAACTCCTCCCCGCCCCCTGCAGTCTGCTCCCCCCCCACCAAACTCCTCCCCACCCCCTGCAGTCTGCTCCCCACTACCAAATTTCCCAGCCGGCTTGTATGGGGACAGGCAGGGGGACAGGCTAATGCTGCTGTTGCCTTATAAACTGCAGAGGAGCAGCGTGAGGCGGGTTGGGGGGGGGTCTCTAATGCGTCCCATTTACAAGCACAGAGGGGCCACGTGAGGGTTTTCCAGAAACCCCGAGGAGTTTCCTGCTGCTCACTTCTGTGTCCCAGCTGAGTTCCTGCCAGTCAGTGGCCCCGCCCCTGCCATTAATGACGGAGCCTGGGACCCGTTTGTGTGCGACACAAACCCACGTGTCACTCGCCGGACCATTCAGTGCTCCAGCCTGACGGGAGCCGATAGAATGTGCCCCACATTCCATCATTTGCATGCCCCGCGGCAGGGCTATGATGTCACTAGCAGTGCGCTGCTGTTCATAGCGGGAAAAGGCAGCTTCGCACCAAGCCGGGCACGAGATAGCGGGCTCAGCGCTGGGGGCGGAGCTACAGGGGAGCGGCCAGGCCGGGCGGGGCTCAGCGCTGGGGGCGGAGCTACAAGGGAGCGGCCTGGCTGGGCAGGGTGCACACTCGGGTGCCCAAGGGCTGAGATCTGGGCTGGGCAGCGTCACGCTCTGACCTCGCTGCCACCTCCCGCCGCCACTCCCTTGGGGCCAGGTGGTGCAGTCTGGAAGCCACTGCCCTGCCTCACTTCTCCTCCGCCCACTTAGGGTGGGATTTCCTGGGGAACCCGCTCCCTGTGACATCAGGACCTGCTATAGGGGCAGGGCGCCACCCCGCCCAAGCAAGGAGCAGAGCTAGGGTTGCCAGATAGTTTCAACAAAAATACCAGACATACCTGACATGACATCACAATCTACATTACATCTGATTTAGAAAATACCGGACATTTATAAGAGGGGTAGCCGTGTTAGTTTGAATCTGCAAAAGCGGCGAAGACATTTATATTTTCTCAATTTGTTTCCCGAAAAAAAGCTGAAATCCTGGACTGTCCAGTTCAAAACCGGACACCTGGCAACCGTAAGCAGAGTGGTGCCTTGTCGGAGCGGTTCCAGCCTCCACTCTGCTGTCCCTCCTCTGCCCCACCTACCACGGGAGCTGGTGGGGTATGCTGGCTGCACCGCCGCAGGAAACTTCCAACCCCAGTCTCTGTCCCAGACAGGCACCCTGCATCTGAACCCGTCCCGCCTAGCCCAGTGTCTCCTGCCTACCACTCTCTGACCTGGCACCAGCTGAGCGCTCGTACCTGGGCACCTTCCGGTCACGGTTCCCAGTCGGTTGCTGTCAGGCTGTGGACCGAGCAAACGTCACTTCCAGTCCGTGGGACGGGTGTCCACCGTGCCACACATGTTGGCATGACGCTACATTGTGAGAGCTCACAGCGCCCACGTGACTGCTGTTTGTTGCCCCGCGAGGGATGCGAGATGCACAGCTCCTGCCTCATGCCAGAACGCGCCACGGGAGTTACAATCGCCCCTGCCCGCCTCAGTGCATCATGGGAGCCGGAGTGGGGTTCCCATGTGTGAACTGTCAAAACAAGAGGCCCCCTTGAGAGGGCGCGTGTCCGTCTCAGTGTCTGCCAGCTCCCGCTGCAGTCACGGGTGGGGCCCTGAGCCCGAGTCCCTGTCCTGCCTGGCTCTTCCCTCTGGCCCTCTCAGACTGTCTGGGCCATTGCAGGCTCCAGCTGGGGAGGGGAGGGGTGTTGCTCTCCAGGAGAGGGACCCGAGTATCCATCTGACTGGAACACGTCACGCACACATGCCCATGCAAAAGCCACACACCGTGCCAAATGCTCACATGCAGGAACACGCTTCCATGGCCCCTCCTAAGGCCAGGCCTGGGTCTGGAGTCCCCAGCACTACAGGCGTGTGCATGGCCCTGCTTGCTTGGCCCCTAGAGCAAGGGGCAGGTTTGCATCTGTATCCACACGCTACTGTTGGAGTCACTGAACCGACATTCTGCCCGGCAATGTTTTCCAGTCGATCTCCATGCTAAGGATGTTGAAGACTAGTCAACTACAGCCTCTTCCCGACTTACGAACCGGTTACGGACCAAGCAATTGGTCGTAACTCGGTTCATACGTAAGTCAGACCCCATAGAGTTACACGCGACCGCGCTGCTCGTAAGCACAGATCGTGTTCGTAACGCGGGGGTCCGCCGTTTATGACAGCTTCACTCATAACTGCGAACGGTCATAAGTCGACCGTTTGCAATTCGGGGACCGGCTGTATCTGATAAGCATTTGCTTATCGGATAGTAATGTCGACTAGTCAATCCCCCCCACCTTGCTGCCTCTATGAAATGGATTCAGCAAAGGGTGGGGGGTGATGGAAGGAGTACTTCGAAATGGCAGATTTCTCTGGAGTTTCCACTACATGCCTCTGACGAAGTGGGTTGGTGCCCACGAAAGCTTATGTTCCAATAAATCATAAGGTGCCTCAGGACTTCTCTTTTTTTAGGGATGTTAGCTATCGGGTAATTCAGTGGTCCCCAACACGGGGGCATTTGTGTGCGCCTGCCAAGTGCTCAGGGCTGGCCTGGCCCCAGGCACATGGTGCATGCGTGGTGCCGGAGCCGGCCCCGGTCGCATGGCGCACGGTGAGAACCAGCCCCGGGAGTGCCGCGGATTGGCTGCCCACGCTCTGAGCACGTGGCGCATGGGGGCAGCGCTGGCCCCGGGTGTGCAGCGCTCGCAGGGTGCGCCGGCCCCGGGCGCGTGGTGCTTGAGGGGGGGCCCCGCCCCAGGCACGCAGCTATGGGAGGGGGCCCACTCCCGGGCATGCGGCTATGGGAAGGGTCCCCCCCGGGTGCTAGGGGGGGCCCTGCCCTCTTGTACCCGGCAGGCGAACGGCCACGCCCCCTGGCGCCCAGCGACCTCAAATGGTTGGGGACCACTGGGGTAATTTAATCCTCGACTGTTAGCAGTTACACAACTATTACACAGTCCCCGAGGGCAGGGGCGGCAGCCAGTGCGCTCCGGCTCCATTCCAGGGAGCCCCCTGGCCACTCTGTGCTGCTGCCTCACCGTGGGGTGGCAGGCGGGGGTTGGTCCACAAGGGCAGCTAGTTTCAAAACCAGCTTCCTATGCAAACCAGCTGCCTGTAGCCCCACATGGCTGCCTCTGATACAAAGGCAACAGATCAGGACGGCAGCAGCTCCTGTCCACCAGGCATTCAAAATGCTGGCAGACACAGGCTGCTTGCCAGATCAGCATCTGCTCGCAGGGAGCTCGGCCCCCCCCCCTCCGTGGACAGGAGCTGCTGCCACTTGGGCTCCATGGAATGTGAGCACTTTCCCCTACCCTCCCCCCCCCCACCTCTGATACAGGCAGCGGCGTGGGCAGGCAGGCAGGCAACTTTGCGAAGCCAGCACCAGCTCCTGCCTCCCCCTCTTGCCTCTAGAAGAGGCAGCAAGGGGATTGACAGGTGGGTCCATGAAGCCACCACACACAGTGCTCATGCATATCAGCTCCCGCCTGCCTCCTCCCACCATACTGCTTCCTCTGTATCAGAGGCAGCAGCGGAGAGGTGGGGGAACAGGCCAATCCAATGCTTGTGGGGTGCTGATCAACTGTACAACTGCGCCCTCTTGTGACAAGCTGACTTAAAAGCTGGCTGCCCACAGGTATCAGCTCACACCTCCTCCCTCCTTGCTGCCTCTGACAGAGACAGCAGGTGAGAGGGGAGAATGCATGTAATCGACAGGATTGACCAATAAGTTGAAGCTGGGCAGGGCTATGATGGGCAGGGCTATGATAGGGGCAGGGCAGACTGAGACACGCCCCAGGAGGCCGCACTCTGGGAACTACAACTGGGAACTACAACTCCCAGGATGCATCGCTCAAGCTGGGAATGACACACGCGCAAGACCAACCCCTGGATCAGTGGCTGGACTGTGATGTCACTTCCGCTGCGCCCGCCCAATCAAACAGCCCATGGGAGCTGCAGATTGGGGCACGGAACGTTTCCCACAAGCCACCGCGGCTACTTTCCCTGCTCCCCCCGATTCCGCCCGTCTCAGAGACCCCCCCCCCCCACCAAACTGCCCAGCTGGCTTGTCCTGTGGCGTCAGGACTTGCCAACCCCCCCAGTCTGCTCCCCCAACTCCCCACTCTGCTCCCCCCTACTCCCTGCAGTCTACTCCACCCCAACTCCCCACTCTGCTCCCCCCACCAAACCCCCCTGCAGTCTGCTCCCTCCCAACCCCCCAACTCTGCTCCCCCCTACTCCGTGCAGTCAGCTCCCCTCCCCCCCCCCCCGTGGACAGAAGCTGCTGCCGCTTGGGCTCCATGGAATGTGCAGCACATCCATAAACCTGGACACCCCGGACGTCCCATCATCTCTGGTATTGGCACGCTCACTACTGGTCTATCCAGCTATGTAGACTCTCTCCTCAAACCCTACGCAACCAACACCCCCAGCTATCTTCAAGACACTACCGACTTCCTAAGGAAACTACAAAACATCGATAACCTCCCCAATAACACCATCCTTGCCACCATGGATGTAGAAGCTCTATACACCAACATCCCACATGAAGATGGATTACAAGCAATTAGAAACACTATCCCAGAGGACACCACTGCCAGCCTGATAGCAGACCTACGTAACTTTGTTCTCACCCACAATTATTTCCAGTTTGAGAACAACTTATACCTCCAGATCAGCGGCACAGCCATGGGTACACGCATGGCCCCACAGTATGCTAATATCTTTATGGCTGACCTAGAATGTTTCCTCAGCTCCCGTCCCCTTTTACCCTTCTCTACTTACGCTACATCAAGGACATCTTTATGGTCTGGACGCATGGCCAAGAAACACTGGAGACATTCCACAGAGATTTCAACAATCTACACCCCACCATCAACCTCAGCCTGGACCATTCTACACGAGAGATCCATTTCCTCGACACCACAGTACAAATCAACAATGGAAAATTAGACACCACCCTTTACAGAAAACCCACTGACTCATACAGTTACCTACATGCTTCCAGCTCCCATCCAGCACACACCATACGATCCATCATCTATAGCCAAGCCCTTCGATACAACCACATCTGCTCTAATCCCACTGACAGAGACCAGAAACTTCAGGATCTCTTCCAAGCATTTATAAACCTCAACTACCCCCTCGGAGAAATAAAAAAGCAAATTGAAAGAGCCAGACGAATACCTAGAAACCATCTACTTCAAGACAGACCCAAGAAAACCAACAATAGAACACCACTTGTCATCACCTACAGCCCGGAACTTAAACCTGTCCAACACATTATCAATAAACTTCAGCCTATACTGGAACAGGATACTAAACTCCAAGAGGCTCTGGGAGACAGACCCATAGTCTCCTATACACAACCACCTAACCTCAAGATGATTCTTACCAACAACCACAGGACATACTACACTAATACCAACCCTGGTACCTTCCCTTGCAACAAACCCCGTTGCCAGCTTTGTCCACATATTCACTCTGCTGATACCATTATTGGACCTAACCAAGTGAGTTATAAGATCAAGAAGAGGAAGTTACTCACTTTGTGCAGTAACGATCGTTCTTCGAGGTGTCCCCCCGTGGGTGCTCCACGTCTGGTGTCAGGCTGGTCCTGGCGCCGCAAATTGGAGCTTGACAGAGCTGTGTGTGTATGGCCGGACCACGCACGTGCAAGCCAGTTTTGCGCCTTTCACCTGCCGCGCACGGTCCGGTGCCCGCCAGTTCATCTCACCGCCTATCTGAAAGACAGAATGACAAGATTCCGAAGCAGGGAGGAGGGCGGGTCGTGGAGCACCCACGGGGACACACCTCGAAGAACGATCGTTACTGCACAAAGTGAGTAACTTCCTCTTCTTCTTCGGGTAGTCCCCATGGGTGCTCCACGTCTGGTGACTCCGAAGCAGTAATCTCAGTTAGACGTGGGCTTCAGAATCGGGATTCTGAGCGGCAGGCAGCACTGCTAAGGCTACCGCTGAGTCAGAGGCGAAGTGCTGAACAATCGCATAATGCCTTGAAAAGGTGGAAGTAGAAGACCAAGTCGCCGCCCGGCAGATGTCCCGCAGAGGGACTCCTTTCATGAAAGCTGCAGACGTAGCAACTGCTCGTGTTGAGTGTGCCCTAGGCTGCGATGTGAGCAGCTTCTTACAGATAGTATAGCAAGTCGTGATACAAGAGACAACCAATTTAGAAATGCGCTGGGCGGATAAGGGCTTGCCTGTAGAAGGCCCTGATGTCGAAATGAAGAGGCGATCCGTCTTACATAGAGTACGGGTTCTGTCTATATAGAATGCTAAGGCTCTACGCACATCGAGCGTATGCAGGAGAGCATCACGCTGAGAGGTATGAGGTTTTGGATAGAAACATGGCAGAACGATTGGTTCATTTATATGAAAATCTGTGCAGACTTTAGATAGAAAGGCTGGATGAGACCTCAGTATCACTGATTCCGCGTTGAAGACTGTATAGGGAGGTGTTGACATTAGTGCGGATAATTCACTCACCCTACTTGCCGATGTTATGGCAAGAAGAAAGAGTACCTTCATTGTAAGCATCGACACCGGTACCGTGGCCAACGGTTCAAACGGTGGTCTAGTTAGGACATCAAGCACCAGGTCAAGACTCCATGCAGGTGGCAGAGGCCTACGTGGTGGGTTGAGGTTAGCCAATCCTTTGAGAAATCTAGTCATCATGGGATGAGAAAACTCTGACTTGCCTTCAACGGGGTAGTGAAAAGCAGCTATCGCCGCTACATGGACTTTAAGTGATGAAATGGAGAGTCCAGTTGACTGTAGCTGGAGGACATAGTCCAGTAAGACATGCATTGGTGAAACCAGAGGGTCTAGAAGCTTAGGAGCGCACCATCGCACGAATCTAGACCACTTGGACAGGTAAGTTTTCCTGGTGGAATCCCTCCTGCTGTGCCAGAGAACACGCTTCACCTGGTCCGAACAAAGATTCTCGGACTCGCTGAACCATGTACCATCCATGCAGTGAGGTGCAGGGTATCCAGCTTTGAGTGAAGAAGGGAGCCTTTCTGTTGTGTCAGCAAGTCCAGTAAGTAAGGTAATTGGCGCGGTGCTCGTACAGAGAGCTGCAGAAGAGTTGAGTACCATGGCTGTCTGGGGCTATGAGTATCACTCGTGCCCTGTCCATCACGATCTTCTCGAGTACTCTGGGAATAAGTACAACAGGAGGGAATGCATACAAGAGTGATGTGCCTCAATGAAGGAGAAATGCATCTCCCAGAGAGTGAGCACCCACTCCTGCTCTGGAACAGTAAGCTCTGCATTTCGCGTTGGCACATGTAGCGAAGAGATCTATCACCAGAAAGCCCCACCGATGGAAGAGAGGTAAGAGGACATCCGTGCGGATAACCCACTCATGGTCTTGAGGGAAATGCCTGCTCAGCGCATCCGCCATGGTATTGTTCACACCTGGTAAGTATGACGCGACTATAGAAATGTTGTTTTGAATGCACCATTTCCAGAGGCGGATCACTTCTGCACAAAGTGAACGGGATCGGGCACCTCCCTGTCTGTTCACATAGTACATCGCCACTACATTGTCTGTGAGAATTCTGGTGACAGTGCCTCTTATGTATAACTTGAAGTGTTTGCAGGCATGAAACATGGCTCGTAGCTCGAGAAGATTGATATGGAGCATCATCTCCGTTGTGAACCAACGACCCTGAACTGTTTTTGCGCCCATGTGGGCACCCCAGCCACCCCAGCCGATGAGAGAAGCGTCTGTGGTTATCTCCACTGATGGTTGCAATGCGTGGAAGGGGACTCCTGACAGCATGTTGTTGTGATTGGTCCACCATAATAGAGAGTCCTTGACATGTGCTGGAAGTACCACAGTCTTGCGGATGCTGTGCCTTGTAGGCTTGTACACCGTGCTCAGCCAATGCTACAGACACCTGAGGTGTAGCCTTGTGTGGCGCACTATGATTGTTGTTGAAGCCATATGACCCAGAAGCTGGAGGTATACACGTACTGGGAGCATTGGAGCTTGCAAGACTGTTTTTATCAGGTCTTGTATTAGTTGAAAATGCTCGACTGGCAGATGAACTCTCTCTAACTGGGAGTCGAGACGCGCTCCTATGAAGTTTAGAATTTGTGTTGGTTGTGGACGTGATTTTTGAATGTTCACAATAAGGCTGAGGGAATCGAACAAATCCCGAGTTGCAACTACCATGTGAAGTGCCTCTGACTGAGTGCGTCCCTTGATGAGGCAGTCGTCGAGGTAGGGGAAGATAGAGACTCCTATCCTTCGTAGATGGGCAGCCACTACCGCTAGTGATTTGGAGAACACCCTTGGGGCTGAAATGAGGCCGAAAGGCAGTACCCTGTATTGAAAATGGTCGTCGCCCACTACGAATCTCAGAAAATGCCTGTGTGCTATGTGTATTGTCACATGGAAATATGCGTCTTGCAAATCTAGGACTGCGAACCAGTCTCCTTTGTTTAGTGCTGGCATGATCTTGGCCAGCATGGTCATTTTGAAGCACTGCTTTCGGATGAAATGATTTAGAGCCCTCAGATCGAGGATGAGTCTCCACCCCCCGGATTTTTTGGGGACTAGGAAATACCTGGAGTAAAACCCTTTCCCCCGGAATTCATCAGGTACTCTCTCTATGGCTCCGATCTCGAGCAGGTGAAAAACTTCTTCTCGAAGAGCGGCCCCGTGAGATGGGTCCCTGAGAAGGGATGGGGTGGGAAGAGTAGTAGGGGGAATTGAAGCAAACGGGATCGTTAGGTCTGATGATATAACCTCTAGGACCCATCAGTCTGAGGTAATGGTGGCCCATTGATGAAGAAATGGCCTCAGGCGTTGGTGGAATAAGGTGGTGGCAGGCTTTAATGTGTTGACCGGTGGAGATGTGTTCGAGTCCCCCGCACAGGAGTCAAACCTGCTGCTTCTGGGAAGGCCGAGCTGAAGAGCGATTCTGCTGCTGACGTTTGCATTGAGGGCGCTGTCTAAATCTAGGCTGGTCGGATCCACGTCGCTGTTGCTGCTTATAGGAGAAGTAATCATATCTCCTCTGGAAGGGGTAGTACCGCCTGCGTTTGAAAGGTGGCGTGTACATCTCTAGAGATCGAAGGGTAGTACGAGAGTCCTTGCCAGAATGGAGAACCTCATCAGTAGTAGAAGCAAACAGCTTTTGACAGTCAAAGGGTAAATCTTCCACTTTGGACTGCAACTCCTTAGGGGCTCCCGCTGACAATAACCAGGAAGCTCTTCTCATCGCGATACCTGTTGCCATCACTCGAGCGGCTGTGTTGGCAATGTCTGCGGCAATCTGAAGTGATGTTCTACATGCAGTGAACCCTTCCTGGACAACGGCTTTAAGGAGAGACCTCTTATTGTCAGGGAGATGTTGCATAAGTTCCGGGAGCTTGGAGTAATTGTCAAAGTTATGGTTTGACAAAAGAGCAGCATAATAGGCAACCCGCAGTAGCAAGGTTGAGGAGGAGTAAACTTTTCGACCAAAATAATCCAATTTCTTTGTATCCCTATCCGGTAGGGAATTCTTAAATTGGGACATCTTGCTCTTATGGCGAACTGCATCCACTATCAGGGAATTCGGCTGCGGGTGATTGAAAAGAAATTCCAAACCTTTGGACGAGACAAAATACTTTTTATCCATTTTCTTATTTGTGGGCAGTATTGATGTTGGCGTCTGCCAGATGTCCTGTGCTACCTCCAAGGTAGCGTCATCTATTGGGAGGGCAATCTTTCTTTGTTGGTTAGGGTGTAAATTCTTAAATAACTTATGCTGCTTAACCTGGGACTCAGTAAGTTGCACCTCCTGGGATTGTGCGGCATGTTTAAACAGGTCTTGGAATTCTTTAAGATCGTCCGGAGGTGACGTCTCGCCCAGAGACAGCGATTCATCCCTAGAAGGCAATGGTGAACAGGTATTAGGCGACATGTCCGGGTCAGCTTCCGAGAGTTGCCCTTCCTCTAGGTCTGACATTTGTGATTGGTGCATCGGAGAACGAGAAGGTATCGTACGTTGTAGCGGAGAATGTTTGGGAATCTCTGAAAGCACAGAGTGTGGGCTAATTGACCGAAAGGAACATGGAGACCTGTGATGAGATGATCAACATAGTCCGGTCTATGACAATGCGTATAATGCTGGTCAGACCCTGCAGGCGACGAACGTCTAGAAGATCTAGCACTGCCGTACCTGACATAATAGGTGCTTCGTGGTGAACGAGTTGGTGAGCGTGAGCGTCTTGCAGGAGGAGGAGATCTAGACCATCTCTGGTGTGAACAGCTATGCTCTCTGTAATAATGGTGACGAGATGAGAGACTGCGGTGATAATAATCCCCGTGATCTCTTGTATGGTGCGTAGAAGCACAAGGGTGAGGAGATGGTTCCCGATACGACCCTGGCGAGGTACGCAGGGAGATTCGCAGCGGTATTTGATTTTTCTGCTGCTAGAGGCTGTGCAGAGCCTGGAGACTGAAGGGTTAAAGTCTCTGAAGGAAGCATCTGGGCAGGAGCATGCTGTTCCCCTGCCGGTGCTAAAGAGAGCTCCCTGTGAGGGGCAGTGATTGCAGGCATTTCAGCACCCGGCACCGATAAGACTGGTGCCGCTGTAGCTGGCTCTTTAAGAAGCCCCGGTGCCGGCTGCGGCTGCGGCGCCGAGGGCTGTCGAGATTGAGAAATGCCGGCTGGCTTCTTTGTTAAAGGAGCATGGGTTACCCTCGAGCATGGGTTACCCTCATTTTTGCGTAATTCCCCTTTTTGAAATTAAATGCCAGGGTACTGGACTGCTGAGGTGTTCTTCCCACCACAGGAATGTTGAATGTTATTATATTATGGTCACTATTCCCAAGAGGTCCTATAACGGTTATATCCTGGACCTGATCCTGCACTCCACTCAGGACTAAATCGAGAATTGCCTTTCCCCTTGTGGGTTCCTGCACTAGCTGCTCCAAGAAGCAGTCATTTAAGCCATTGAGAAATTTTATCTCCACTTCTCTTCCTGAGGTGACATGTATCCAGTCAATATGGGGGTAATTAAAATCCCCCATTATTATAGAGTTCTCTATTTTGGTAGCCTCTCTAATCTCCCTCAGCATTTCTATGTCAGTATCGCTGTCCTGGTCAGGTGGTCGGTAATATATCCCTACTGCTAATTTCTTATTATTGGAGCATGGAATTACTATCCATAGAGATTCTATGGAACATGTTGATTCACTTAATATTTTTATTTCATTTGATTCTACATTATCTTTCACATACAGTGCCACTCCGCCACCCATCCGGCCTGCTCTATCCTTTCTATATATTTTATATCCCGGTATGATTGTGTCCCACAGATTTTCCTCATTCCACCAGGTTTCAGTGATGCCTATTATGTCTATCTCCTCATTTAATACGAGGTACTCTAGTTCACCCATCTTATTAGTCAGACTCCTAGCATTTGTGTACAAGCACTTTAAAAATTTGCCCCTGGTTATTTGTCTGCCCTTCCCTGATGCATTGGATTCCTTTGTATGCGGTTGTTTGTCAGCTCTGGCCAATGGTTTGCCCTCTCCCCTCCTCTCTTTCCGACTACAGCTTAGAGAATCTCTATCAATGGATTCTCCTCTAAGAGAAGTCTCTCTCCGATTTACGTGCATCTCCGCACCAATCGGCTTTCCCCCATCTCTTAGTTTAAAAACTGCTCTACGGCCTTATTAATGTTTAGTGCCAGCAGTCTGGTTCCACCCTGGTTTAGGTGGAGCCCATCCTTCCTGTATAGGCTCCCCCTCTCCCAAAAGTGGCCCCAGTTCCTAATAAATCTAAACCTCTCTTCCCTACACCATCGTCTCATCCACGCATTGAGACTCTGAAGCTCTGCCTGCCTACCTGGCCCTGCGCGTGGAACTGGAAGCATTTCCGAGAACGCCACCATAGAGGTCCTGGATTTCAGTCTCTTTCCTAGCAGCCTAAATTTGGCCTCCAGGACATCTCTACTGCTCTTCCCTACGTCATTGGTACCTACATGTACCACGACCACTGGCTCCTCCCCAGCACTACACATAAGTCTATCTAGATGCCTCGAGAGATCCGCAACCTTCGCACCAGGCAGGCAAGTGACCATACGGTTCTCCCGGTCATCACAAACCCAACTATCTATGTTTCTAACGATCGAATCACCCACTACTAACACCTGCCTCTTCCTAGCTGGCATTCCCTCCCCATCAGAGGTATCCTCAGTGCAAGAGGATACCGCAACATCCTCTGGGAGGAGGGTCCCAACTACGGGATGGTTTCCCTCTGCTCCCGTTAAATGCTCTGTTCCCTTGAGACTTTCATCCTCCTTAAGAACACTGGGGCTCTCAGACTGGAGGTGGGACAGTACTACAGTGTCCCAGAAAGTCTCATCAACATAGTTCTCTAACTCCCTTAGCTCCTCCAGTTCAGCCACCCTGTCCTCCAAAGCCCAAACTTGGTCTCTGAGGGTCAGGAGCTCCTTGCAACGGGTGCACACATACGCCACCCGCCCACAGGGCAGGTAATCATACATGTTACACTCGACGCAATAAACAGGATAGCCCCCATTCTGCTGCTGGGCTTCTGTCTCCATGTTTGTAATGAATAAGTTTAAGTACAAACTGGGATTCTTTTTAAACTTCTGGAGTATAGATTATTCTAAGTTAGGTTTTAAAGAAGGACACAAGTCACTAGTGCCCTCTAAACTCCCTCTCCAAACTCTCCTGTTACCTGTTCCTGGTCGCGCTCTCCCTGGTCGCTGAGTCACAGGCTTATATAGCTCTGGTAGCCCCTCCCCCTGACTGAGGCTCAGCCAATTAACAGAGGCTACTAGATTTCAAACCTTTTAGAAGCTCCTTCAAACAAATAAACAAACCAACCAGACAAACACAAGCTCAGCACACTGCAAATAACTCCCCCCCCACACAAACACACACTCCAGACAGCCACTTACCACAAGGGTCCCGTTTGTACTCCTCTTTAACCTGGAGAACTCCCTCTCCAAACTCTCCTGTTACCTGTTCCTGGTCGCTGAGTCACAGGCTTATGTAGCTCTGGTAGCCCCTTCCCCTGACTGAGGCTCAGCCAATTAACAGAGGCTTCTAGATTTCAAACCTTTTAGAAGCTCCTTCAAACAAACAAACCAACCAACCAACCAGACAAACACAAGCTCAGCACACTGCAAATAACTCCCCCACACACAAACACACACTCCAGACAGCCACTTACCACAAGGGTCCCGTTTGTACTCCTCTTTTACCTGGAGAACTCCCTCTCCAAACTCTCCTGTTACCTGTTCCTGGTCACTGAGTCACAGGCTTATATAGCTCTGGTAGCCCCTCCCCCTGACTGAGGCTCAGCCAATTAACAGAGGCTTCTAGATTTCAAACCTTTTAGAAGCTCCTTCAAACAAACAAACCAAACAAACAAACCAACCAACCAGACAAACACAAGCTCAGCACACTGCAAATAACTCCCCCACACACAAACACACACTCCAGACAGCCACTTACCACAAGGGTCCCGTTTTTACTCCTCTTTTACCTGGAGAACTCCCTCTCCAAACTCTCCTGTTACCTGTTCCTGGTCATGCTTCAGAAGCCTTTTAAATCTGCACTTGAAAGGGTATCTTCTGAACTGTCATTCATGCTAAAATTCGACACTCTACGTGGGGGTCTCAACAAAGTCTCTAGCTATCTTACCCATTACAAAGATAGCTTCCCCAATTATCACCTCTAATACCATTAGCTCACAGACATTTACCTTCACACCCACCCCACATCCCCCTTCTGTTCTGAAATTTGATTTGTCCTTTTCATATGTGTTCATTTTTTTAAATTGTATCCTTTGGTATATATGGTTGTGTGATGGACCGGGCCATGTCTGGGCACAGCTGAGGGCGTCCGCTCAGGGCGAATTGCTCAAATCCGGGGCTCCTTACAGCCCCCAGACTGGTGACCTCTCCAAACAGGCCACAAACCAGTCCCACAGAGCGCTTCAGCAGCCTGCCTGAAGCCTCATGAGCAAAACCCCTCCGACACCCCAGCAATATCCGTGCCCCAGATGGCCCCGGGCCTCATACACAGGTGGGGGGGGGGGGGGTCCTAGCACCCAATCCCACCTACCCCGAACAAGTTCTGTCCGGTTCCAAGAAACCAGCCACAGATCCCTGGTCAATTTACCCTCTGGACCTTACCCACAAATCACGCTGGGCCAATCCTTTAGAACAGTGGTCCCCAACCTGTGGTGGTGGCCGGGCGCCAGGGGGCGTGACCATTCACCCGCTGGGCGCCAGGGAGCGGGGACGGGGGCGGGGGCAGGACCCCCCATAGCCGTGCGCCCCCCCCCATAGCTGCGCCTGGGGCCGGCGCCCTCCCCTCCTCCGCGCGCTGGGGGCCGGCGCCCCCCCTCCTCCGCGCGCCGGGGGCCGGGGTCGGCGCCCCCCCCAAGCTCCGCACGCCCGGGGCCGGCGCCCCCCCCTCCAAGCGGCCGGGGCCGGCGCCCCCGCCCCAAGCGCCACTCGCCTGGAGCCAGGCCAGCCGCAAGCATGTGGCGGGCGCACACGAATGCCCCCGCGGGCGCCATGGCGCCCGCAGGCACCGTGTTGGGGACCACGGCTTTAGAATCTATATCTAAAGGTTTATTAACACAAGAAAGAAAAGCATGAGAGTAAGGTTATTAAAGTACAGTACGTTACATGCACCGAATCTCCCAGTCCTCGATGCAGGCTCTAGCAGAGATGTTGCAGCTGCTGGTTTAAAAGTTCTTATTGCACATCCTAAGATCAGGATGGGTTCACAGGTCTTCCGGGCTCTTCGATCCCTGCAATGCTGCCTCTGGGATGAAGTGCTGAGCTGAGAACAAAATGGCATCGACCACATGGCCTCTTTATACCTCCTTCCTGGCCTCTTCTTGTATGCAGCAAGTCACCTGGTCAGAGGCCAATCTCTATGGGTATGTCTACACTACCCTCCTAGTTCGCACTATGAGGGTAATGTAGGCATACCGCACTTGCAAATGAAGCCCGGGATTTGAATTTCCCGGGCTTCATTTGCATAAGCGGGGAGCCGCCAATTTTAAAACCCCGCTGGTTCGAACCCCGTGCAGCGCGGCTACACGGGGCTCGAACTAGGTAGTTCGGACTAGGCTTCCTATTCCGAACTACCTAGTTCAAGCCCCGTGTAGCCGCGCTGCACGGGGTTCGAACCAGTGGGGTTTTAAAAATGGCGGCTCCCCGCTTATGCAAATGAAGCCCGGGAAATTCAAATCCCGGGCTTCATTTGCAAGTGCGGTATGCCTACATTACCCTCCTAGTGCGAACTAGGAGGGTAGTGTAGACATACCCTATGTTCCCTGTTGGCTGCTCTCAGGTGACAGCCCCCATTCTTTGGGTGTGTCCATAGCCCATTGAGAGCCATTGTTCCACAGGGCTTCGCTACTCAGCCTGTCCATAGCAATGCTTAACCACATTCAGAGAAATAATCAGCTTCCACACAGATTACAGATTCCTACCTACACACATAGACATTATATACTCACATAAATAGCATACATAAGATCAACAAACGATAAGCTCCCATTCAATACCCCACATGGCTCCCTTTTATACCAATTTCTGGGGCCAACACCCCCACCTAGGGGTGCAGCAGTGATCTGGCTGCTTCCCTCCAATTCGGTAATGTGACAGGTTGTGACTATTTTCTTCCACTATTTGATCTGAGGAAGTGGGCCTGGCCCAAGAAAGCTCATCATCTAATAAACCATCTTGTTAGTCTTTAAAATGCTACATAGTCCTGTATTTTGTTTTAACTCTAAAATAGTGAGCACTAAATTAAAACATAAGCTCTTAAATATGAATAAACTGCAACACCTGCGCAAAAGAATATGAACAGAACACCAGGCATTTAGATTTACCCTAGAAATATACAAATCTTTTAATTTTGAAATAAAACATACATAAAAATGTGACATTAAACTCATGTAAGTGATTGCTGGAACATGGATTACAGCAGGGGTTCTCAAAATTTGTGATACCACCACCCCCTAAAATGCTAAACGAATTTGTGTGACCACCCACCCTCACTGCCCTGGGTCGCTTCCTCCCCCCCTTCTCACCAGACTCCTTGCCTTCATGGCATGTGCAGTCCTTAACACCCTCCCCCCTGCAGGCTCCTTTCCCCCATCTCTTTCGCCTCTGTGCCTCTTTTCTGCTCCGCATCCCTTTGGTTGGTTGGTCACTCTCCCGCTGCCTTGCCTCCTCCTGCAGCTGAGCCACGCTCCTGGAGTCCCATGGCCCCGGCCACGCTGTGCGGCTTGCTGGCAGCTGCCTTCCGCCACCCTGCCACTCTTCACAGCCCGGGGGAGAGGGGTCACAAGTGAAAAACCCAATCCAGCTACAACCCGCCCCCCCCCCGGAGGGTTGCGACCCAGTTTGAGAAACACTGGATTAGAGACTACAGTAAGAACTGTAAGTACAGTCCCCCTTAGCACTGGTGCCTGCAGGACTAAGTATTTGCTAGGTGACGCTTAGATATAAATTAAGGCAATAATGCAATGACCCTGTAAGACAGTACTCGAGCCAAATAAAGACACAAGGCGTAAAAAGCCTTAAGCATAAGTAGTAACTAAAAATAACCCTAGATAATACCGTCTTAAACAGTAAAATGCTGAAATGACTGAAGAGGTGACAGGTAGCCACGGGATGCTAGTTCATAGCATCTGGAAATAAAAGAAAAAAAACAACAACAAATGGTCTGGTAGCACTTTATAGACTAACAAAACATGTAGATAGGATCATGAGCTTTCATGGACTCATGATACCATCTACATAAGAACGGCCATACTGGGTCAGACCAAAGGTCCATCTAGCCCAGTATCCTGTCTGCCGACAGTGGCCAGCACCAGGTGCCTCAGAGAGGGTGGACCGAAGACAATGATCAAGCGATTTGTCTCCTGCCATCCTTCTCCAGCCTCTGATGAACATAGGCCTGGGACACCATTTCTATCCCCTGACTAATAGCCTTTTATAGACCTGATCGCCATGAAATTATCTAGCTTCTCTTTAAACTCCGTTATAGTCCTAGCCTTCACAGCCTCCTCTGGCAAGGAGTTCCACAGGTTGACTACGCGCTGCATGAAGAACTTTCTTTTATTAGTTTTAAACCTGCTACCTGTTAATATCATTTGGTGTCCTCTAGCTCTTCTATTATGGGAACTAATAAATAACTTTTCTTTATCAGCCCTCTCCACACCACTCATGATTTTATAGACCTCTATCATATCCCCCCTCAGTCTCCTCTAAACTGAAAAGTCCCAGTCGCTTTAACCTCTCTTCATATGGGACCCGTTCCAAACCCCTAATCATTTTAGTTGCCCTTTTCTGAACCCTTTCCAAGGCCAAAATATCTTTTTTGAGGTAAGGAGACCACATCTGTACACAGTATTCAAGATGTGGGCGTACCATAGTCTTATACAAGGGCAGTAAGATATTCTGGGTCTTATTTTCTATCCCTTTCCTAATAATTCCTAGCATCCTATTTGCCTTTTTGACCACCGCTGCACACCGTGTGGAAGTTTTTAGAGAACTGTCCACAATAACTCCAAGATCTCTTTCCTGATTTGTAATAGCCAAAGTAGCCCCTGTCATACTGTACGTATAGTTGGGGTTATTTTTCCCCAATGTGCATTACTTTACACTTATCCACATTAAATTTCATTTGCCATTTTGTTGCCCAATCACTCAGTTTGGTGAGATCTTTTTGGAGTCTCTCACAGTCTGCTTCTCTCTTGACTATCCTAAACAGTTTGGTATCATCTGCAAACTTTACTACCTCACTGCTTACCCCTTTCTCCAGATCATTTATGAATAAGTTGAAAAGGATTGGTCCCAGGACTGACCCTTGGGGGACACCACTAGTTACCCCTCTCCATTCTGAAAATTTACCATTTATTCCTACCCTTTGTTTCCTGCCTTTTAACCAGTTCTCAATCCAAGAAAGGACCTTCCCTCTTCTCCCATGGCCATGGAATTTACACAAGAGCCTTTGGTGAGGAACCTTGTGAGGAACCTCAGAAGGCGGGAAGGGCTCGAGACGCCTCCTGGGCATGCGTAGCTCAACAGGGGAAACTGCTATACAAAGCTCCGATCTGAGGCTCAGGGCGACCCTTCACCTACAGTGGAGCACCCACGGGGACACTACTCGAAGAACTACTACTGGATCCCCCTTGTCTGCATGTTTGTTAACCCCATTCAGAGAACTCTAATAGATTAATAAGACATGATTTCCCTTTACAGAAACCATGCTGACTTTTGTCCAACAAATTATGTTCTTCTACATGCCTCACAATTTTATTCTTTACTATTGTTTCAACTAATTTGCCCACTACTGAAGTTAGACTTACCGCTCTGTAATTGCCAGGATCGCCTCGAGAGCCCTTTTTAAATACTGGTGTCACGTTGGCTACCTTCCAGTCATTAGGTACGGAAGCCGATTTAAAAGATAGGTTACAAACCACAGATAATAGTTTAATAGTGTGACGGCGCGTTGGGAGTTCCCCGTCTCCTGCACCCCGAAATGGCACAAACAGACTGCACCAGCCAGTGGAATTGAGGGTGGTTTATTGCTCCTCCAGCACAGCGCAGCACAGATGTAATCTGGTTACAGGAACTGGGGGCTAAGAGGCCTCAGTGCTCCCCTTGAGATGGGGGAATCCCAGCCCCCTCCCCAGTTCTTTCTCCCCTTGCCTTCCAGCCAGGAACTCACTAACCCTCTTCCAGCCCTGCCCCCCAGCCAGGGCAGCATTCCACCTTCCTTTGTTCCTCTCCATGGGGGGTGTCTGGCCACTGGTTTGCATAGTGACTAATCCTGTTTGGTGGGTCGTGGTACCCACGGCAGCCAGTGGGGGTTACCCCAGAGCCAGCAGCATAGAAACCAGCCAGGTACCCCCACTACGTCACAAATAGCAATTTCCCATTTGAGTTCTTTTAGAACCCTTGGATGAATGTCATCTGGTCCTGGAGATTGGAGATCTCAGGGGCTCTAAGAGTAGCTCTTGAGCCCTCTCTGAACTGCGCGCCTGCGCAGTACATTTACATTAGATTTCCTCATTTGTGGAGCAGCTACTCACCGAGCAACAACACAGGTGAGTAGCTGCGAGGAATGGTGGGAGCTGGGAGGCCTGGAGGGCTGAAGCACCCCAGCAAGCTGACTGTGGCTTTCAGCTGAAAGCGGCTGCCCCGCGCTCCAGTTAATTGGCGGCTTCTCCTCTGAGCCTGCCCACGTGGAGCTTGGTGCACCCTGGCTGAGCACCATGGCCAGCTGGCCGGGCAGCCACTTCTCTTCCCTCCAGCCCGGCTGCCCTGCACTCAGCCCAGGGAGGCTGCGTCTAGCTCCAGCTGTGCTGGAGCAAGCTTCCCAGGCTGAGCGCAGGATCACAGATGCCCATCTGATGGACTGTATACGACTAGCAATCTCAGACTAAAACCCAGACTTCAAGACACTGGCACATACTGTTCAGTCACGGGTGTCACACTGAGACTTTGTTATTGAAAGACAAAAAAGGGAGTTACTCACCTCATGCAGTAACAAGTGTTCTTCGAGATGTGTGTCCCCGTGGGTGCTCCACTCTAGGTGAAGGATCGCCCTGAGCCGCAGATCGGAGCTTTGCAAAGCAGTTTCCCCCCTGTTGAGCCGCGCATGCTCAGAAGGCGTCTCGAGCCCTTCCCGCCTTCTGTAGCGCGCGGCTCAACCCCCTCCCTTTCAGTTCCTCGTCTCCGCCCGAGTAATTTAGACTCCGTGCAGAGGGGAGGAAGGGAGGGTCGTGGAGCACCCACGGGGACACACATCTCAAAGAACACTTGTTACTGCACGAGGTGAGTAACTCCCTTTTCTTCTTCGAGTAGTGTCCCCGTGGGTGCTCCACTCTAGGTGACTACAAAGCAGTATTCAATATATGGCTGGAGGGAGCCGGAGTCAACGTTTAGCGGTGGTAGAGAGCACCACCGTAGCAACTGCTGAGTCACGTTTAAGTTGTGGTAGGATAGCATAATGTCTGGCAAAGGTATGGTCTGAAGACCACGTTGCTGCTCGGTAAATATCCCTTAAGGGGACATTGTTCAAAAAGGCTGTGGATGCAGCCGTGGCTCGAGTGGAATGTGCTCGTGCTGGGCCCTGTAATGGCTTATTGCCCAGGGTGTGGCACTTGATTATGCATGACGAAATCCATCTTGAGATTCGTTGTGATGATAGAGGTGTTCCTTTGGAACGCTCAGCGATGGATATAAAAAGCCTTTCGGATTTACAAAATGGTTTTGTTCTCTCCAGGAAGAAGGCGAGAGCCCTTCGAATGTCCAGAGTATGCAGGGTGGCGTCCTTCTGTGAGGCATGCGGTTTTGGGAAAAAGGTAGGTAGTACAATTGGCTCGTTGACATGGAATTCCGTACAGACCTTTGGCAGGAATGTTGGGTGAGGTCTAAGTATGACCCTGTCCTTCGTAAAAACAGTGTAGGGGGGTTCTGACATTAGTGCCCCGAGTTCACTCACCCGTCTGACAGACATAATGGCTAATAAGAAGCAGACTTTCATAAAGAGAAAGGGGTGTGGCACTGTAGCCAGAGGCTCGAAAGGAGGTCTGGTGAGGTGGTGGAGAACAAGATTTAGGTCCCACAAAGAAGGTGGGGCCTTGTAGGGTGGGTATATGTTGTGGAGCCCTTTAAGGAATCTTTTAGTGATCGGATGGGCAAAGATGGAGAAGCCGTCAATCAAGGTATGGAACGCTGCTATTGCGGAAAGATGGACTCTTAAGGAAGAGATTGACAGTCCTGATACTTTAAGGTCTAGAATGTAGTCCAGGATCGTATTCAGTGGGGCGACACGGGGCTCTACTTTGGTTCGCTGGCACCAGTGAGAGAATCGTGTCCATTTTTGCAGGTAAGTTTTTCGAGTGGACTGTCTCCTACTGTGGAGGAGGATGTCCTTCACTTGCTGGGAACAGTGATTCTCTATCTCCGAGAACCAGAGAGCAGCCAAGCCTGAAGGTGTAGGGTATGGAGCTGTGGGTGTAGTATTGTGCCATTGCTCTGAGATATCAGGTCTACACGGTTTGGTAGTTGATAAGGAGGGAGAAGTGCTAGCTTGTGCAGGTACGGATACCAGGTTTGTCGGGGCCATGATGGGGCTATCAGAATGACTAGGGCTCCGTCTCTGCAGATCTTGCGTAGGATTCTTGGGATGAGTGGTATGGGGGGGAAGGCATAGTGTAGGGGGGCCGTCCATTTGATTAGAAAGGCATCCCCCAGGGAATGTCTGCCAAGTCCTGCGCGTGAGCAGAACTGGGGGCATTTGGCGTTCTGGGTAGATGCAAAAAGGTCTATAGATGGCCATCCCCATCGGTGGAAGATTGAGTTTGAGACCTTCGTGTGTAACTCCCACTCGTGATCTGAGGTGAAGTTGCGACTGAGTGAATCTGCTCTGGTGTTGTTCACCCCGGGCAGGTAGGATGCTATGAGGGTGACATGGTTGCGAATGCAGGAGTTCCAAAGGCGGATAGCTTCTGCGCAGAGGGAGTGGGAGCGGGCTCCGCCCTGCCTGTTTATGTAGAACATTGTGCAGATGTTGTCCGTTAGGATACGGACTGTCTGATTGGCAATGTTGGGGGCGAAGTGTGCACAGGCATTCCTTACTGCCCGCAGTTCAAGGAGGTTGATGTGTAGTCGTGCCTCGGATGGGGACCACCTTCCCTGAACCCCCTGATCGTTCATATGTGCTCTCCAGCCAAGGAGGGAAGCATCCGTGGTAATCTGTATAGTGGGTTCGATTTATTGGAATGGAACGCCTGCCAGGAGGTTGTTCGGTACCGTCCACCATTGTAAGGATGCAAGAACGTTTGGTGGAATAGTCACTGTCTTGTTGAGGGAGTGTTGTGAAGGTATGTACACAGTTGCTATCCAGAGTTGGAAGCATCGAAAATGCAGACGAGCGTGGCGGACTACATAGGTGGTGGAAGCCATGTGTCCCATTAGTCGGAGACAAGTAAGTACTGTAGTGGTAGGTGTTGTAAACATCGCCCTTATAATTTCTTGTATAGTTCTGAAACGTTGTCGAGGTAGGTATGCTCGAGCTGTGATTGAATCCAGGCGTGCCCCGATGAATTCTATATCTTGAACTGGGTGAAGCGTTGATTTGCTTTCGTTGACTAGAAGACCTAGGCGATTGAGGAGGGATGTGGTCATATCTATCATGGAGGCGGCTTCCTCCTGTGTCGAGCCCTTTAAAAGGCAGTCGTCTAGGTAGGGGAATATAATGACCTTTTGTCTTCTGAGGTACGCAGCAACGACTGCTAGTACCTTTGAAAATACTCTCGGAGCTGACGAGAGGCCAAAGGGGAGAACATTGTACTGAAAATGATCTGGGCCGAGCGTAAAGCGTAGATAGCGTCTGTGGGCAGGATGGATAGTTACATGGAAGTACGCATCTTGCAGGTCGAGGGCTGCGAACCAGTCCCCTTGATCTAGCGCAGGAATGATTGTTGTAAGTGTGACCATTTTGAAACGTTGTTTCCTGAGAAACTTGTTCAGTTTGCGGAGGTCTAATATGGGCCTCCAGCCCCCCATTTTTTCTCTATCAGAAAATAGTTTGAGTAAAAACCTTTCCCATGAAACTCTACTGGTATTCTTTCTATGGCTCCGATTAAGAGGAGTCGATCTATCTCTTGTCTTAGTAGAGTTTCGTGAGAGGGGTCCCTGAAAAGGGACGGGGTAGGGTGAAGGGTATGTGGGGTAGTGGTAAATGGGATGGTGTAGCCGACTCGAATTATGTCTAGAACCCATCGGTCCGATGTTATAGATTCCCATTGTGGGAGGAACGGCCGTAAACGGTGGGTAAAAAGATGGCCCTGTTGCGTTGTTGTTAGATCGTGAGGGAGGTATTGCAGACCTTCGACCACATCTTCAAATTTGTTGCTTAGAGGACTGAGCAGTTGGTGGGGGCCCTGATTAGGGCGCCTCCTCTGAGGTCGTTGTCTTGGCCTAGTGTCTTCATACGGTCTCTGTGGTCGGTTGTATTGTCCATACCTGTAGCGATTGTATGTGTTATATGGAGTGTATCGCCTGCGTTTGAAAGGTGGTGTGTACATGCCTAATGTACGAAGAGTGGTTTTCGAATTCTTACTGTTGTGTAGCATTTCATCTGTAGAAGCTGCAAATAATTTTTGCTTATCGAATGGTAAATCTTCTACTTTGGGCTGAAGATCTCGGGGAACTCCAGATGACTGTAGCCAGGAAGTTCTGCGCATGACTACCGCCATAGCTGTAGTCCTGGCTGCAGTGTCAGCGACGTCCATTGCGGTTTGGAGAGCGGTGCGAGCGATCGTATGGCCTTCATGGACTATCGCTTTCAAGATAGATCTTTTGGATTCAGGGAGATGTGGTATCAGTTCTCCCAACTTCGAGTAATTATCGAAGTCATGATTCGCTAAGAGGGCAGAATAATTTGATATTCTTAGTTGTAGTGTAGAAGAGGAGTATATCTTCTTGCCGAAGAAGTCTAGCTTTTTATGGTCCTTGTCCATATTGCCATTTTTGTATTGTGGCAACTTTGCTCTTTGCTGTGCTGATTCAACAACTAAGGAGTTGGCTTGTGGATGTGTAAACAGGAAATCATTGTCTTTTGGTGGAACGAAATATTTTCTGTCAATCTTTTTATTAGTCGGCTGTATGGATGCGGGTGTCTTCCACAGATCCTCAGATGTTTCCATGATTGCCTCGTCAATTGGCAGGGCAATCTTACTGTGCAATGTAGGATGCAGGTTCTTTAACAAGTGATGTTGTTTCCTTTGCACTTCTTGGAGGGAGACATGCTGACTTGTCGCTACTCGTTTAAATAATTCTTGAAACTGTTTGAGGTCGTCAATCGCTACTGTATCTGATGGTATAACTGCCTCGTCTTGTTGGACACTCAGGTCGTCAAGGTGTGTGATGTTTATTGATTGGATATCGGATTCATTGTCCAAATTTTGTTCCTCCTCCTCCTCCTCCTCCTCCTCTGCGTGTGTTGCCAGAGGTAGGGGCTGTAGATGAGGCAGGTTCCTTCGAGATGGTGAGGAATGGGCTGAGGACCGGCGTCTGTATAGGTCCCAATGATCCCAGGGCCCCCATTGGGGTGGGTAGGGTGGGGGTGGGTATGACCAGTAAGGATGCCATGGGGTTTGTTGTGGTCCAGCCCTATGATAGTATGAGCGAGACCCCCTTGGCGACGTGTGTCGTGAAGAATATGTCGTATGTCGGTCATCATCCTGTAAGGGAGCGTCTTGCAAGGACACTGGAGACATAGATCTGGGAGGGGAATGCCCTGTCAAGGATCTCCCAGGTGAGCAGTCAGTGGGAGGCAGGCATGAATGCTGCTGCCTGCTGTGAGTGTCAGACGCTGTCTTAGAGTGTTCTGTAGCAGACTCTTGAGGATGCCTCTCACTGTCTGCTGCCGGCACCGGTGTAGAGATCTGATTTACAGTTGCAGCCGGTGCTGGCTGTGTATGTGTTTTCTTTTGGTGCGGTGCCGACGGTTTGAGCAGCACCGTCCCTTTAAGCTGAGCCGGGGTTTTTTGCGGTGCCGGGGTTTGAAGCGGCGCCGGGGCTTGCAGCGGCACCGCTGTTTGAAGCGGCGCTGGCTTTTCTTTCCGCCCCGGGTGTTTAGCGCGTTCTCGGGACGGCTCGGAGGCAGCGCGCACCGGTCCCGGTGCCGAACGGGAGGATCTTCCCTCTGCTTTGCTAGCAGGGGTCCTCAGACTTCCTTGCCCCTTTCCCTGTGTCTTTGGGGAGGAAGAAGGCGGGAGAGAGCGCGACGGTGAGGCTCTCTGCTTTGTACTTTTTGACGGCGGGGGGGTTTCATGTTGCGATTCCCCCTGCTCTGTAGGCTGCAGAGCCTTTTCAAAAAGAATCATCCTCAGGCGGAGCTCTCTATCCTTTCTAGCTCTCGCCGTGAGGGAAGCACAATGTATGCAGCTGTGGGGTGAGTGAATTTCCCCCAAGCATCTAATACATTTTGTGTGGCCGTCAGAAGCCAGCATAGGCTCGCGGCACTGCTCACATTTTTTAAAGCCTGAGGAAGCTGACATAGTTCGGGAGATTCTTATTTTCTTGCACTGTTGATGTTTTCGGAGTTTTGTTTGTTTGTTATAGTCCTTTCTTTCTTTTTATGTGGTTTATTTGTTTTTCCAGCTGAAAAGCCGAGGAGAGAGAGCCCCGGTTCACCGGGGCTCCGGTCTGAGGCGAGTTTCAGTCCCCGAAGGGAGATATTGTCAATTTCATTCTTTTTATACAAGAAAAATTTTGTTGTTGTTATTATTTTAAAAAGAAGACAAGGAAAGAAACTAATTTGGAATATAAGAGGGGAAAACCGTGGTAAGCTAACTAATAGAAATGCAGTCTGAAAGACTGAGAGGGAGCTCCTACTCGCTCCGTCCGCTGACGAGGACGGTTGAAGAGGAACTGAAAAGGAGGGGGTTGAGCCGCGCACTACAGAAGGCGGGAAGGGCTCGAGACGCCTTCTGAGCATGCGCGGCTCAACGGGGGGAAACTGCTTTGCAAAGCTCCGATCTGCGGCTCAGGGCGATCCTTCACCTAGAGTGGCACACCCACGGGGACACTACTCGAAGAAGAATATATAATTATCAATACTTGATTTTAGATTTACAAAATAGCAGAGAACAAAATGTATAATTGTAAATGCTTCATCTGACATTTAAACAGCATGCATTAAAAACTGACCATTTATTTTGTAACTATAAACGTGATTTTACTTTTATATATTGCATAATTTAAAAATAAACTGTTTAACAGAGTGTATAAGGGCTGGGGATAGCAAGTGATTGACAGGAGAATAGAGAGGGCGGGGCTTTAAGGAAGGGGCGGGGCAGTAGATCTTGGCCTGTTCTGAGACTTAAAAAGTAATCTTGGGTGTAAAAAGGTTGGAGACCACTGCCCTCTCTCTACTTGCTGTGCAGGGTTAGGGTGTTTGTGACGTGGCTCTAGCTCTATTCATTATAAATAGGGGGTGATTTTTTAAGTAGGATTTTTGCGACCATGCACCTTCAGACTCCCAACTGAACAGAATTCTCATACTTTACCTGATGGTGGTACAAGAATCTATCCAATTTCAGTGCTAAGTAAGGAAATGACATTAGTAATCACTGTATAGTCACTGTATCCGGCACTGGGCACGTGTTTCCTATTTTCATTAGTCAAAGGCCTAGGAAAGCAAACCCACACTGTTGCACTGCAGTGGCAGCATGCTAAATCCTCTCCAGCTCTCTCCTTAAAGACTGTGGGTGAGACCACGAGGCCCTTGCAGGATTTTCACTCGTAGGTAAATGGATCCTTGTCTTGAGCAAGGACCTCGGGATCTGACCTCATTTCCACACTGTACTGTGGCCACTACATGTGGCTGGAGGGGACCATCTCCACCGCTTGTGCTACTGAATTCTTCAGCCAGGAAACAGGGAGATGCTGGAGGGCCACATGCGCCAGTTATGGTCTGGCAGCCCCCTGCTCCCACAGGCGACAAGGAGGCAGTGGAAGAGCCGATGACGACCCACCGACAAACCTGGCTCTGTCGGTTCCTGCATCACTGGGCGGGCCCCACCCTGCGTGCTGCCTCTGCCACGCCACTTCCTCTGGGGCCCAGGCTGCCATGAGGTGGGCTCTGTCCGGGACTTGCCGGGGAGAAACTCACCGGCGAAGGTAGCACACTCCGAGGAAGCATCCGGCACAGCGCCACCACTGCCATTTCCACCTTGCTTACCAAATGGCAGTTTACCCAAAGCCTCTCCCATCCAACCAGGATCCTAGACGCATTAAGTATCGCCAGCCAGGAGATTCGGTGGGCGGGCGGGGGGGGGGGATTAATGACATTTTTAAAAATACAAAAATTGTTGTTCAGTTTATGTTGTAGATAAATCTATGTATTAAATATATTACTTCATATGACTTGACATTGTGCCTCTCCATATAACCTTGTAACTTTGTATTAGAACCCTTTGTAGAAAACTTGTAGAAAACTAAGTTATGAGGTTATATGGATTCAGGTTCTAATACAGAGTATATAGTTAAAGAGGTAAAAATGTCTTTTGCTAGGAGTAGAATAAGAACTTTCCCCCACTCTGTAATCAATTGCCCAGTTGAATGAATGAGGTGTGAATGAGTAAGACTTGGGAGCCAAGCAGGTCCAGACAGCTACGCCAGTTGAAGAGGGGGTGGAAGCCAGACCCAAGGGCTGTGTCTACATTGGCACCCTTTTCCGTAAAAGGGATGCTAATGAGATACTTCGGAATTGCAAATGCCGCGGAGGATTTAAATATCCCCCACGGCATTTGCATGAACATAGCTGCCGCTTTTTTCTGGCTCGGGGTTTTGCCGGAGAAAAGCACCAGTCTAGACAGGATCTTGCGGAAAATAAACCCTTTTCCGGAAGATCCCTTATTCCTACTTTCAAGTGGGCTCAAGAAAGACGAGCAGACATATTGATGGCCTTGGGGATTAGAAGCAGGCACCTTCTTTGGAAAACACCCTCTCTGAACAGACAACCCCCACAAAGGGACCAACGGACACAGACCCAGAGTTTGAATCTGGGATATATTTGCATAAGAGGGAAGCCGCTATAAAAGTGAGTTGTCTTGCAGAGGACCCCGGGTTTCATCTTGTCACCACTGGAGCATCGATCCGGATCGGCAGAAGCCCGGCTCCACCCCTCCCCCATCTAACTCACCTGGCCAGTGAAGTTAAGGGGAGCAACTAGCTGGTAACAACAGGAAAATAGGAAAGATAGAAAATACGGCAAAAGACCAGCTTGGCTTAACAAGGAGATCTTGCATAATCTCAAAATAAAAAAGGAGTCATATAAAAAATGGAAACTAGGATAAATAACAAAGGATGAATATAGGCAAGCAACACGGGAATGCAGGGGCAAGATTAGAAAGGCAAAGGCACAAAATGAGATCAAACTAGCTACAGGCATAAAGGGAAACAAGAAGACATTTTATAAATACATTAGAAGCAAGAGGAAGACCAAGGACAGGGTAGGCCCACTGCTCAGTGAGGAGGGAGAAGCAGTAACAGGAAACTTGGAAATGGCGGAGATGCTCAATGACTTCTTTGTTTCGGTCTTCACCGAGAAGTCTGGAGGTGTGCCTAACGTAGTGAATACAAGCAGAGAGAGGGTAAGTTTAGAAGATAGGATACACAAAGAACAAGTTAAAAATCACTTAGGAAAGTTAGATGTCAGCAAGTTACCAGGTCCTGATGAAATGCATCCCAGGATACTCAAGGAGCTGATAGAGGAGCTATCTGAGCCTTTAGCTATGATATTTGAAAAATCATGGAAGACGGGAGATTCCAGAAGACTGGAAAAGGGCAAATACTGTGCCCATCTATAAAAAGGGGAATAAGAACAACCCAGGAAACTACAGACCGGTCAGTTTAACGTCTGTCCCAGGGAAGATAATGGAGCAGGTAATTAAGGAAATCATATGCAAACATTTGGAAGGTAATAAAGTGATAGGGAATAGCCAGCATGGGTTTGTGAAGAACAAGTCATGCCAAACTAATCTGATAGCTTTCTTTGATAGGATAACGAGCCTTGTGGATAAGGGAGAAGCGGTGGATGTCATATACCTAGACTTTAGTAAGGCATTTGATACGGTCTCGCATGATATTCTTATTGATAAACTAGGCAAATATAACTTAGATAGTGCCATTATAAGGTGGGTGCATAATTGGCTGGATAACCGTAGCAGAGAGTTGTTGTTAACGGTGCTAAATCCTGCTGGAAAGGAATAACAAGTGAAGTTCCGCAAGGGTCTGTTTTGGGACCCGTACTGTTCAATATCTTCATCAATGATGTAGATATTGGGATAGAGAGTACACTTATTAAGTTTGCAGATGATACCAAACTGGGTGGGGTTGCAACTTCTTAGGAGGATAGGGACATCATTCAAAATGACCTTAGCAAGTTAGAGAAATGGTCAGAGGTAAACAGGATGAAGTTTAATAAAGAGAAATACAAAGTGCTCCACTTAGGAAGGAACAATCAGTTCCGTACATATAAGATGGGAAGCGACTGTCTAGGAAGGAGCATGGCGGAAAGGGATCTAGGGGTCATAGTGGACCACAAGTTGAATATGAGTCAACAGTGTGATGCTGTTGCAAAAAAAGCAAATATGATTCTAGGTTGTATCAACGGGTGTGTTGTAAGCAAAACTCGTGAAGTCATTCTGCCGCTCTAATCTGCACTAGTTAGGCCTCAGCTGGAGTACTGTGTCCAGTTCTGGGCGCCACATTTCAAGAAAGATGTGGAGAAATTGGAAAGGGTACAGAGAAGAGCGACAAGAATGATTAAAGGTCTAGAGAACATGACCTATGAAGCCAGGCTTCATGAACTGGGCTTGTTTAGTTTGGAAAAAAGAAGATTAAGGGGGGACATGATAGCGGTTTTCAAATATCTAAAAGGGTGTCACAAGGAGGAAGGAGAAAATTTGTTCCTCTTGGTTTCTGAGGACAGAACAAGGAGTAATGGGCTTAAAGTGCAGCAAGGGAGGTTTAGATTGGACATTAGGAAAAAATTCCTAACTGTCAGGGTGGTCAAATATTGGAATAAATTGTCAAGGGAGGTGGTGGAATCTCCCTCTCTAGAGATATTTAAGAACAGGTTAGATAGACATCTGTCAGGGATGGTGTAGACGGAGCTTGGTCCTGCCTTGAGGGTGGGGGGCTGGACTCGATGACCTCTCGAAGTCCCTTCCAGTCCTATGATTCTATGATTCTATGAACAGCAAGACAGAGTGTGCTCTTGTTTGTGTGTAAGTGCATGAGTGACATTATATATACATATCATATGCATATGATAAGTATTGATTATTCTATGTGTGATCAATAAATGTGGCATGTTGCCTTATCCCTCTGAAAAAGATCCCAAGTACTTCTTTTATGTATAATACTGTGACTTTTGTAGCTCGTGTTTTCAAGTTCTTTCACCACGAGCCAGAGGGCCTTTTCTCAGAGACCCATGCCACGCTCGCAAACGTCTGTGCGGCCCTCCTTCGATACTTACCTTGAGCCAATTGCCATTTGCTCTTCTTCCATAGATCGCTGTCTGGTTTCCATCTGCCGGCAGGGTCTCGGGCAGGTGGCTCCTTTCGGTCTCTGCCACCAGGTGGCCAGCCTCTCATCTACCCCAAGTCTACAGGGACTGAAAGAGAGACAGAGAACGCTTAGGCGCTAGGCCACCCCAGGTGTGTGGAAAGGACACACATGTGCGTCACCTGGCTGCTGCTCACTGGAATTAACAAGGTGCGTGACTGTAAATATTTGATATGAAGTCAAATAAAAGGAAAATTAATACTGCAACATTTTCAGTGACCAACCTCCTCTCCTCTCCCTTCCCCTCCCACTGGCCTAGATGATCTCTCTGGGTCCCTTATGGTAAAACCCGCCCCGGGACCCTGTGCTGAGGTGACAAGTTCTTCACAAGATACTGGGTATATAAACTTTCCTCCTTTAACATACACATATCAATGTTGTCTCCTCAGGATTGTCTTGAAAAACTGTATGTTTGCAGACTCCAGCCACATGAGCTTATCTTAGCTCACATGACCACTAGATACATGTGGCTACATCTACACTGGCATGATTTTCCAAAAATGCTTTTAACGGAAAAGTTTTCCGTTAAAAGCATTTTTGGAAAATTGCGTCTAGATTGGCAGGATGCTTTTCCGCAAAAGCCCTTTTTGCGGAAAAGCGTCCGTGGCCAATCTAGACGCGCTTTTCCGCAAAAAAGCCCCGATCGCCATTTTCGCGATCGGGGCTTTTTTGCAGAAAAGAAATCTCTGCTGTCTACACTGTCCCTTTTGCGCAGAAGCCTTTCGGAAAAAGACTTTTGCCCAAACGGGAGCAGCATAGTATTTCCACAAAAGCACTGACAATCTTACATGAGATCGTCCGTGCTTTTGCGGAAATTCAAGCGGCCAGTGTAGACAGATGGCAAGTTTTTCCGCAAAAGCAGATGATTTTGCGGAAAAACTTGCCAGTCTAGACACAGCCACAGTGTTTTGGTCATTCTTAGGAACTAAGATTCCTAATTTCCTTTTAGCAGCTATTCCCTAGTATTCGATTGCGCTATAGTTGTCGTTCGATACAGAGGAGAGGAGGAACAAGGTTAGCACACTTTCCTAGCTGAAAATCCAAGGAGAAGAAAGGGGAGAATTGCAAATCAAGACTCTCTTAAGGGGTCTGAAAGCTACTTTGGTCTGGGCAGGTACTCAGTGGTACCAAGGCAGACTTTTCTGTGGCTCGGTTGTCTAATGCCACACTAAAACAAGTCTACCACGCCGAACGAAAGAGCAAACAATTACATGAAAGGCAAAAAAGGTGGCTTGGCAGAGAATTTGCTTCTGGACAAAAACAAGAGACTGCGGTGGTTAAAGAAGAACGGGAGGCATACCTGTGCATAAACCAATTCACCAGAAACCTTCTGAACAACCAGTTCAGTCACATGTCCTTACAGGGACAAGCACCTTAATAACGGTCGCCCTGACATTTTCTTTTGCAGACGATTCTACTTGTGGAAGGGCTGCTGGAGTGAAACTTGAGGCCCAAGCAGGAGGAAAGTTTCATTTTCTAGTACCAAGTAGAAAACCAATAATAGAACAAAAAGGCTAAAAGATGCCTAATGAACTAAAGACTATGTGGTTGAAGTTTTGATTTTCAATCTTTCCTTCAACTGCAGTTGGTCTTTCATTTTTCCTGAACAAACCCTAAACAGATACTACCTTATAAGGACACGGAAACCCAAAGTAACCTGTTCTCCCAACTCTCGCTTTCAGACGGGGTGGGGAACCTTATTGGGGGTGAAGGCATACATTAGTAGGGTTGCCAGGTGGTTTCAGCAAAAAAAAAAAAAGCACCAGGAAAATTTTTCTTGAGGAAAAAAACCCCACCAGGAACATTTTTGTTGAGCAAAATCCAGTTGTGACCCCTTTAATTAGTGAGCCAATCTCCCTGCCCCCGGCTTATTTCTGCTGGGCACCGAGCCAGGAAAAGCAGAAAATACTGGCGGGGGCGGGGGAGGCGGGGGGAGGCCGTGACTCTCCCACGCCCCGCTGGCCTGCAGCCCCCCCCCCAGGAGACACCCACGTGACTGGAGCCCGGGTCAGCTCCAGCGCCCCAAAGGGGGCCACAGCCCTGTTCCCCCGGCACCACGTGGGGGGGGCGACGCGGCCAGGGAGGGGGGATTACAGGGGCGCTGCTCCCCAGGGAGGCTGCAGTGCCGGGGAGAAGGGGGGTGCAGAAATCGCCCCCCCCCCGCCGATGTCCAGCCTGGGGCCGGGGAGAAGCGCCACTGCCCCGCCCCCAGGCACCTGCGCCCCCGTCCCTGCCAGCCCCGCCTCTCAACGCAGCGTTTTCCCGCCCGGCCAGCGCTGCCCGCCCCTGCACTCTCCCGCGTACTGGCCCCTCCCCCCTCCTAGTGCCTAGCCCCCCCCCCCCCCCGGCCCCTCCCCCACCCTGCTGCCCCCCCAGTGACAAGCATCCCCCGGCCCCTCACCCCCTCCTTCCCTTCCCCCCAGTGCCAAGCGCCCCCCCGGCCCCTCCCCCCTCCCCCCTCCTTCCCTCCCCCCCAGTGCCGAGCACCCCCCGGCCCCTCATCCCCTCCTTCCCCCCCACTGCCAAGCACCCCCCCAGCCCCTCCCCCTCCCCCTCTCTGCTGCCCCCCCAGTGACAAGCATCCCCCGTACAATATACATACATTGCTAATGCTTAGATATATTTGCTATTTGTATAGGAGTAAGACATGACAAAGGTCAAGGCCTGTCACAGGTAATAACTTATAATAAGGAGACGAGGGGAAGTGAAACCAGTCTTCTGTTAAGTAGAGATATGGATAGATTCCACATCCTTTAAACTTGCGACCGGCTCAAGCAGGAAAGGGAAAAGGGAAGTATGGCTTGCCCATTGTTCAGCAAGTAGGCACTGTATTTAACCTCATTGGGAAAATTAACCTGACCTATAGGAATGCTAAACGTCAAAAATGAAGTAACCTATCATGTTAAGGCACCTAAACCAGGAAGGATGTGAACCCTATAAAAACCCCTGCATATGAGATGTTGGGGGTCGGCTCTGATCTGAACATTGAGTTCCTTAGCCGTACCTTGGTTGCAACCAATAAACTTGAGTTGGACCCAGCCTGAAAGTGTGACTCTCTTCTTGGGGTAAATCAGACTAGCCTCCAAGGGGACGAAACCAGCAATTTATGCAACAAATTGGCGACCACGAAGGGACATCCCTTGGACTACTCCGGAGTCGGACGACAAGATTCGCTGTAGGTGACCGTGAAGTGCGCACCGGACTGTTTGAGTCCGTCACGGCACCGAAAGCGTGAGTCGGGACATCCGGAAAGTTAAAGGAGTCTCTATTGAATGAGTCACACGAGGCTGTCAGGTCCGAAGAGAAGGCGCCGGGGCGGAGACAGAGTGAGTATACCGATAATTCCCTGTGTTTTGGGTAGTGTTGGTAATTCGAGAACTGTCCTTCGAGGACAGTAGGAACTTCGAATAAACACGGTGTATCCGGTAGGAAAACACGTATAGGGTAGGCGGGTCGCACCCGAATGGTAAAAGCCTCTGTAAGCCCCAGAAGGAACACCATGAACCCGTGGGTTGCGTGGGGAAGTTATGAGGAGTTAGGAAAACTCCAGTGGATTGCTTTTGTTTTTAGTAGGAGTACTCTTGTTCTTTGTTTTAATGATTTGTTGGAAACCTAAATTGTGAAACCACAGGTTTGTGTGTAAGCATGACTGTCGCTGACCAGGTCTGAGACTTAAGCTGACTCCAGCCGCCCCAAGAATCCTGCAAGGGGAAACCCGATGACCAGGATTTCTTGATTGCAAGGGGGGTCAGCCGAACCTCGTGACCCAGCGAGTCTCCAAGCCCCCTGTTTGTCTATATTTGTTGCTGTCTAATAGACCTGTCTTAAGTGTCACGGTTCCACAAGGGCACACCGGTGTCTCTAGTGAGACAGCCAAGCGCTGGACCCTCTGGGTTCGGACGCTAAAAGCTGGTGTGGTGTCATTCCATCGACACACGGAGCCGTGGTGAAAGCTTGTTGCCTGCATGTGTGTGTGTGTATAATAAATATATAGACATGGGTTTGGGAAGTTCCTGGATAGAAAACTCCGCAACCCCATTGGGATGCATGTTACAGAATTTTAGTAATTTTAAAAGTGACTATAGAGTAAAAATGGCAAAAGATGAGTTAATTAAATTTTGTCAACTTGAGTGGCCTACTTTTGGTGTCGGATGGCCAGATACGGGCTCCTTTGATGTAAACCTGGTATCCCTAACACATAGCATTGTGACGCGGGACGGACAGTGGGATCACTTCCCATATATTGATTGTTGGTTATTCCACGTCCAGGATCGACCAAAATGGATATTAAAATGTAGTATGGGTGTGTGTAAGGTCATGGCTGCAAAAGCAAAGACCTTGAGAGGTAAACGCCCTGGAATACTGGCTCCCTCTAGTGATGAGGAATTTGAGCCCTATGGAAAAAAAGAGGAAACCACCTTCTTCTTCAGGAGGGTCTAGCCCTATTAGAGAGAATGAGAATTGTTCCTCTCCTGCCACTTCAGGAGGAAACAGTAACTCTGAAATCATAAGTGAACTTACATCTGAAAAGTTACCCCCCCCTTATCAGACTCCTGCTGGTCCTGGATTCACTTCAGCCCCCCCTGCAGAGGCTGAAGTGAGGGGGGCTGAGCCAACAGGGTGGACTACTCAATTCGGGCAAAAAAATACTTCTTGCGAAAAGGCCCATCAGATCCGGGATCATCATACCATCAGTACCCCCTTAGAGAAGTAATAGAGGAGGGAAGATAAGAGAGCGCAGAAGCAGATGGCAGTGCTGGCTGCAGCACTCTCCAGCAATCAGAGGCCGGACCATAAGGGGCCCCCTCAGAAAGGAAAGGGACGGGTAGCAGTTGATGAATGTGTGCACTGATGGGGAAAAAGGACATTGGAAGAGAGACTGCCCAAAAATTGAAGGCAAAGGGGAAGAAAAGACAACCGGAGAACTGCCAGATGCGGGCAGAATCCTCCGGAGAAGAATCTAGTTGAAGGGGACGGGAATCTAAGGCCACTACCCTACGAGCTAAAGCTCGAAAGGATCCCATGGTAAAAATAAGGGTGGGTAGCAGGGATTATGAGGCTTTGGTGGATACTGGAGCCACATTTTCTATGATTCCCGTAAAACCCCCCTCAGCTAAGGAAAGTGGAAAGCATGTGATAATGGAAGGAATTGAAGGAAGAAGAAGCAGGCTACCCGTATGTAGACCCCTCCTCACGAAGATTAGAAAAAAAAAATTATGCTAGAGCATGCCTTTGTTGTTTCATCTGCATGCCCAGTTGCCCTGCTAGGGTGAGATATGCTAATTAAGCTGCAAGCTAAAATTTTCTTCCGTAGTGATCAGAATGTAGTGCAGCTGCCGGTGAAACAGGGCTCAAATTACCAGATGGCTCTCTGTGCAGCTGAGATGCTGTTAGAGACAAAAGGGACTGAGGTCTTAGAAGGAGTCAATCCATGTGTATGGGCAGATGAGACCCCTGCCCGAGCAAAGTTTGTGACTCCAGTAAGAATTCCTCTCATTGAAGGAGAAGGCTCTGTGGGTGTAAAGCCATATCCCCTGAGAGAGAAAAAAGAGCCACCTGGATAGGCTTAAAGCCATTAATCGAACAATTCAAAAGATATGGCTAGGTAGTAGAAAGTTCCTCTCCCTTCAACACCCTTATTTTAGGGATGCCAAAACCGGATAGCGTCTCATAGACTCGTGCAAGACTTACGGGCAATAAATAAGAAAGTTCTTGTAGACCATCCTATGGTCCCTAATCCACACACTATCTTAACACAAATTCCAGCAGACACAACAGTGTTTATGGTATTAGACTTGAAAGATGCTTTCTTTTCTATACCTTTACACAAAGATAGTTGAAATTATTTGCTTTTGAATGGGAAGACCCGGACACCCATCACAAAACCCAGCTGTTGTGGACTGTGTTGCCCCAGGGTTTTGTTTCATCCCCCCATATTTTTGGGACGACATTGCAAAAAGACTTAGAAGACTGGAGGGGGCAGCACCCTGAGGTAGCTCTCCTCCAGTATATTGATGATTTGTTGATTACCAGTCCTGATATGCAAAAGGGAAAAAGGGCAACGGAGCCCCTGTTGAATGCCCTAGGGAAGAAGGGATATAAAGTTTCACAAGAGAAGGCCCAAATATGCACCTTCCTAAGCTATGAGATTGAAAAGGGAATGCGGGCTTTGAGCAAGGATCGAATCCAAGCAACTTCAGGAAATTCTCAAGCCCTTCTTAGCAAATAGATAATGACAGCCTCTACGGCTAGAAACGCAGGCAACCCAAAGATGTTTCACAACATATGAGTGGGGGCCATCCAGAGGAAAAAACATAACAAACAGTTAAAACCTTTCCCTCACACGCCGTTATAATTGGCTTGAGGGCGTGGGGGAAGGTAACTTAAAAGCCACCCAAATGTCAACCAGTAGAAATTGAATGTGAAGATGTAATCACTAAAAACTAAATCTGCCCTAACAAGGAGACACATTCTGCAACATAAATCTCCTTATAGAACATGAGCAAGTGATTCACCCCAGAGCCAGTAGCATAACTCAACTGTTGCAGCCTGGATGTTATGAAAATCATATACTGAAAAGAATTAGGAAGTGTGGGGGCTAACTAGAAAGCCCACTCTCCTTACCAAATTAATGCTAGACAAATCTGTGTAATTAAGAAAAGTCATTTAGCAGGATCAAGACAGATCATAAGGAAAAAAAAAAAAAAAGAGCCCGGTCTGCAATACGAGAGGGAAACAGAACCATGCCACTGTTGGGGAGGGCTAGTAACTCTAAGGTAATTCAAGGGAGTGGAAGGTCACGAGTACCGATGAAGCGCTCTTGTTCTCAGAAAGTTGCAGCTCACTCGCACATGAAAATGGTAAGGAACTAGCTGTAACCTGTTCCCCTAACAGATCTTAGGCAGTATTTTAAGTTATAATAGGCCACCCCGATGGGGGGGGGAGAAATGTTTTCTTGTCTTTCAGATCATCAGAAAGCGCTGGCGCCAGTTGAAGAAAAACAACAACAAAATGCCATGGTTCTGTGTCATGACATGTGTTTGTGTTCTGTCCAAGTTTGTCTTGTGTGTCTTAATTGTAATACGTATTGCAAATGTTGTGAATAGAAAATTGTTTAGGCTAGGAGAATGTTAACAATGTCTCCACAGGTGAACAAAAAGAACTGGAAGGAAGCAAGGAGTACATCACGTGAACAGAAGGATGGGAGACAGGACTAGCTCCTTCCCACCAGACTAGTTTTGCTTTAATGGCCATTGCTAACTTGCCCTCATTTGGATATCATCAACCAGGACTTTAAGGACAAAATGGAGCCTCCCAGTTGTGCACCATGCCCTGAACAGGCCCCTGTTCCAGAACAAGGACAACTGTCACTGATTCTTACCTTGATGATGTTCCACACTGGTACAGACCAGCTGTGTGCTAGACTGGTTAATCAAATTGGCAAATGCCTGATTAGGCAATGACAAGGCTTAGCAGATACCATCGCAGATTGGTTTGAGCCTGGTAACCCTATCAGCAACACTTATGTCATAGCCCAGAAATTGTATGAGAATCCAGACTTGTAAATGCAGTAATATCCAGTGCCCATAAAGGCCTACACACCAGCCAAGCTAATCAATTGATCCTAAATAGTTTGAAGGATCTGTCCAGCTCTGTAGACCTAACCTGATGTTTGGACCAGAAGCTAATTGGATTAGAAGTAAAATAAAGAAATTAGAAGGCCAGTATTGAAGAATAAGGTAAGCTTTAGCCACTACCACTTAGTTCTTATGGTGGTGAGTCCCCAATCTCCCCTGTGCCTACCCATGGGAGTAGGGAAAGAGAGAATCCATGAGGACCCAAAGGCCCACCTGGACAGGGCATAGTACAACCATTTGTTTTTGGTCTCTCTGAGGATTCCTCACTCAGATCAGATCAGAATGGTAACCTCCCTGCTTGTACCAAAGCAAGGGCATATAGATAGAATAGAAGGCATTGCTTATTCTGAAGGTGTGGGAGCCTCCCTATACCCAGGGATTGTTGCACCCACTTTGATAAGGAAATTTTATGTACCTGCCCATTTAACATCATGATGAATCTGCCTAGGCTTGATGTGGTTGTCATAGAAAAACAAATGAACATCGAGCTGGTCCAAATGAACGGTACCTACTGGTGTTTGACTACCCAGACAGATCACTCCATCCTGCCCCTCTGTATATCCGTCTGTGTGCATAACAGTCCCTCATCAAGCGGCCTAACCGTCAATAGAATGTGGACATATCGCACTTTGGTAGTGGAGATAACTACACATGAGATGCTGAGTGGCACGGCGGAAGTAAGTACCAAGAGGAGGGTTTACTGGCCCTGCAGGCAAAGATCAAGAAGTTGGTGGCCAATGCCCAAAGATATATTGGGGCTAGCCGTCTGAGGTACACACAGATAGGGAAACACCGTGGACCATGCCAAACACCTATCTCTGCAGCACTCAACCAGGCAGTAGAGGTCAAACCTATAATCATGGGCAGTGCCAGTAAGGCGACGAAATATCTTGGGGATGGATTTGAATAGTGTTTGCCAAATTATGTAGAGAGTTTAGATTTTAACATTTATAATAATGATAGTGCTGTACCAGCACTTCCAGAGTAAATTAAAATCCCTTAAATTGTTGTATTTAACCTAGTAGATTAAGAAGAACCCCAAAGTCAAGAGAAAAGAACTATAGGAGTAAACTGAGGCAGTCCATGGTATCTTGCTAAGGACTGACAAACTCAAATCATTAAGTCAGCCTGAGAAGCGTATGCTACAGCAGTAACTGCGACCCTGGTTCCCCTGGCAACCACATGCCAAAAAGGCCTCACTTTGATAAGGCCGGTATCAAGCAACCGCGTGGGATTGTTTTTATGGTTTGCTTTATTCCTAGGAAATAACCTTGGTTCCAAAAGAGCTAGCTGGCTTTTGGCTCAGAGAATAAAGACTCTTATGTCCATCAGCGCTGTGAAGTGCCAAGAACTGACTGTTAGCCAATGCTTCCCATTGCAAAATGATCCTACCCCGACTGCTGATAAGCCTCTCTCTTCTGGTCCTGCTTTCCCACCTGTTGGACACCAGAAGAATCGAAATATTACAGGGTGATGTGCTAGTAACCTCTCCCCTGCATGATGCTGAACCACGACTGTTTCAAAGAAAAAGAGGAAAACTCTTGTTGTGCTATGTTGGTACACATTCCTGTTTAGTTTTGTTTTGATTATATTATGCTTAATGCCCTGTTTTATACCTTGTATAATTGCCTCTATATGTCGCACTGTATTGACTACTGTCAACCGTGAAATGCTTGTACATTACCAAAGATTAGCCAAAGAAGAAACTGATGAGGTATAAGAAAGAGAAAGCCTCTTGAGGGGGGAATTGATGTGTAAAAGGGAAGTCAAATCCCCCGGAGCCATTGATTCCCCTATGAGGGGCACGTACAATATACATACATTGCTAATGCTTAGATATATTTGCTATTTGTATAGGAGTAAGACATGACAAAGGTCAAGGCCTGTCACAGGTAATAACTTATAATAAGGAGACGAGGGGAAGTGAAACCAGTCTTCTGTTAAGTAGAGATATGGATAGATTCCACATCCTTTAAACTTGCGACCGGCTCAAGCAGGAAAGGGAAAAGGGAAGTATGGCTTGCCCATTGTTCAGCAAGTAGGCACTGTATTTAACCTCATTGGGAAAATTAACCTGACCTATAGGAATGCTAAACGTCAAAAATGAAGTAACCTATCATGTTAAGGCACCTAAACCAGGAAGGATGTGAACCCTATAAAAACCCCTGCATATGAGATGTTGGGGGTCGGCTCTGATCTGAACATTGAGTTCCTTAGCCGTACCTTGGTTGCAACCAATAAACTTGAGTTGGACCCAGCCTGAAAGTGTGACTCTCTTCTTGGGGTAAATCAGACTAGCCTCCAAGGGGACGAAACCAGCAATTTATGCAACACCTGCAATCTAGTGAGCAAGACTTTGGTTCAGTAACAGGAGCCAAGAAAGAGGCCCTATTGATAACTGTGCGATTGTGTAAGTTAGGTCGAGCATGGAAGGACACAGGGAGGCACTGGGTACAGACTGTAAGGCAAAGGGGAGTAATGGAACATCTTAATAAGAAATGTCTTGGTACAAAAACTCCCTAAAAACTAATGCACATACCAACCTAGGTTCAGGACCAGGTCGGAATTGACAGCATGAAGGATACTAAGTAAGTCCCCCTTCCATAAGGTGAGGGGTGGTAACTAGGCAACAGAGGGTGGTAACCTGGTGCGTAAAGAAATGATGTAAGTTGTTTGTACCTGTCTATAAAAGGACACCGCAGAGGGTGCTCTCCGGCCGACGTTGTGGGGGGCGCACTAGGCGCCTGAACGGCAGGTGTCATTGCTTAAACTTACAGCGTGCACAGTAGCTTAACTTTGACTAACTGCTGTTAATATTTGTTATATGGCAATAGGCCTGCCCGGTGTTGGTACCTTGTCAACGCGGGCCATAGTGCCCAGTGGTGTAACATTGTACTGATCTCTGTTACCAGCTGGTAGAGCTTCGCATTTGACAATAAACCTGCTCGATTGATTTCAAACCTTGCCTGCATCTGTCGTTTCCGGGGCCTCTCAGAGATCTCTTGTGTTGACCCAAGTGCACGGGGTCTAACACTCTAGATAAAGGGAGTACCCATTGTTACGCACGCAGCCGAAAGTTTAACAACAGAGTAGAGGTCCTGTCAGGAGCGAGCCAGGACAACCCTGACCAGACGACGCTGACACTGACAGTCCAGACCACCGAAGGTACCGAGGTACGAAAACACCGAGGGATCTGGTGGCCAAGTAGTGTAGTGGCTGCACTCCCAGTCCCCTGCCCTGAGCCTCCAAACACCCCCCCCACCTACCCCTGACTCCTGCACCACAATCCCTGCACTGCGCCCCCCCTCACTCCTGGACTCCCTGCCCTGAGCTCCCCACACCCATACACTCCCCAGCCCCCTGTCCTGAGCTCCACCATACCCCTGCCCTGAGCTCCCCATCCTCCCACACTCCCCACCCCCTACCCTGAGCTCCCCCACATCCTCACACTCCTCATCCCCCACCCTGAGCTCCCCATACTCCCACATTCCCCATCCCACTGTTCACCAGGTCCTGATGAAATGCATCCCAGGATACTCAAGGAGCTGATAGAGGAGCTATCTGAGCCTTTAGCTATGATTTTTGAAAAATCATGGCAGACAGGGGAGATTCCAGAAGACTGGAAAAGGGCAAATATTGTGCCCATCTATAAAAAGGGGAATAAGAACAACCCAGGAAACTACAGACCGGTCAGTTTAACGTCTGTCCCAGGGAAGATAATGGAGCAGGTAATTAAGGAAATCATATGCAAACACTTGGAAGGTAATAAAGTGATAGGGAATAGCCAGCATGGGTTTGTGAAGAACAAGTCATGCCAAACTAATCTGATAGCTTTCCTTGATAGGATAACGAGCCTTGTGGATAAGGGAGAAGCAGTGGATGTCATATACCTAGACTTTAGTAAGCCATTTGATATGGTCTCGCATGATATTCTTATTGATAAACTAGGCAAATATAACTTAGATAGGGCCACGATAAGGTGGGGGCATAATTGGTTGGATAACCGTAGTCAGAGAGTTGTTGTTAACGGTTCTAAATCCTGCTGGAAAGGGATAACAAGTGGAGTTCCTCAAGGGTCTGTTTTGGGACCCGTACTGTTCAATATCTTCATCAATGATGTAGATATTGGGATAGAGAGTACGCTTATTAAGTTTGCAGATGATACCAAACTGGGTGGGGTTGCAACTTCTTTGGAGGAGAGGGACATAATTCAAAATGACCTTAGCAAGTTAGGGAAATGGTCAGAGGTAAACAGGATGAGGTTTAATAAAGAGAAATGCAAAGTGCTCCACTTAGGAAGGAACAATCAGTTCCATACATACAAGATGGGAAGCGACTGTCTAGGAAGGAGCATGGCGGAAAGGGATCTAGGGGTCATAGTGGACCACAAGTTGAATATGAGTCAACAGTGTGATGCTGTTGCAAAAAAAGCAAATATGATTCTAGGTTGTATCAACAGGTGTGTTGTAAGCAAAACTCGTGAAGTTGTGGTACCGCCCCAGGGTCAGGAGCATGTCAGGTCTCTTCAGACATGCATGTGCCTATTGGGCCACGGCCCCTGGGTGTCACGCAGCTGGAGCGTGGCATGGCATGTGCTTGCACGTGCACAGGTGTCTGTGTGATCCGTGGGAGGCATGGCCCACGTGCGCGGTCCCTGGTCTCCCTCCCGCCTCCTCCCCCGAACTACTTAATTCGAACTACTTACCCGGTACGGTCTCCCTGGATGACCCTGCCGACTCCAGTGCTGGAACTCCTTGTGGTGGCCCCTCCGGTGTGCCCAGGTCAGGGCCCTCCAGTCCCGGCTCGCTGCCTCCCGGGCTGGCACGGACTGCCCCGCCCCCCAAGAGTCGGTCGAGGGCAGGGAAGTAGGGGCAGGTGGCAGCCCCTGCTGCGGCGCCGCCCCTGGTGGCCCTGGCGTACGCCTGCCGCAGCTGTTTTACTTTCAGGTGCACCTGCTCCTGGGTGGCCTGTGTCCCTTTCGGGCCATGGCGGCCGCTATGCGCCCGTAGACGGCCACGTTCCTCCTCCTAGTACAGAGATCATGGACGCTGGGGGCCTGCCCCCAAACCTCAATGAGGTCCATGACCTCCACACTAGACCAGGAGGGTGCGCGCCATCTACGGCCCCTGGCTGGCCCCTGGGTGCTGGGGGACTGGGCGGGGGGATGGCTCGCTGGCACTGGCTGCCTGGCTCATCCTGCAGCCGCTGGTTCGGGGCAGAGACTGCTGGCAGGGCTGGCTCTGGCAAGTGCCGTCTGGCCAGAGTCTACCCCTTTAAGGGCCCCAGGGCTGGGGAGAGGAGAGGAGTTTTCCTGGTTTGGCCCAGAGCAGCCACCAGGGGAACCTGGGGAGGGCTGGGCTCCAGCTACTTCGAATTAAGTGGCTACACAGCCCTTAATTCCAACTACTGAATTCGAATTTGGCGTTACTCCTGGTAGAATGAAGTTTACCTAGTTCGAATTAAGTCCAAACTAGCGGTTTGTATGTGTAGCACCTATGAAAGTTACTTCCAACTAACGGCTGTTAGTTCGAATTAACTTTGTAGTGTAGACATACCCATAGTTCCTATACAACTAGCAGCTAATGGGTAGTCTCCAGTAGTTTAAATCTTGGGGCATTTGGAAAAGGAGGGGGAGCTACATGTGTGCGGGGTGTATTGTTGCCCTCTGCTGGATGGACTGTAAATGCTTTATGTATGTATCATATGCCCTATAGTGCTAACAGTTAATGGAGATTCTCCTCTAGCTCACACCTGGCATTTTCTAAAGTAATATATGTGTGTGTATGTGCGAGAAAGAGCAAGAGCCTGGGGGCTCCCTCATGTCTCCTCCCCATCCTGATCTGCTTGGCTTAAGTGCAGGAAAGAAGAAGTAGTGAGCTTTGTGTATTTGACATCAGGTGGAAGCAGAGGAATGGAGGACTGGTGGGAACAAGAGCACTTGGCTTCTTTTCCTGCAGACCGAGAGGGGTGGGGACTGGGTTGAGCTATATAAATCAGATGCCGCTCCATGCCTCAGTTTCCCCCTTCATACAATGCCGATGACACAGAGAATGTTTGTAAAGTGCCTTGTTGTTAGCCCATGGGGCAGAGGGGGAAACTCGGTCTCAGAAGCAGACTGGGGGGAGGTAAAACCCTACCTAGGCAGCGCTGGTTCCACTACGTCACGCTGCCAGACCGGTCTGAGTGGGTCCCTCTCTTGGCTGTTCCTCCCCCCAGGAGGAGTGGGTTCCTCTCCATCGGCTGCAGGAACCAGCATTTCAAGGTCTTTGCCAATGGGCAGCCGTTCTGCAATTCAGCTCTGCCGCGGCTTCCAGCAGATCGATACACTGGAGATCGATGGTGCCGTGGTCGGGTCCTTTGCCCAGTTCTGAGCCCGACCGGTGCCGCTGCCCAGACGGAGATGAGTGGCACACACACGACACCCCCCTACGGCCGCCCTCGCAGACCCAATAAACCTCTCCCTTTCGCAGAACGACTCTGCTCCTGCGTGGTTCTGGGGCTACTTGTGTGTGTGTCCTAGACCCCCTTTCTACTCAGCGCAGATAGAGACTCCTCTGCAGGTAGAGCTGAGTGCGACGCCTGCACTGGGATGGCGTATTGGGATAATGTACTGACAGCTCCTCTGCGCCACCCCTCCTCTTCCTGCCGCTGCAACATCAAATTAACCTTCCTGGTCTGCCCCCGTCCTCCCTCCGGTACCAGGAGACCCCACGCATGATGTGAGGGGCTGCAAACTGGGGAGCAGGCTACTGCAGGGCTGAGGACACCCTGGCGCCGCGCTGCTGCAAGGACACCATGATGGCCAGGATCGTGGTGAGCGAGTCGCGGCGGCCGGGAGGAGGGGAGGGGATATGTGGGGTGGACAGGGGTCTGCCTGGGCCATGGCGGCGGGTGGGGGTGCTGGAAATGGGATGGGTGGGGCCAGGAGTGCTGGAGGGGGAGGGGGAGGTGGAAATGGGGAGGGTGGGTGGGGATGCTGGAGGAGGGAGGGACACAGAAATGGTGCAGGTCTGGGGTGCTGGACAGGGAGGGGGATTCGGAACAGGGAGGGGTCTCCCCGGGCCATGGGGGGGGAGCTGGAAGGTTAGCAGAGTGGGCTGCTGAGGATGCGCCTGGGGAGCAGGGATGAGGAGGTTCAGAGGCTGGTCACCAGGGCAGTGAGGGGCAGGAGACGGCCTGGGGACAAGGATTGAGCTGGTCCCGGTTTGGGAGGGGGGTGCTGGGAGGGGCCCTGTGCCGGGCTGGGGGGCTACAGGCCAGCGGGAGGCAGTGGGGTTGGATCCTGCTGGGTGGGGGCGCTGGCCGTGTGAGCGTCTCTTGGGGGCCCCAGCCTCACACGCCCCTTTGTCTCCTTGGGTCTCACAGGAGATCATGGAGGACTCCCCACCCCCACTGGTCTTGGCCGACTGCCTCAACGCCGCCTGCAGCCTCAGGTACCGACCCCCCCCCGCCGACTCCCCCCCAGAGCAGATCCCCTGACCAGGGAGTGGGAAAGTCTCTGTCTCCTGGGCTATGTCTAGACTGCAAGCCTCTTTCGAAAGAGAGCACCCAGTGAGTCTGGATGCTCTCTTTCGAAGAAGCCCTAGTTACATTCAAGAACGCCTTCGTTCGAAAGAAGCACTTTCCAAAGAAGGCGTTCTTCCTCGTGAAATGAGGTTTACCGCCGTGGAAAGAAAAGCCGCGTTCTTTCGATTTAATTTCGAAAGAACGCGACTGCAGTCTAGACGCAGGTGATGTTTTTTCGGAAAAAGGCTACTTTTCCCGAAAAACCCCCTGAGTCTGGACACAGCCCTGCTGCTGAATTAACAGTCTCTGCCCCTCTCTCCTGCCAGCACCTTGCAGCCTCCCGTACAGGCCCAGCTCCTGAGCCCCCTGCTGAGGGCGGCCGTGGGACAGACTGTGTCTGGAGACTGGCAGCAGGAGCCCATCCACACACAGGTACATCCCTCCGGGCCCTGCTCCCGGGCTGGGCTGGAGCTCCAGAGAGGAGTGGGGGTGGGGGCAGAGGGAGAGAAGAAGCTGCAGGTTTGGATCCTTCCCTCCAGGTTTCCCATTGCTCTCCCTGGGGGCCCGTCCCTTCCATGCCCAGCCTGGGCTCCTCCCTGCTCTGCGAGGCGGCTCAGACCCTGCTCAAGGCTGCACCCCGGAGCCAGCGGGTGGCCTGGATTCCCCAACCCTCCTCTGACCCAGGGCTCCCCCTTGTCTTGCAGCAGTTCATCCGGGCCCTTCCCGTCGACCTCCAGGCCCTACTGGCAAGCCTCCTCGCCGAGTCCCCAGACACCGCCAGGCTGCAGCTGATCATGGAGGTGAGCCCTGTGGGGGGGACGGGGCCATTGTCCCTGCTTCCTCGGGGGGCCGAGAGAGGAGCTGTGTCAGTGGCTGGGGGTGGGGGGGGCACAGTCTGAGAGGAGCCCCAGGCTCTGCCCAGAACCGGCGCCTCCCTACGGGTCCTGACCTGCCTCTTTCCCCCCCAGCACCTGAGCCCGTGGCTGGAGTCCCGCCTGCCCCAGGAGCGAGCCAGGGCCCTTGGCAGCACCACGGCCCTGCTGGGAGTCGCCACCACCCTCCCGGGGTTTGAGGTAAGTGACCTCGGAGCCGGGAGGTCTGGGGCTGCAGGGCGCGGGGCTGGGAGCGTCCCCGGGAGGCAGAGCTGGGAATGGGCCGGGAATGGGCCGCGTTCTCCTTTCCCCGGGGAGGGGGGACCCTGGGCCTTTCCGGGGGGCACCTGGGCCCCAGACTGGGGAGTGGCCGTCAGTGGATCCCCTTGTTCCACCCCCGGAGTGACCCTTCAGTCGGGGCCATTGCTCAGGGTTGTCTCCTCGCAAGGCCGGCCCCGCCCCGCCCCGCCCCGCCCCGGGAGGTGTCTCTGTCGGTCCCCGAGCTCAGAACCGCCTCGGCGGCCGTTAGCATGGAACGTGCAGCCCAGGATGCTGAGGGACCCCCCTTCTTCTCTCCCCTCAGAACTCCGCCGACTGGCCGAGGATGGGTCACCACGTGGCCCAGCTGGGCCTTTTTATTTCGGACCCATCCGAAGACGTCAGCCGGCTGGCCCGGAAGGGGGTGCACAGCCTGTACCGACTCCTCCTGCACCACAGGGGTAAGGAACCCAGCCGGGACCTGGGCCCCAGGGACACCCTGAGGGTGCCGGCGGCGGGGGGAGGGGACCCAGCCCTTTTCCCCTAGACTGGCCCAAGGGGGGATGCGTCCCTCTGTGTTCCCCTTCTGCCCCCTGTGCCCCTCCATTTGCCCAGGGATGCCTGCAGGGACCCGTGGGAGGGGAAGGGCTCAGACCTGCCAGCAGAATCACCCTGTTTTGTCTCTTGCAGGCCTCAACATCCACCAGGCAGAGGACCTGTGGTGCAGGCACTACTATAAGGAGAGATGGGTCCTGGCGCATAGCAACACCGTCAGGGTGGGAGAGGTAAGGACGCGCTGCCAGGGCAGGGCAGGGCTCGGGGGTGGGGCTGGCTGGGGCCCTCGTGCGGGTAGGACGCGGGGTGGGAAGCGGGGAGTCGCTGATCGAATGGTCGATGCATTTTCCCTCGACTATTCGAGCCGTGGACAGGGCGGCGCTGCCCCTTTGTGACGCTGTCCCGGCGTTTCAAAGGGGCGGCGCTTCCTAAGGGCAGCGCCGCACCTTGCCCCGGTTCTCCCATAGAAGGGGAAGCAGGGCGGGACGGGGGGCAACACTTTTTGATGGAGGTCGCTCCAAGATGTTGGCCAGTGGCCTAGGGCTGCTCTGTTGTGCGGAGGGGGGTGAGGTCTGGGAGGGTCTTGGGGGCAGGAGGAAGGTGTGACCTGGGGCAGGGGTTAGGGTGCAGGGTGAGGAGAGCGTCTGGGTGCAGGGTCTGGAAGGGAGTTTGCAGAAGGAGGAAGCTGTTTTAGCCCCAGGAATTGGGGCCGGGCTCTGGGCCGTCAGCTGAAACCTCCCGTGCTCTTGATTTCAGGTCTTTGGGCAGCTCTTCACGCCAGAGCAGGAGAACTGCTTTTTAGACAAGGCTCTGCTCGCTGCCCGCTCCCCCCTGAGGCGCCCCAGCCAGGCCGGGCTGGTCCTGGCCCACGCCCTGCATGGGCAGGCCCATCAGCTCCTGGGATACATGGTGAGCAGCCGGAGCAGATGCAGGAGAGTGGGGCAGGGCCAGGGTCTCCTTCCCATCCCCTCAGGGAGTCCCCCGCCCCTTTCCTCATGCTGCCCCCACCCCACGTCCCTGCTGGGTGGGTCAGAAGCTCACCCTGCGGGCCTGACGGGGGGTGACCAGAGAGCAGAACAAGTCTCAGCGCAGGGGGGAGGAGGGTGGAAATGCTGGGGGGGCCCAGTACCCCTGAGTCCCCAGGGATGAATGTGACGGATTCTGCTTCCCTTGCAGCAGGAAGACAGCCAGTGAGAGCACAAGGAGCTGAGGAGCCAGCAGCTGCGTCCCCCTCCCCCCAACCCTCCCAATTGTATAGAATGTATTTAAATTCGGATTAAATAACGTTTCAAAAAACATTTGGATCAGGCTTTGTCAATAATTTTTAATGGGGGGGGGGCATTTTGGCAAGTGGTCAAGGGCCACATTTCTACCGAGGAGTTTGGGGTCTGGGACGGGGCGGTTGGGTGCAGAAGAGAGCTGAGGGTAGGAGCCTGGGTGCGCACCGTCCATTGCATCATCACGCGGCGCCATTGTGCTAGTGCTGGAGCTTGGGTGACTGGTTTAATTGGAATGTTTACACAGATTAGGTGTTTTAACTTTAGGAAACTTCATTTTAAATAAGGTAAAATGTTAATTTCTGTCTACCACAAAGGGTTTCAAAGTTTTCTTTATTAAAGGCAGGGATGAGGAACCTTTTTTGTCTCCAGGGCCACTGACCCCCAGAAAAACCAGTTGGGGACCACACACGAGAAGAGCAAAATACAAAAACCCTTCTTCCAAAACCCACAAGCCTCACTGAGGTGAGGGGAAGGGACAGGGAGGACTGAGGTTCGGGGATCCCTCATTTTTGGCCCCCCCTCAGATTGAGAGGGACCCGCAAATGCCACTCTCCCTGGAACCCAGGAGAGTTAATCTGTGCTGGGGCTGGAGTGCCAGGGGAGTGAGATGTCTCAGTCGGGGCCACATTCGTGAGGCTTGGGGGGGGGGGGGGGGTTGGAGGCGCCAGGGACGCATTCAGATAGAGCAGGGGAGCCGGCAGGGACCCTGAGAGGAGAAGTGGGAGTGAGAGCCCAGCCGGGGAGACACAAGGAAACCAGAGTCAGTCTAGTATCTCTCAGGCAGCTGGGGTAGACACCCCCCACCCCAAACCCCAGCCTCCTGTTGGATCCTCCTCCCACAGTTAACTGCCTCTGAGTCTGCACCCAAACTCCCATCGCTGCCCTGAACCTGTCCCAGAGCCTGCAACCCGCAGCCTCTCCCGCGCCCCACTGCCCAGCCATCCTGCACCGTAACCCCAGCCTCAGGCCAGCGAACCTGAGTGAGGGTAGGGGAACCCAAGCAGCAGAGGGAGGGGGGAGTGGAATGAGTGGGGGCGTGGCCTCAGAACAGGGGCAGGGGTAGGTGCGGGGAAGGGGGCGGGGAAATGGTAGTGGCCTCTAATGCCCACACCCCTCCCTTCGGCATCGCTTATGTCCCATGTCCGCCCCCTCCTGAGCCCACAGCCGGTGCCAAGGCCTCGTGCCCAGGGCGGGGTCGCCCCTGTGAGCTGCCAGCCATACTGGGGAGAGGCGAGAGGGTCTGGGCTGCTGTGTCCGTTGCTGGCTCCTGTCAGGCCTTTGCACCAAGTCCTGGTGCAGCCTGAGCAAACCTGGGTCCTTCCCTGCTCCTCCAACACCACCTGGGCAAAGGGAGGAGAGTCCCCAACAGCCTCTGTCACTTCGGCCTCCTGTCGGGGGAACATGCCCCCTGCAGCATGATCCCCTGTAGATCTAGCCCTCTGGGCACTCACACAAGGTCTCTACACGGCAGCTGCTCTGTGCCTAGTGCTGGCACTGCAGAGCCATTTGCCACTTTGCACCCGACTGTCACCAGGTCCTTTCCATTTGCAGGGCCGGCCACATCTCCTGCCCGCTAGGCCATTGGCTGCACCCTCGTCTCGCTCCTCCTGGTGTCTGTATCCGTCATCACCTTGGTGATGCCCCAGCCTGCCGGGCTGCAAGGGACTCCTGTTGGGAGCAGCTGCATGGGAACCAGAGGCCCAAGAATGGGAGAACCCTATTGACCTGCTGTGAGCAGGAGACGGGGGTGGGGAGGGGGCTGGGGAGGTACCTGTACTCAGCTCTGAATGGGGGCTGGGGAGACACAGACACTGCTGTTGATTGCTGCACTGTGGGCCCCTGGGTTACAGTCTATGCCCAGGCAGCTCCTCCAGTCACTGCCTGTCACATTACTGGATCTTGAGGGGAGCAGCCAGATCACTGCTGCACCCATAGGTGGGGGTGTTGGCCCCAGAAAATGGTAGAAAAGGGGGCCATGTGGGGTGCTGAATAGAAGCTTATTATCTGATAGTCCTAGGTAAGCTATTTATGTGGTTGTATAACGTCTGTGTGTGTAGTTAGGAATCTGTAGTCTGTGTGGATCCTGAATATTTCTCTGCATGTGGTTGAGCATTGGGCAGAGCCCGGCCTGTGGACATGCTAATTAGCGAGGCCCTGTGGGACAATGGCACTGAATGGGCCAAGGACACACCTAAAGCATGAGGGCGGACACCTAAGAGCGGCCAGCAGAGAGAGGCTGAGGACCAGGTGATCTCCTGCAGCCAAGAAGAGGCCAGGAAGGAGGGATAAATAGGCCATGTGGTCGATGCCATCTTGGTTCTCAGCTCAGCACTTCATCCCAGAGGCAGCATTGCAGGGATCGAAGAGCCCGAGAGACCTGTGAACCCATCCTGACCCTAGGATGTGCAACAAGAACTCTTAAACAAGCAGCTGTAACATCTCTCCTAGAGGCTGCATCGAGAACTGGGAGATTCGGTGCATGTAACATACTATTCCTTTAACAACCTTACTCTCATGCTTTTCTTTATTGTAATAATAAACCTTTAGGTGTTAGATGCTAAAGGATTGGCTCAGCATGATTTGTGGGTAAGATCCAGAGGGTAAATTGACCAGGGATCTGTGGCTGGTTTCTTGGGACCAGACAGAACTTGTTCGGGGTAGGTGGGATTGGGTGCTAGGACCCCCACCGGTGTATGAGGCCCGGGGCCATCGGGGGCATGGATATTGCTGGGGTGCCGGAGGGGTTTTGCTCGTGAGGCTTCAGGCAGGCAGCTGAAGCGCTCTGTGGGACTGGTTTGTGGCCTGTGTGGAGAGGTCACCAGTCTGGGGGCTGTAAGGAGCCCCGGATTTGAGCAATTCGCCCTGAGCAGACGCCCTCAGCTGTGCCCAGACACGGCCCGGTCCGTCACACTGCCCCTCAGCCTGCAGGCCTCTCCTCGCTCTCAGCCAGGCCAAGGGCTGAGCCCTGCTGTGGCCTGCCCCAGCCAGCCAGCCAGCCCAGCTCCTCCTCCTGCACAAACAGTCCCGCCTGCTCCTTTAGCAAAGCAGAGCGGGCTGGTTGTGGAACTTCTGGGAGACTGAGGTTCAAGTCCCAGGTCTGCTGCAGAGCCCTTGGCCCTGCCACTCCCCTGAGTGGGCCTCAGCTCCCGTCTGTGAAACGGGGACACTGATTCTAACTCGTCTAAGGGGAGCATTTTCAAAGCCCTAAGGGAGTTGGGAGCACAAGTGTGTGACTGTGCTTTGTGCCCACTGCTTGGTGCTCCTAAATCCCCCAGGTGCTTAGCGTGGGAGCTTTTCCGGGCAGGGGCTGCGGCTAGGGTTGCCAGGTGTCCCGTTTGAACCGGACAGTCCAGTATTTGAGCTTTCTGTCCAGGAGATAAATTGAGAAAAGATCTCAATTTTCTAAATAAGATGTACTCTAGGTTGTGATGCAATGGCAAGTATGACTGGTATTTTTATTGACCATCTGGCAACCCTGGCTGCGGCTGCCTCTCACTACTCTGGTGTGGACAAAGCACTGCAGTCATCCCGGGACAACGCCCCCAGAGACGCTCTCCCTCTGGGGCAGGGTCCTTTAATGCTTTTCACACTGACATAGGCTACGGGACAGCCCCTTGGACACGGGCATGAGTGTCCCCGCGGGGCGGTATCCCCCGGACGCTGCGCAATGCAGAGAAGAGGGGTGAGTCCTGGGGGATTGGTGGGACAAGAGACGTTCCGTTATTTTAACCCCACTCGCTATAAAGCAGCAAAACCCTGGGTCCAGGTACTCAAAATTGCAGGGCTCTGCTTCTGCGGGATTAGCTGCCCCTTTTCGGCTGGGAACACGCAGGCGAAGCATCAAAGGGCTCCCACCCCACTGAGATGGTGACTGCATGTCTCGGGAAGGGAAGAATCCAGCCATGGGGGGGGCGGGGGATCCCCTCTGGCACTGACAGAGAGGCCCAGAGACATGCAGAAGGAAAGTTCGGGAGGGAGGGGGCAGAGATACCAGGTAGGGAGGAGGACGGAGGTGCAGCTAACTCTGGTACTCGTGACACCCAGACCCCATCTCTCCCCACCTCCTTGGACCCAGGCAGCACTTGCTCCTTTTTGTCTCCTCTCCCATTGACTGCCGCCCTCCTCACCACCAGGTCTCCCAAAGGTTCCTCTCCCCAAATGTTTCCCACTCCCCTCCCACTGTTCCTCGCTCCCAAATCCCTGGGGTCCTGTCAAACAAACGTCTCTTCCTCCCTCCTGTGGCTGGCACCTCCATGTCCTGTAGACTGGCCCCCCTCCCTTTACTCCATCCTTCACCAACCCTTCCAGCTCCTTGAGTTCCATTTCTTCCAGCCTTCACCCCAACTCCCTACATCTGCATCTCCACCCCAGCCCTGCCTCCCAGCCCCGCCTCTTAGCCCCTGGCCCCAAACCTTCCCTTCCCTGGTTCTTCCCTCCCCAAACTGCCTGTTCTGCTTATTTCTAGGCCAGGGGTGAAGCAGGAGCCATTCTGCTGGGCACTCTGCAAACACAGAACAAGGACAGTCCCAGCCCCACACATCTGGCCCTTGAAGAACAAACCCAGAGGCAGAGGGACCTGGACAGACGGGATGGTGGGGGGCAATTTCCCTCAGCAGCTTGGGCCGTCCTGGCAGAATGGTGTCTCAGTCTCCTAGGAGATCACGGTAGTGGGAACCAACTGTCCATGTTGTGCTAGACAAGGGCGATAGGAAGCCGCTCTGGGGTGCCCCACTAAGCCTGGCGGGCTGGGGGCGGGGCTTTGGGTGCTGTCAGCACGCTGGGCTGCACAGCCACAGTGTAATCTGGTGGCCAAGTAGTGTAGTGGCTGCACTCCCAGTCCCCTGCCCTGAGCCTCCAAACAGCCCCCACCACCTACCCCTGACTCCTGCACCACAATCCCTGCACTGCGCCCCCCCTCACTCCTGGACTCCCTGCCCTGAGCTCCCCACACCCATACACTCCCCAGCCCCCTGTCCTGAGCTCCACCATACCCCTGCCCTGAGCTCCCCATCCTCCCACACTCCCCACCCCCTGCCCTGAGCTCCCCCACATCCTCACACTCCTCATCCCCCGCCCTGAGCTCCCCATACTCCCACATTCCCCATCCCACTGCTCTGAGTTCCCCCACATCTACAGACTTCCCACCCCCCTGCCCTGAGCTCCCCCACATCCTCACACTCCATCCCCCTAACCTGAGCTCCCCACACCCACACACCCCAGCCCTGAGCTCCCTGGATTCCACACATTCAAATTTCTCACAGGTAATTTCCTGTCATTCAGTTTGGACACAGACCGGCTAACCTTGTGAGGAGGGCTTTAAACTAGGTTCGACGGGGACAGGTGAGCAAAGCCCACAGGTAAGTGCTGAATGTGCGGGACTGAGAGATGGGTTGGAAATGGGGGGGATAACGGCCTATAATGGCAAGGAGCAAGGAGGGTCAGGGCACAACAGGGAGGCAAGATCAAATCAGTATCTTAGATGCCTATATACAAATCCAAGAAGTATGGGTAATAAGCAGGAAGAACTGGAATTGCTAACCAATAAATACAACTTTGATATCATTGGTATTACAGAAACCTGGTGGGATGGGACGCACGATTGGAATGTTGGTATGGAAGGGTACGGCTTGCTCAGGAAGGACAGACAGGGAAAAAAGGGAGGAGGGGTTGCCTTGTATATTAAAAATGTACACACTTGGACTGAAGTGGAGATGAACGTAGGAGATAGCTGTGTAGACAGTCTCTGGGTTAAGCTAAAAGGGGTAAAAAACGAGGGTGATATCATGCTAGGAGTCTACTACAGGCCACCTAGCCAGGTGGAAGAGGTGGATGAGGCCTTTTTTAAACAATTAACAAAACTATCCAAAGCCCAAGATTTGGTGGTGATGGGGGACTTCAACTATCCAGACATATGTTGGGAAACTAACACAGCGGGGCGCAGGCTATCCAATAAGTTTCTGGACTGCATTGGAGACAACTTTCTGTTTCAGAAGGTTGAAAAAGCTACCAGAGGAGAAGCTGTTCTGGATTTGGTTTTAAGAAATAGGGAGGAACTAGTTGAGAACTTGAAAGTGGAAGACAGTATAGGGGACAGTGATCATGAAATAATAGAGTTCATGATCTTAAGGAAAGGTAGAAGGGAGACCAGCACAATTGAGCTAATGGATTTCAGGAAGGCAGATTTTGATAAGTTCAGAGAACTTGTAGGTAAGGTCCCATGGGAAGCAAGACTGAAGGGAAAAACAACTGAGGAGAGTTGGAAGTATTTCAAAGGGACGTTGTTAAGGGCCCAAAAGCAAACAATTCCGCTGTGTAGGAAAGATAGAAAATATGGCAAAAGACCAGCTTGGCTTAACAAGGAGATCTTGCATGATCTCAAAATAAAAAAGGAGTCGTATAAAAAATGGAAACTAGGACAACTAACAAAGGATGAATATAGGCAAGCAACACGGGAATGCAGGGGCAAGATTAGAAAGGCAAAGGCACAAAATGAGATCAAACTAGCTACAGGCATAAAGGGAAACAAGAAGACCTTTTATAAATACATTAAAAGCAAGAGGAAGACCAAGGACAGGGTAGGCCCAGTGCTTAGTGAGGAGGGAGAAGCAGTAACAGGAAACTTGGAAATGGCAGAGATGCTCAATGACTTCTTTGTTTCGGTCTTCACCGAGAAGTCTGGAGGTGTGCCTAACGTAGTGAATACAAGCAGAGAGAGGGTAAGTTTAGAAGATAGGATACACAAAGAACAAGTTAAAAATCACTTAGGAAAGTTAGATGTCAGCAAGTCACCAGCTCCTGATGAAATGCATCCCAGGATACTCAAGGAGCTGATAGAGGAGCTATCTGAGCCTTTAGCTATGATTTTTGAAAAATCATGGCAGACAGGGGAGATTCCAGAAGACTGGAAAAGGGCAAATATTGTGCCCATCTATAAAAAGGGGAATAAGAACAACCCAGGAAACTACAGACCGGTCAGTTTAACGTCTGTCCCAGGGAAGATAATGGAGCAGGTAATTAAGGAAATCATATGCAAACACTTGGAAGGTAATAAAGTGATAGGGAATAGCCAGCATGGGTTTGTGAAGAACAAGTCATGCCAAACTAATCTGATAGCTTTCTTTGATAGGATAACGAGCCTTGTGGATAAGGGAGAAGCGGTGGATGTCATATACCTAGACTTTAGTAAGGCATTTGATACGGTCTCGCATGATATTCTTATTGATAAACTAGGCAAATATAACTTAGATAGGGCCACGATAAGGTGGGGGCATAATTGGCTGGGTAACCATAGTCAGAGAGTTGTTGTTAACGGTGCTAAATCCTGCTGGAAAGGGATAACAAGTGGAGTTCCGGGGACGGCTCGCTGGCACTGGCTGCCTGGCTCATCCTGCAGCCCCTGGTTCGGGGCAGAGACTGCTGGCAGGGCTGGCTCTGGCAAGTGCCGTCTGGCCAGAGTCTACCCCTTTAAGGGCCCCAGGGCTGGGGAGAGGAGAGGAGTTTTCCTGGTTTGGCCCAGAGCAGCCACCAGGGGAACCTGGGGAGGGCTGGCCTCCAGCTACTTCGAATTAAGTGGCTACACAGCCATTAATTCCAACTACTGAATTCGAATTTGGCGTTACTCCTGGTAGAGTGAAGTTTACCTAGTTCGAATTAAGTCCAAACTAGCGGTTTGTATGTGTAGCACCTATGAAAGTTACTTCCAACTAACGGATGTTAGTTCGAATTAACTTTGTAGTATAGACATACCCATAGTTCCTATACAACTAACAGCTAATGGGTAGTCTCCAGTAGTTTAAATCTTGGGGCATTCGGAAAAGGAGGGGGAGCTACATGTGTGCGGGGTGTATTGCTGCCCTCTGCTGGATGGACTGTAAATGCTTTATGTATGTATCATATGCCCTATAGTGCTAACAGTTAATGGAGATTCTCCTCTAGCTCACACCTGGCATTTTCTAAAGTAATATATGTGTGTGTATGTGCGAGAAAGAGCAAGAGCCTGGGGGCTCCCTCATGTCTCCTCCCCATCCTGATCTGCTTGGCTTAAGTGCAGGAAAGAAGTAGTGAGCTTTGTGTATTTGACATCAGGTGGAAGCAGGGGAATGGAGGAGTAGTGGGAACAAGAGCACTTGGCTTCTTTTCCTGCAGACCGAGAGGGGTGGGGACTGGGTTGAGCTATATAAATCAGATGCCGCTCCATGCCTCAGTTTCCCCCTTCATACAATGCCGATGACACAGAGAATGTTTGTAAAGTGCCTTGTTGTTAGCCCATGGGGCAGAGGGGGAAACTCGGTCTCAGAAGCAGACTGGGGGGAGGTAAAACCCTACCTAGGCAGCGCTGGTTCCACTACGTCACGCTGCCAGACCAGTCTGAGTGGGTCCCTATCTTGGCTGCTCCTCCCCCCAGGAGGAGTGGGTTCCTCTCCATCGGCTGCAGGAACCAGCATTTCAAGGTCTTTGCCAATGGGCAGCCGTTCTGCAATTCAGCTCTGCCGCGGCTTCCAGCAGATCGATACACTGGAGATCGATGGTGCCGTGGTCGGGTCCTGTGCCCAGTTCTGAGCCCGACTGGTGCCGCTGCCCAGACGGAGATGAGTGGCACACACACGACACCCCCCTACGGCCGCCCTCGCAGACCCAATAAACCTCTCCCTTTCGCAGAACGACTCTGCTCCTGCGTGGTTCTGGGGCTACTTGTGTGTGTGTCCTAGACCCCCTTTCTGCTCAGCGCAGATAGAGACTCCTCTGCAGGTAGAGCTGAGTGCGACGCCTGCACTGGGATGGCGTATTGGGATAATGTACTGACATCTCCTCTCCGCCACCCCTCCTTTTCCTGCCGCTGCAACATCAAATTAACCTTCCTGGTCTGCCCCCGTCCTCCCTCCGGTACCAGGAGACCCCACGCATGATGGGAGGGGCTGCAAACTGGGGAGCAGGCTACTGCAGGGCTGAGGGCAGCAAACCAGCCCCCAGAGCCCTGCAGGGCCTGGCCACGGGGAAGGGGAACTGATGTGAGCAGCATTTAGAACTGGGGGGGGCTGCGGGGAGGAGGACAACGGAGCCACGAGCAGGACAGGGGGTGAGCCAGCACCAGTGAGTCTCAGGGGGTATGTCTACACTACCCCGCTAGTTCGAACTAGGGGGGTAATGTATGCATACCGAACTTGCTAATGAAGCCCGGGATTTGCCGGGCTTCATTAGCATAAAGCCGGCGCCGCCATTTTTAAAAGCCAGCTAGTGCGAACCCCGTGCCGTGGAACGAGGAGTACAGATAGTTCGGAATGGCTACGTAGTTCGAACTATCTAGCCCGTGCCGCGTGTAGCCGCGCGGCACGGGGTTCGCACTAGCCGGCTTTTAAAAATGGCGGCGCCGGCTTTATGCTAATGAAGCCCGGGGAAATTCAAATCCCGGGCTTCATTAGCAAGTTCGGTATGCATACATTACCCCCCTAGTTCGAACTAGCGGGGTAGTGTAGAAATACATACCCAGGGGGACTAGAGCCTCCAGGCCTGGCCCCCGTTGAGAGAGAAGCTCAGAGATTGGAGCTGGGGCAGCCAGGAGCCCCCCACTGCTTTGTGGGGTGTAGAACAATGACTGCTCCCGAGGGGGGAAAGGAAGGTGCCTGCACTGCAGGGCCTCCCTGGAGAGACAGTATCGGTCTCTGGCAGACAAAGGTGGAACCAGTTCCAGGGCCTGGCCAGGAAAGAGCCCAAGTCCTGGGAGAAATCAGGCTCCATGCTCAGCTGTGAGTCCGAGTCCCATAGACAAAAGCGCCCCAGGGCAGTGGTGGATTCTCCACATGTCAATGGGTCTAGTGCAGGCCAGAGGCCTTGCTGGGATGCGCTAGGGCAAAGCCCAGGGCTGGGGCCGGACGGGAGCCCGTGAGAGGCAGCGGGGCGAGTGGGAGGCTCTAACTCTTGCTCCTGGCCGGGAAGTCCAGTGCTGGGTGACACCAAGGCCACGTCTGCACTGCAGGCATTTTGCTCAAGAACAACTGTTCTTGTGCAAAAACTTGTGGCGCGTCTACACTGCACGTGAATTCTTGTGCAAGTAAATTTGCAGTAAAGCATCAGAAAAGAGGGCTTCTTGCACAGGAGTTATTCCTCTCCCCACGAGGAATAAGCCCCTTTTGTGCAAGAGCTGTTGTGCAAGAAGGCAGCGTGGACGGGCACCAGGGGCTTCTTGAGCAAGACACTTTTATGGCTAAAATGGTCATCAGAGCTTTCTTGCACAAGAAAGCGTTCACAATGCCATGGACACTCTTGTGCAAAAGCACATGGCAGGGTGGAGGTGCTCTTGCACGAGACCTTTTGCGCAAGAACTCCGGTGTGAAACAGTTCTTGTGCAAGAAGCCTGCAGCGTAGGGCAGGGAGCAGCCTATGGGGCTACTGGAGCTGCTGGCTGCAGGATGCCCAGTCAGGGAGTGGGGGGGGGGACCCCTAGGAATGGCTCCAACTTCCCAGAGGGGTGGCCAGAGGCAGGACATTTGCCTGGCAGGGTGAGGTGGGGGGGGGGCAGTGACCTCACAGGGGCTTTGGGCAGCCCTCAGCAGATCAGGCAAAGGGCAGGTGGGGAGGTGGTGACCTCACAGAGGAACCCACATCTCAGGCTGATAAAGGGGGGGGCGGGCCCAGGGGACTTTGGAGACCCCCGGTTGCTTTAGCTCTGGTGCGTCTCCTGCTCACAGTTGCTTTGTCCTCTGTGAGTTCCACATCCGGACAGCGTTTTGCAGAAGGTAAGAGCCCCCAGGGGTTTGGATCCCGCCCGGGGCCGGCTGGGTTCCAGGCAGGCCCAGCCCTCGGTCAAGGGCCAGAAGTGCCTGTGCAAGACCGAGCCGATAAGCAAGGGGCCATTTGGGGGCTGGGGGCAGTCGCTCTGGGGAGCTGGAACCCCTGGATTTCGCTCTGCAGGCTGCGCCCCAAGCTCCCCTTTGCTCCCCTCATTTGCAGCATGGCCAAACACATCAGGCTGTGGTTCCGGAAAGCCCTGAAGATGGCCCCAGGGCCGGTGGGAAGCAGCTCCTCCGTCCCCGCGGGCGGGGAAGCTGAATCCCACCAGCTCGGGGCGACTCGCCCACCGGCCAGGCCCCTCCGGACCTGGCTCCAGAGGTGGCTGGGAAGGCGGGACCCAGCCCAGCGGGGCAGCCGGGTAGGGTGGCTCTGGGGCCTCCTCTGTGGAGAGAAACACCTGCCCCAGGAGCCCAGCCCCCATTACCACCAGGGGGCATCGCCCTGCCCGGCCCCCGGGGACCTGCCAGTCTCCGGGAGCCCCCAGCCTCTCCGCACCAGCCCCTGCAGCTGTGGGTCCAGCTCAGTGAGCAGCAGCGCCTGGGCCTCCAGCTGCAGCCGGGCCACCTCCTGCAGCCGCTCAGACCCAGGTGAGGGGCCGTGAACATGCTGGGCCCAGGGGCTCACCCAGTACATGGGGGGGCAGCCCCAGTGTCTGCCCCGCAGCCAGGGCAATGGATGGGGGCGGGAGCTGCTGCTTGGCTCTCTTGTTCCTGGTGGGGGCTCTGCTGAGGGCGTTGGCAGATGTGAGAGTGGAAGGGGGATGGGTCCCTGCGAGGGGCGTGTGGGGCCCAACCTGCCCTGGGTCCCTGACATGGGGGCGCGTGATCCCTGCTGGCCACTGGAGTCACCCTGGTCCCTTCCCTCCCGCACAGAGCCCCCCTGCGCCTCGGCGGAGCTCTGCCAGGAGCGGATGGACTCCCGGGTGGAGGAAGGGGCCATCTATGATATTGAAGAGCAGCTCCACACCCGGGACACGGTAGGAACCTTCTCCACACGGGGGGGACCCGAGATTGTCCGGCCCCTTTCCAGCACGTCCCCCCCTCCGGGAGGGGCTTGTCCCTGGGGATCCCCCTGGGGCCCCTTCTCCTGCATGACCTGGGCCCCCCAAGCTGAGGTCTCTTGTCATGCACCAGCTGGGCCCCCACAAGCCTGAGGCAGCAGTTGGGGGGGGAGTGTGGGTGCTTGGACAACCGTCAGCTCCCACCTCCACTCCTGGGAGGCCTGAGCCCTGCAGCTGTCCGTGGGGGGCAGGCAGGCCCCAGGCTCACAGACTCTCTCCGGGGTGCAGAGCCCAGCCGCCCTGGTTCCTCCTGGCCGTCCCCCCCGCCTGCCTCGCCGCCCTCCAAAGGGGCGAGGACACCCTGGCGCCGCGCTGCTGCAAGGACACCATGATGGCCAGGATCGTGGTGAGCGAGTCGCGGCGGCCGGGAGGTGGGGAGGGGATACGTGGGGTGGACAGGGGTCTGCCTGGGCCATGGCGGCGGGTGGGGGTGCTGGAAATGGGATGGGTGGGGCCAGGAGTGCTGGAGGGGGAGGAGGAGGTGGACATGGGGAGGGTGGGTGGGGATGCTGGAGGAGGGAGGGACACAGAAATGGGGCAGGTCTGGGGTGCTGGACAGGGAGGGGGATTCGGAAAAGGGAGGGGTCTCCCCGGGCCATGGGGGGGGGGAGCTGGAAGGTTAGCAGAGCGGGCTGCTGAGGATGCGCCTGGGGAGCAGGGATGAGGAGGTTCAGAGGCTGGTCACCAGGGCAGTGAGGGGCAGGAGACGGCCTGGGGACAAGGATTGAGCTGGTCCCGGTTTGGGAGGGGGGTGCTGGGAGGGGCCCTGTGTCGGGCAGGGGGGCTACAGGCCAGCGGGAGGCAGTGGGGTTGGATCCTGCTGGGTGGGGGCGCTGGCCGTGTGAGCGTCTCTTGGGGGCCCCAGCCTCACACGCCCCTTTGTCGCCTTGGGTCTCACAGGAGATCATGGAGGACTCCCCCACCCCACTGGTCTTGGCCGACTGCCTCAACGCCGCCTGCAGCCTCAGGTACCGACCCCCTCCCCCGCCGGCTCCCCCCCAGAGCAGATCCCCTGACCAGGGAGTGGGAAAGTCTCTGTCTCCTGGGCTATGTCTAGACTGCAAGCCTCTTTCGAAAGAGAGCACCCAGTGAGTCTGGATGCTCTCTTTCGAAGAAGCCCTAGTTCCATTCAAGAACGCCTTCGTTCGAAAGAAGCACTTTCCAAAGAAGGCGTTCTTCCTCGTGAAATGAGGTTTACCGCCGTGGAAAGAAAAGCCGCGTTCTTTCGATTTAATTTCGAAAGAACGCGACTGCAGTCTAGACGCAGGTGATGTTTTTTCGGAAAAAGGCTACTTTTCCCGAAAAACCCCCTGAGTCTGGACACAGCCCTGCTGCTGAATTAACTTTCTCTGCCCCTCTCTCCTGCCAGCACCTTGCAGCCTCCCCTACAGGCCCAGCTCCTGAGCCCCCTGCTGAGGGCGGCCGTGGGACAGACTGTGTCTGGGGACTGGCAGCAGGAGCCCATCCACACACAGGTACGTCCCTCCGGGCCCTGCTCCCGGGCTGGGCTGGAGCTCCAGAGAGGAGTGGGGGTGGGGGCAGAGGGAGAGAAGAAGCAGCAGGTTTGGATCCTTCCCTACAGGTTTCCCGTTGCTCTCCCTGGGGGCCCGTCCCTTCCATGCCCAGCTTGGGCTCCTCCCTGCTCTGCGAGGCGGCTCAGACCCTGCTCAAGGCTACACCCTGGATTCCCCAACCCCCCTCTGACCCAGGGCTCCCCCTTGTCTTGCAGCAGTTCATCCGGGCCCTTCCCGTCGACCTCCAGGCCCTACTGGCAAGCCTCCTCGCCGAGTCCCCAGACACCGTCAGGCTGCAGCTGATCATGGAGGTGAACCCCGTGGGGGGGACGGGGCCATTGTCCCTGCTTCCTCGGGGGGCCGAGAGAGGAGCTGTGTCAGTGGCTGGGGGGGGGGGGGGCGGCACAGTCTGAGAGGAGCCTCAGGCTCTGCCCAGAACCGGCGCCTCCCTACGGGTCCTGACCTGCCTCTTTCCCCCCCAGCACCTGAGCCCGTGGCTGGAGTCCCGCCTGCCCCAGGAGCGAGCCAGGGCCCTTGGCAGCACCACGGCCCTGCTGGGAGTCGCCACCACCCTCCCGGGGTTTGAGGTAAGTGACCTCGGAGCCGGGGAGTCTGGGGCTGCAGGGCGCGGGGCTGGGAGCGTCCCCAGGAGGCAGAGCTGGGAATGGGCCGCGTTCTCCTTTCCCCGGGGAGGGGCGACCCTGGGCCTTTCCGGGGGGCACCTGGGCCCCAGACTGGGGAGTGGCCGTCAGTGGATCCCCTTGTTCCACCCCCGGAGTGACCCTTCAGTCGGGGCCATTGCTCAGGGTTGTCTCCTCGCAAGGCCGGCCCCGCCCCGCCCCGCCCCAGGAGGTGTCTCTGTCGGTCCCCGAGCTCAGAACCGCCTCGGCGGCCGTTAGCATGGGACGTGCAGCCCCAGGATGCTGAGGGACCCCCCCCCTCTTCTCTCCCCTCAGAACTCCGCCAACTGGCCGAGGATGGGTCACCACGTGGCCCAGCTGGGCCTTTTTATTTCGGACCCATCCGAAGACGTCAGCCGGCTGGCCCGGAAGGGGGTGCACAGCCTGTACCGACTCCTCCTGCACCACAGGGGTAAGGAACCCAGCCGGGACCTGGGCCCCAGGGACACCCTGAGGGTGCCGGCGGCGGGGGGAGGGGACCCAGCCCTTTCCCCCCAGACTGGCCCAAGGGGGGATGCGTCCCTCTGTGTTCCCCTTCTGCCCCCTGTGCCCCTCCATTTGCCCAGGGATGCCTGCAGGGACCCGTGGGAGGGGAAGGGCTCAGACCTGCCAGCAGAATCACCCTGCTTTGTCTCTTGCAGGCCTCAACATCCACCAGGCAGAGGACCTGTGGTGCAGGCACTACTATAAGGAGAGATGGGTCCTGGCGCACAGCAACACCGTGCGGGTGGGAGAGGTAAGGACGCGCTGCCAGGGCAGGGCAGGGCTCGGGGGTGGGGCTGGCTGGGGCCCTCGTGCGGGTAAGACGCGGGGTGGGAAGCGGGGAGTCGCTGATCGAATGGTCGATGCATTTTCCCTCGACTATTCGAGCCGTGGACAGGGCGGCGCTGCCCCTTTGTGACGCTGTCCCGGCGTTTCAAAGGGGCGGCGCTTCCTAGGGGCAGCGCCGCACCTTGCCCCGGTTCTCCCATAGAAGGGGAAGCAGGGCGGGACGGGGGGCAACACTTTTTGATGGAGGTCGCTCCAAGATGTTGGCCAGTGGCCTAGGGCTGCTCTGTTGTGCGGAGGGGGGTGAGGTCTGGGAGGGTCTTGGGGGCAGGAGGAAGGTGTGACCTGGGGCAGGGGTTAGGGTGCAGGGTGAGGAGAGCGTCTGGGTGCAGGGTCTGGAAGGGAGTTTGCAGAAGGAGGAAGCTGTTTTAGCCCCAGGAGTTGGGGCCGGGCTCTGGGCCGTCAGCTGAAACCTCCCGTGCTCTTGATTTCAGGTCTTTGGGCAGCTCTTCACGCCAGAGCAGGAGAACTGCTTTTTAGACAAGGCTCTGCTCGCTGCCCGCTCCCCCCTGAGGCGCCCCAGCCAGGCCGGGCTGGTCCTGGCCCACGCCCTGCATGGGCAGGCCCATCAGCTCCTGGGATACATGGTGAGCAGCCGGAGCAGATGCAGGAGAGTGGGGCAGGGCCAGGGTCTCCTTCCCATCCCCTCAGGGAGTCCCCCGCCCCTTTCCTCATGCTGCCCCCACCCCACGTCCCTGCTGGGTGGGTCAGAAGCTCACCCTGCGGGCCTGACGGGGGGTGACCAGAGAGCAGAACAAGTCTCAGCGCAGGGGGGAGGAGGGTGGAAATGCTGGGGGGGGCCCAGTACCCCTGAGTCCCCAGGGATGAATGTGACGGATTCTGCTTCCCTTGCAGCAGGAAGACAGCCAGTGAGAGCACAAGGAGCTGAGGAGCCAGCAGCTGCGTCCCCCTCCCCCCAACCCTCCCAATTGTATAGAATGTATTTCAATTCGGATTAAATAACGTTTCAAAAAACATTTGGATCAGGCTTTGTCAATAATTTTTAATGGGGGGGGGGGCATTTTGGCAAGTGGTCAAGGGCCACATTTCTACCGAGGAGTTTGGGGTCTGGGACGGGGCGGTTGGGTGCAGAAGAGAGCTGAGGGTAGGAGCCTGGGTGCGCACCGTCCATTGCATCATCACGCGGCGCCATTGTGCTAGTGCTGGAGCTTGGGTGACTGGTTTAATTGGAATGTTTACACAGATTAGGTGTTTTAACTTTAGGAAACTTCATTTTAAATAAGGTAAAATGTTAATTTCTGTCTACCACAAAGGGTTTCAAAGTTTTCTTTATTAAAGGCAGGGATGAGGAACCTTTTTTGTCTCCAGGGCCACTGACCCCCAGAAAAACCAGTTGGGGACCACACACGAGAAAAGCAAAATACAAAAACCCTTCTTCCAAAACCCACAAGCCTCACTGAGGTGAGGGGAAGGGACAGGGAGGACTGAGGTTCGGGGATCCCTCATTTTTGGCCCCCCCTCAGATTGAGAGGGACCCGCAAATGCCACTCTCCCTGGAACCCAGGAGAGTTAATCTGTGCTGGGGCTGGAGTGCCAGGGGAGTGAGATGTCTCAGTCGGGGCCACATTCGTGAGGCTTGGGGGGGGGGGGTTGGAGGCGCCAGGGACGCATTCAGATAGAGCAGGGGAGCCGGCAGGGACCCTGAGAGGAGAAGTGGGAGTGAGAGCCCAGCCGGGGAGACACAAGGAAACCAGAGTCAGTCTAGTATCTCTCAAGCAGCTGGGGTAGACACCCCCCACCCCAAACCCCAGCCTCCTGTTGGATCCTCCTCCCACAGTTAACTGCCTCTGAGTCTGCACCCAAACTCCCATCGCTGCCCTGAACCTGTCCCAGAGCCTGCAACCCGCAGCCTCTCCCGCGCCCCACTCCCCAGCCATCCTGCACCGTAACCCCAGCCTCAGGCCAGCGAACCTGAGTGAGGGTGGGGGAGCCCAAGCAGCAGAGGGAGGGGGGAGTGGAATGAGTGGGGGCGTGGCCTCAGAACAGGGGCAGGGGTAGGTGCGGGGAAGGGGGCGGGGCAATGGTAGTGGCCTCTAATGCCCACACCCCTCCCTTCGGCATCGCTTATGTCCCATGTCCGCCCCCTCCTGAGCCCACAGCCGGTGCCAAGGCCTCGTGCCCAGGGCGGGGTCGCCCCTGTGAGCTGCCAGCCATACTGGGGAGAGGCGAGAGGGTCTGGGCTGCTGTGTCCGTTGCTGGCTCCTGTCAGGCCTTTGCACCAAGTCCTGGTGCAGCCTGAGCAAACCTGGGTCCTTCCCTGCTCCTCCAACACCACCTGGGCAAAGGGAGGAGAGTCCCCAACAGCCTCTGTCACTTCGGCCTCCTGTCGGGGGAACATGCCCCCTGCAGCATGATCCCCTGTAGATCTAGCCCTCTGGGCACTCACACAAGGTCTCTACACGGCAGCTGCTCTGTGCCTAGTGCTGGCACTGCAGAGCCATTTGCCACTTTGCACCCGACTGTCACCAGGTCCTTTCCATTTGCAGGGCCGGCCACATCTCCTGCCCGCTAGGCCATTGGCTGCACCCTCGTCTCGCTCCTCCTGGTGTCTGTATCCGTCATCACCTTGGTGATGCCCCAGCCTGCCGGGCTGCAAGGGACTCCTGTTGGGAGCAGCTGCATGGGAACCAGAGGCCCAAGAATGGGAGAACCCTATTGACCTGCTGTGAGCAGGAGACGGGGGTGGGGAGGGGGCTGGGGAGGTACCTGTACTCAGCTCTGAATGGGGGCTGGGGAGACACAGACACTGCTGTTGATTGCTGCACTGTGGGCCCCTGGGTTACAGTCTATGCCCAGGCAGCTCCTCCAGTCACTGCCTGTCACATTACTGGATCTTGAGGGGAGCAGCCAGATCACTGCTGCACCCATAGGTGGGGGTGTTGGCCCCAGAAAATGGTAGAAAAGGGGGCCATGTGGGGTGCTGAATAGAAGCTTATTATCTGATAGTCCTAGGTAAGCTATTTATGTGGTTGTATAACGTCTGTGTGTGTAGTTAGGAATCTGTAGTCTGTGTGGATCCTGAATATTTCTCTGCATGTGGTTGAGCATTGGGCAGAGCCCGGCCTGTGGACATGCTAATTAGCGAGGCCCTGTGGGACAATGGCACTGAATGGGCCAAGGACACACCTAAAGCATGAGGGCGGACACCTAAGAGCGGCCAGCAGAGAGAGGCTGAGGACCAGGTGATCTCCTGCAGCCAAGAAGAGGCCAGGAAGGAGGGATAAATAGGCCATGTGGTCGATGCCATCTTGGTTCTCAGCTCAGCACTTCATCCCAGAGGCAGCATTGCAGGGATCGAAGAGCCCGAGAGACCTGTGAACCCATCCTGACCCTAGGATGTGCAACAAGAACTCTTAAACAAGCAGCTGTAACATCTCTGCTAGAGGCTGCATCGAGAACTGGGAGATTCGGTGCATGTAACATACTATTCCTTTAACAACCTTACTCTCATGCTTTTCTTTATTGTAATAATAAACCTTTAGGTGTTAGATGCTAAAGGATTGGCTCAGCATGATTTGTGGGTAAGATCCAGAGGGTAAATTGACCAGGGATCTGTGGCTGGTTTCTTGGGACCAGACAGAACTTGTTCGGGGTAGGTGGGATTGGGTGCTAGGACCCCCACCGGTGTATGAGGCCCGGGGCCATCGGGGGCATGGATATTGCTGGGGTGCCGGAGGGGTTTTGCTCGTGAGGCTTCAGGCAGGCAGCTGAAGCGCTCTGTGGGACTGGTTTGTGGCCTGTGTGGAGAGGTCACCAGTCTGGGGGCTGTAAGGAGCCCCGGATTTGAGCAATTCGCCCTGAGCAGACGCCCTCAGCTGTGCCCAGACACGGCCCGGTCCGTCACACTGCCCCTCAGCCTGCAGGCCTCTCCTCGCTCTCAGCCAGGCCAAGGGCTGAGCCCTGCTGTGGCCTGCCCCAGCCAGCCAGCCAGCCCAGCTCCTCCTCCTGCACAAACAGTCCCGCCTGCTCCTTTAGCAAAGCAGAGCGGGCTGGTTGTGGAACTTCTGGGAGACTGAGGTTCAAGTCCCAGGTCTGCTGCAGAGCCCTTGGCCCTGCCACTCCCCTGAGTGGGCCTCAGCTCCCGTCTGTGAAACGGGGACACTGATTCTAACTCGTCTAAGGGGAGCATTTTCAAAGCCCTAAGGGAGTTGGGAGCACAAGTGTGTGACTGTGCTTTGTGCCCACTGCTTGGTGCTCCTAAATCCCCCAGGTGCTTAGCGTGGGAGCTTTTCCGGGCAGGGGCTGCGGCTAGGGTTGCCAGGTGTCCCGTTTGAACCGGACAGTCCAGTATTTGAGCTTTCTGTCCAGGAGATAAATTGAGAAAAGATCTCAATTTTCTAAATAAGATGTACTCTAGGTTGTGATGCAATGGCAAGTATGACTGGTATTTTTATTGACCATCTGGCAACCCTGGCTGCGGCTGCCTCTCACTATTCTGGTGTGGACAAAGCACTGCAGTCATCCCGGGACAACGCCCCCAGAGACGCTCTCCCTCTGGGGCAGGGTCCTTTAATGCTTTTCACACTGACATAGGCTACGGGACAGCCCCTTGGACACGGGCATGAGTGTCCCCGCGGGGCGGTATCCCCCGGACGCTGCGCAATGCAGAGAAGAGGGGTGAGTCCTGGGGGATTGGTGGGACAAGAGACGTTCCGTTATTTTAACCCCACTGGGTCCACTTGAGTACCCCTGGGTCCAGGTACTCAAAATTGCAGGGCTCTGCTTCTGCGGGATTAGCCGCCCCTTCTCGGCTGGGAACACGCAGGCGAAGCATCAAAGGGCTCCCACCCCACTGAGATGGTGACTGCATGTCTCGGGAAGGGAAGAATCCAGCCATGGCGGGGGGGGGGGGATCCCCTCTGGCACTGACAGAGAGGCCCAGAGACATGCAGAAGGAAAGTTCGGGAGGGAGGGGGCAGAGATACCAGGTAGGGAGGAGGACGGAGGTGCAGCTAACTCTGGTACTCGTGACACCCAGACCCCATCTCTCCCCACCTCCTTGGACCCAGGCAGCACCTGCTCCTTTTTTTCTCCTCTCCCGTTGACTGCCACCCTCCTTAACACCAGGTCTCCCAAAGGTTCCTCTCCCCAAATGTTTCCCACTCCCCTCCCACTGTTCCTCGCTCCCAAATCCCTGGGGTCCTGTCAAACAAACGTCTCTTCCTCCCTCCTGTGGCTGGCACCTCCATGTCCTGTAGACTGGCCCCCCTCCCTTTACTCCATCCTTCACCAACCCTTCCAGCTCCTTGAGTTCTATTTCTTCCAGCCTCCACCCCAACTCCCTACATCTGCATCTCCACCCCAGCCCTGCCTCCCAGCCCCGCCTCTTAGCCCCTGGCCCCAAACCTTCCCTTCCCTGGTTCTTCCCTCCCCAAACTGCCTGTTCTGCTTATTTCTAGGCCAGGGGTGAAGCAGGAGCCATTCTGCTGGGCACTCTGCAAACACAGAACAAGGACAGTCCCAGCCCCACACATCTGGCCCTTGAAGAAAAAACCCAGAGGCAGAGGGACCTGGACAGACGGGATGGTGGGGGGCAATTTCCCTCAGCAGCTTGGGCCGTCCTGGCAGAATGGTGTCTCAGTCTCCTAGGAGATCACGGTAGTGGGAACCAACTGTCCATGTTGTGCTAGACAAGGGCGATAGGAAGCCGCTCTGGGGTGCCCCACTAAGCCTGGCGGGCTGGGGGCGGGGCTTTGGGTGCTGTCAGCACGCTGGGCTGCACAGCCACAGTGTACTCCAGGGATCTGGTGGCCAAGTAGTGTAGTGGCTGCACTCCCAGTCCCCTGCCCTGAGCCTCCAAACACCCCCCACCACCTACCCCTGACTCCTGCACCACAATCCCTGCACTGCGCCCCCCCTCACTCCTGGACTCCCTGCCCTGAGCTCCCCACACCCATACACTCCCCAGCCCCCTGTCCTGAGCTCCACCATACCCCTGCCCTGAGCTCCCCATCCTCCCACACTCCCCACCCCCTACCCTGAGCTCCCCCACATCCTCACACTCCTCATCCCCCACCCTGAGCTCCCCATACTCCCACATTCCCCATCCCACTGTTCACCAGGTCCTGATGAAATGCATCCCAGGATACTCAAGGAGCTGATAGAGGAGCTATCTGAGCCTTTAGCTATGATTTTTGAAAAATCATGGCAGACAGGGGAGATTCCAGAAGACTGGAAAAGGGCAAATATTGTGCCCATCTATAAAAAGGGGAATAAGAACAACCCAGGAAACTACAGACCGGTCAGTTTAACGTCTGTCCCAGGGAAGATAATGGAGCAGGTAATTAAGGAAATCATATGCAAACACTTGGAAGGTAATAAAGTGATAGGGAATAGCCAGCATGGGTTTGTGAAGAACAAGTCATGCCAAACTAATCTGATAGCTTTCCTTGATAGGATAACGAGCCTTGTGGATAAGGGAGAAGCAGTGGATGTCATATACCTAGACTTTAGTAAGCCATTTGATATGGTCTCGCATGATATTCTTATTGATAAACTAGGCAAATATAACTTAGATAAGGCCACGATAAGGTGGGGGCATAATTGGTTGGATAACCGTAGTCAGAGAGTTGTTGTTAACGGTTCTAAATCCTGCTGGAAAGGGATAACAAGTGGAGTTCCTCAAGGGTCTGTTTTGGGACCCGTACTGTTCAATATCTTCATCAATGATGTAGATATTGGGATAGAGAGTACGCTTATTAAGTTTGCAGATGATACCAAACTGGGTGGGGTTGCAACTTCTTTGGAGGAGAGGGACATAATTCAAAATGACCTTAGCAAGTTAGGGAAATGGTCAGAGGTAAACAGGATGAGGTTTAATGAAGAGAAATGCAAAGTGCTCCACTTAGGAAGGAACAATCAGTTCCATACATACAAGATGGGAAGCGACTGTCTAGGAAGGAGCATGGCGGAAAGGGATCTAGGGGTCATAGTGGACCACAAGTTGAATATGAGTCAACAGTGTGATGCTGTTGCAAAAAAAGCAAATATGATTCTAGGTTGTATCAACAGGTGTGTTGTAAGCAAAACTCGTGAAGTTGTGGTACCGCCCCAGGGTCAGGAGCATGTCAGGTCTCTTCAGACATGCATGTGCCTATTGGGCCACGGCCCCTGGGTGTCACGCAGCTGGAGCGTGGCATGGCATGTGCTTGCACGTGCACAGGTGTCTGTGTGATCCGTGGGAGGCATGGCCCACGTGCGCGGTCCCTGGTCTCCCTCCCGCCTCCTCCCCCGAACTACTTAATTGGAACTACTTCCCCGGTACGGTCTCCCTGGATGACCCTGCCGACTCCAGTGCTGGAACTCCTTGTGGTGGCCCCTCCGGTGTGCCCAGGTCAGGGCCCTCCAGTCCCGGCTCGCTGCCTCCCGGGCTGGCACGGACCGCCCCGCCCCCCAAGAGTCGGTCGAGGGCAGGGAAGTAGGGGCAGGTGGCAGCCCCTGCTGCGGCGCCGCCCCTGGTGGCCATGGCGTACGCCTGCCGCAGCTGTTTTACTTTCAGGTGCACCTGCTCCTGGGTGGCCTGTGTCCCTTTCGGGCCATGGCGGCCGCTATGCGCCCGTAGACGGCCACGTTCCTCCTCCTAGTACAGAGATCATGGACGCTGGGGGCCTGCCCCCAAACCTCAATGAGGTCCATGACCTCCACACTAGACCAGGAGGGTGCGCGCCATCTACGGCCCCTGGCTGGCCCCTGGGTGCTGGGGGACTGGGCGGGGGGACGGCTCGCTGGCACTGGCTGCCTGGCTCATCCTGCAGCCGCTGGTTCGGGGCAGAGACTGCTGGCAGGGCTGGCTCTGGCAAGTGCCGTCTGGCCAGAGTCTACCCCTTTAAGGGACCCAGGGCTGGGGAGAGGAGAGGAGTTTTCCTGGTTTGGCCCAGAGCAGCCACCAGGGGAACCTGGGGAGGGCTGGCCTCCAGCTACTTCGAATTAAGTGGCTACACAGCCCTTAATTCCAACTACTGAATTCGAATTTGGCGTTACTCCTGGTAGAATGAAGTTTACCTAGTTCGAATTAAGTCCAAACTAGCGGTTTGTATGTGTAGCACCTATGAAAGTTAATTCCAACTAACGGCTGTTAGTTCGAATTAACTTTGTAGTGTAGACATACCCATAGTTCCTATACAACTAGCAGCTAATGGGTAGTCTCCAGTAGTTTAAATCTTGGGGCATTTGGAAAAGGAGGGGGAGCTACATGTGTGCGGGGTGTATTGTTGCCCTCTGCTGGATGGACTGTAAATGCTTTATGTATGTATCATATGCCCTATAGTGCTAACAGTTAATGGAGATTCTCCTCTAGCTCACACCTGGCGTTTTCTAAAATAATATATGTGTGTGTATGTGCGAGAAAGAGCAAGAGCCTGGGGGCTCCCTCATGTCTCCTCCCCATCCTGATCTGCTTGGCTTAAGTGCAGGAAAGAAGAAGTAGTGAGCTTTGTGTATTTGACATCAGGTGGAAGCAGGGGAATGGAGGACTGGTGGGAACAAGAGCACTTGGCTTCTTTTCCTGCAGACCGAGAGGGGTGGGGATTGGCTCGAGCTATATAAATCAGATGCTGCTCCATGCCTCAGTTTCCTCCTTCATACAATGCCGATGACACAGAGAATGTTTGTAAAGTGCCTTGTTGTTAGCCCATGGGGCAGAGGGGGAAACTCGGTCTCAGAAGCAGACTGGGGGGAGGTAAAACCCTACCTAGGCAGCGCTGGTTCCACTACGTCACGCTGCCAGACCGGTCTGAGTGGGTCCCTCTCTTGGCTGCTCCTCCCCCCAGGAGGAGTGGGTTCCTCTCCATCGGCTGCAGGAACCAGCATTTCAAGGTCTTTGCCAATGGGCAGCCGTTCTGCAATTCAGCTCTGCCGCGGCTTCCAGCAGATCGATACACTGGAGATCGATGGTGCCATGGTCGGGTCCTGTGCCCAGTTCTGAGCCCGACCGGTGCCGCTGCCCAGACGGAGATGAGTGGCACACTCACGACACCCCCCTACGGCCGCCCTCGCAGACCCAATAAACCTCTCCCTTTCGCAGAACGACTCTGCTCCTGCGTGGTTCTGGGGCTACTTGTGTGTGTGTCCTAGACCCCCTTTCTGCTCAGCGCAGATAGAGACTCCTCTGCAGGTAGAGCTGAGTGCGACGCCTGCACTGGGATGGCGTATTGGGATAATGTACTGACAGCTCCTCTGCGCCACCCCTCCTCTTCCTGCCGCTGCAACATCAAATTAACCTTCCTGGTCTGCCCCCGTCCTCCCTCCGGTACCAGGAGACCCCACGCATGATGGGAGGGGCTGCAAACTGGGGAGCAGGCTACTGCAGGGCTGAGGGCAGCAAACCAGCCCCCAGAGCCCTGCAGGGCCTGGCCACGGGGAAGGGGAACTGATGTGAGCAGCATTTAGAGCTGGGGGGGGCTGTGGGGAGGAGGACAACGGAGCCACGAGCAGGACAGGGGGTGAGCCAGCACCAGTGAGTCTCAGGGGGTATGTCTACACTACCCCGCTAGTTCGAACTAGGGGGGTAATGTATGCATACCGAACTTGCTAATGAAGCCCGGGATTTGAATTTCCCGGGCTTCATTAGCATAAAGCCGGCGCCGCCATTTTTAAAAGCCAGCTAGTGCGAACCACTGCTTTGTGGGGTGCAGAACAATGACTGCTCCCGAGGGGGGAAAGGAAGGTGCCTGCACTGCAGGGCCTCCCTGGAGAGACAGTATCGGTCCTTGGCAGACAAAGGTGGAACCAGTTCCAGGGCCTGGCCAGGAAAGAGCCCAAGTCCTGGGAGAAATCAGGCTCCATGCTCAGCTGTGAGTCCGAGTCCCATAGACAAAAGCGCCCCAGGGCAGTGGTGGATTCTCCACATGTCAATGGGTCTAGTGCAGGCCAGAGGCCTTGCTGGGATGCGCTAGGGCAAAGCCCAGGGCTGGGGCCGGACGGGAGCCCGTGAGAGGCAGCGGGGCGAGTGGGAGGCTCTAACTCTTGCTCCTGGCCGGGAAGTCCAGTGCTGGGTGACACCAAGGCCACGTCTGCACTGCAGGCATTTTGCTCAAGAACAACTGTTCTTGTGCAAAAACTTGTGGCGCGTCTACACTGCACGTGAATTCTTGTGCAAGTAAATTTGCAGTAAAGCATCAGAAAAGAGGGCTTCTTGCACAGGAGTTATTCCTCTCCCCACGAGGAATAAGCCCCTTTTGTGCAAGAGCTGTTGTGCAAGAAGGCAGCGTGGACGGGCACCAGGGGCTTCTTGAGCAAGACACTTTTATGGCTAAAATGGTCATCAGAGCTTTCTTGCACAAGAAAGCGTTCACAATGCCATGGACACTCTTGTGCAAAAGCACATGGCAGGGTGGAGGTGCTCTTGCACGAGACCTTTTGCGCAAGAACTCCGGTGTGAAACAGTTCTTGTGCAAGAAGCCTGCAGCGTAGGGCAGGGAGCAGCCTATGGGGCTACTGGAGCTGCTGGCTGCAGGATGCCCAGTCAGGGAGTGGGGGGGGGACCCCTAGGAATGGCTCCAACTTCCCAGAGGGGTGGCCAGAGGCAGGACATTTGCCTGGCAGGGTGAGGTGGGGGGGGGCAGTGACCTCACAGGGGCTTTGGGCAGCCCTCAGCAGATCAGGCAAAGGGCAGGTGGGGAGGTGGTGACCTCACAGAGGAACCCACATCTCAGGCTGATAAAGGGGGGGGCGGGCCCAGGGGACTTTGGAGACCCCCGGTTGCTTTAGCTCTGGTGCGTCTCCTGCTCACAGTTGCTTTGTCCTCTGTGAGTTCCACATCCGGACAGCGTTTTGCAGAAGGTAAGAGCCCCCAGGGGTTTGGATCCCGCCCGGGGCCGGCTGGGTTCCAGGCAGGCCCAGCCCTCGGTCAAGGGCCAGAAGTGCCTGTGCAAGACCGAGCCGATAAGCAAGGGGCCATTTGGGGGCTGGGGGCAGTCCCTCTGGGGAGCTGGAACCCCTGGATTTCGGTCTGCAGGCTGCGCCCCAAGCTCCCCTTTGCTCCCCTCATTTGCAGCATGGCCAAACACATCAGGCTGTGGTTCCGGAAAGCCCTGAAGATGGCCCCAGGGCCGGTGGGAAGCAGCTCCTCCGTCCCCGCGGGCGGGGAAGCTGAATCCCACCAGCTCGGGGCGACTCGCCCACCGGCCAGGCCCCTCCGGACCTGGCTCCAGAGGCGGCTGGGAAGGCGGGACCCAGCCCAGCGGGGCAGCCGGGTAGGGTGGCTCTGGGGCCTCCTCTGTGGAGAGAAACACCTGCCCCAGGAGCCCAGCCCCCATTACCACCAGGGGGCATCGCCCTGCCCGGCCCCCAGGGACCTGCCAGTCTCCGGGAGCCCCCAGCCTCTCCGCACCAGCCCCTGCAGCTGTGGGTCCAGCTCAGTGAGCAGCAGCGCCTGGGCCTCCAGCTGCAGCCGGGCCACCTCCTGCAGCCGCTCAGACCCAGGTGAGGGGCCGTGAACATGCTGGGCCCAGGGGCTCACCCAGTACACGGGGGGGCAGCCCCAGTGTCTGCCCCGCAGCCAGGGCAATGGATGGGGGCGGGAGCTGCTGCTTGGCTCTCTTGTTCCTGGTGGGGGCTCTGCTGAGGGCGTTGGCAGATGTGAGGGTGGAAGGGGGATGGGTCCCTGCGAGGGGCGTGTGGGGCCCAACCTGCCCTGGGTCCCTGACATGGGGGCGCATGACCCCTGCTGGCCGCTGGAGTCACCCTGGTCCCTTCCCTCCCGCACAGAGCCCCCCTGCGCCTCGGCGGAGCTCTGCCAGGAGCGGATGGACTCCCGGGTGGAGGAAGGGGCCATCTATGATATTGAAGAGCAGCTCCACACCCGGGACACGGTAGGAACCTTCTCCACACGGGGGGGGACCCGAGATTGTCCGGCCCCTTCCCAGCACGTCCCCGCCTCCGGGAGGGGCTTGTCCCTGGGGATCCCCCTGGGGCCCCTTCTCCTGCATGACCTGGGCCCCCCAAGCTGAGGTCTCTTGTCATGCACCAGCTGGGCCCCCACAAGCCTGAAGAAGCAGTTGGGGGGGGGAGTGTGGGTGCTTGGACAACCGTCAGCTCCCACCTCCACTCCTGGGAGGCCTGAGCCCTGCAGCTGTCCATGGGGGGCAGGCAGGCCCCAGGCTCACAGACTCTCTCTGGGGTGCAGAGCCCAGCCGCCCTGCAGCGGTTCCTCCTGGCCGTCCCCCCCGCCTGCCTCGCCGCCCTCCAAAGGGGCGAGGACACCCTGGCGCCGCGCTGCTGCAAGGACACCATGATGGCCAGGATCGTGGTGAGCGAGTCGCGGCGGCCGGGAGGAGGGGAGGGGATACGTGGGGTGGACAGGGGTCTGCCTGGGCCATGGCGGCGGGTGGGGGTGCTGGAAATGGGATGGGTGGGGCCAGGAATGCTGGAGGGGGAGGGGGAGGTGGACATGGGGAGGGTGGGTGGGGATGCTGGAGGAGGGAGGGACACAGAAATGGGGCAGGTCTGGGGTGCTGGACAGGGAGGGGGATTCGGAACAGGGAGGGGTCTCCCCGGGCCATGGGGGGGGGAGCTGGAAGGTTAGCAGAGCGGGCTGCTGAGGATGCGCCTGGGGAGCAGGGATGAGGAGGTTCAGAGGCTGGTCACCAGGGCAGTGAGGGGCAGGAGACGGCCTGGGGACAAGGATTGAGCTGGTCCCGGTTTGGGAGGGGGGTGCTGGGAGGGGCCCTGTGTCGGGCAGGGGGGCTACAGGCCAGCGGGAGGCAGTGGGGTTGGATCCTGCTGGGTGGGGGCGCTGGCCGTGTGAGCGTCTCTTGGGGGCCCCAGCCTCACACGCCCCTTTGTCTCCTTGGGTCTCACAGGAGATCATGGAGGACTCCCCCACCCCACTGGTCTTGGCCGACTGCCTCAACGCCGCCTGCAGCCTCAGGTACCGACCCCCCCCCGCCGACTCCCCCCCAGAGCAGATCCCCTGACCAGGGAGTGGGAAAGTCTCTGTCTCCTGGGCTATGTCTAGACTGCAAGCCTCTTTCGAAAGAGAGCACCCAGTGAGTCTGGATGCTCTCTTTCGAAGAAGCCCTAGTTACATTCAAGAACGCCTTCGTTCGAAAGAAGCACTTTCCAAAGAAGGCGTTCTTCCTCGTGAAATGAGGCTTACCGCCGTGGAAAGAAAAGCCGCGTTCTTTTGATTTAATTTCGAAAGAACGCGACTGCAGTCTAGACGCAGGTGATGTTTTTTCGGAAAAAGGCTACTTTTCCCGAAAAACCCCCTGAGTCTGGATACAGCCCTGCTGCTGAATTAACAGTCTCTGCCCCTCTCTCCTGCCAGCACCTTGCAGCCTCCCCTACAGGCCCAGCTCCTGAGCCCCCTGCTGAGGGCGGCCGTGGGACAGACTGTGTCTGGGGACTGGCAGCAGGAGCCCATCCACACACAGGTACGTCCCTCCGGGCCCTGCTCCCGGGCTGGGCTGGAGCTCCAGAGAGGAGTGGGGGTGGGGGCAGAGGGAGAGAAGAAGCTGCAGGTTTGAATCCTTCCCTCCAGGTTTCCCGTTGCTCTCCCTGGGGGCCCGTCCCTTCCATGCCCAGCCTGGGCTCCTCCCTGCTCTGCGAGGCGGCTCAGACCCTGCTCAAGGCTGCACCCTGGATTCCCCAACCCCCCTCTGACCCAGGGCTCCCCCTTGTCTTGCAGCAGTTCATCCGGGCCCTTCCCGTCGACCTCCAGGCCCTACTGGCAAGCCTCCTCGCCGAGTCCCCAGACACCGCCAGGCTGCAGCTGATCATGGAGGTGAGCCCCGTGGGGGGGACGGGGCCATTGTCCCTGCTTCCTCGGGGGGCCGAGAGAGGAGCTGTGTCAGTGGCTGGGGGGGGGGGGGCACAGTCTGAGAGGAGCCCCAGGCTCTGCCCAGAACCGGCGCCTCCCTACGGGTCCTGACCTGCCTCTTTCCCCCCCAGCACCTGAGCCCGTGGCTGGAGTCCCGCCTGCCCCAGGAGCGAGCCAGGGCCCTTGGCAGCACCACGGCCCTGCTGGGAGTCGCCACCACCCTCCCGGGGTTTGAGGTAAGTGACCTCGGAGCCGGGGGGTCTGGGGCTGCAGGGCGCGGGGCTGGGAGCGTCCCCGGGAGGCAGAGCTGGGAATGGGCCGGGAATGGGCCGCGTTCTCCTTTCCCCGGGGAGGGGCGACCCTGGGCCTTTCCGGGGGGCACCTGGGCCCCAGACTGGGGAGTGGCCGTCAGTGGATCCCCTTGTTCCACCCCCGGAGTGACCCTTCAGTCAGGGCCATTGCTCAGGGTTGTCTCCTCGCAAGGCCGGCCCCGCCCCGCCCCGCCCCGCCCCGCCCCGCCCCGGGAGGTGTCTCTGTCGGTCCCCGAGCTCAGAACCGCCTCGGCGGCTGTTAGCATGGGACGTGCAGCCCCAGGATGCTGAGGGACCCCCCTTCTTCTCTCCCCTCAGAACTCCGCCGACTGGCCGAGGATGGGTCACCACGTGGCCCAGCTGGGCCTTTTTATTTCGGACCCATCCGAAGACGTCAGCCGGCTGGCCCGGAAGGGGGTGCACAGCCTGTACCGACTCCTCCTGCACCACAGGGGTAAGGAACCCAGCCGGGACCTGGGCCCCAGGGACACCCTGAGGGTGCCGGCGGCGGGGGGAGGGGACCCAGCCCTTTCCGCCCAGACTGGCCCAAGGGGGGATGCGTCCCTCTGTGTTCCCGTCCTGCCCCCTGTGCCCCTCCATTTGCCCAGGGATGCCTGCAGGGACCCGTGGGAGGGGAAGGGCTCAGACCTGCCAGCAGAATCACCCTGCTTTGTCTCTTGCAGGCCTCAACATCCACCAGGCAGAGGACCTGTGGTGCAGGCACTACTATAAGGAGAGATGGGTCCTGGCGCATAGCAACACCGTGCGGGTGGGAGAGGTAAGGACGCGCTGCCAGGGCAGGGCAGGGCTCGGGGGTGGGGCTGGCTGGGGCCCTCGTGCGGGTAGGACGCGGGGTGGGAAGCGGGGAGTCGCTGATCGAATGGTCGATGCATTTTCCCTCGACTATTCGAGCCGTGGACAGGGCGGCGCTGCCCCTTTGTGACGCTGTCCCGGCGTTTCAAAGGGGCGGCGCTTCCTAAGGGCAGCGCCGCACCTTGCCCCGGATCTCCCGTAGGAGGGGAAGCAGGGCGGGGGGGGGGGCAACACTTTTTGATGGAGGTCGCTCCAAGATGTTGGCCAGTGGCCTAGGGCTGCTCTGTTGTGCGGAGGGTGGTGAGGTCTGGGAGGGTCTTGGGGGCAGGAGGAAGGTGTGACCTGGGGCAGGGGTTAGGGTGCAGGGTGAGGAGAGCGTCTGGGTGCAGGGTCTGGAAGGGAGTTTGCAGAAGGAGGAAGCTGTTTTAGCCCCAGGAGTTGGGGCCGGGCTCTGGGCCGTCAGCTGAAACCTCCCGTGCTCTTGATTTCAGGTCTTTGGGCAGCTCTTCACGCCAGAGCAGGAGAACTGCTTTTTAGACAAGGCTCTGCTCGCTGCCCGCTCCCCCCTGAGGCGCCCCAGCCAGGCCGGGCTGGTCCTGGCCCACGCCCTGCATGGGCAGGCCCATCAGCTCCTGGGATACATGGTGAGCAGCCGGAGCAGATGCAGGAGAGTGGGGCAGGGCCAGGGTCTCCTTCCCATCCCCTCAGGGAGTCCCCCGCCCCTTTCCTCATGCTGCCCCCACCCCACGTCCCTGCTGGGTGGGTCAGAAGCTCACCCTGCGGGCCTGACGGGGGGTGACCAGAGAGCAGAACAAGTCTCAGCGCAGGGGGGAGGAGGGTGGAAATGCTGGGGGGGCCCAGTACCCCTGAGTCCCCAGGGATGAATGTGACGGATTCTGCTTCCCTTGCAGCAGGAAGACAGCCAGTGAGAGCACAAGGAGCTGAGGAGCCAGCAGCTGCGTCCCCCTCCCCCCAACCCTCCCAATTGTATAGAATGTATTTCAATTCGGATTAAATAACGTTTCAAAAAACATTTGGATCAGGCTTTGTCAATAATTTTTAATGGGGGGGGGGCATTTTGGCAAGTGGTCAAGGGCCACATTTCTACCGAGGAGTTTGGGGTCTGGGACGGGGCGGTTGGGTGCAGAAGAGAGCTGAGGGTAGGAGCCTGGGTGCGCACCGTCCATTGCATCATCACGCGGCGCCATTGTGCTAGTGCTGGAGCTTGGGTGACTGGTTTAATTGGAATGTTTACACAGATTAGGTGTTTTAACTTTAGGAAACTTCATTTTAAATAAGGTAAAATGTTAATTTCTGTCTACCACAAAGGGTTTCAAAGTTTTCTTTATTAAAGGCAGGGATGAGGAACCTTTTTTGTCTCCAGGGCCACTGACCCCCAGAAAAACCAGTTGGGGACCACACACGAGAAAAGCAAAATACAAAAACCCTTCTTCCAAAACCCACAAGCCTCACTGAGGTGAGGGGAAGGGACAGGGAGGACTGAGGTTCGGGGATCCCTCATTTTTGGCCCCCCCTCAGATTGAGAGGGACCCGCAAATGCCACTCTCCCTGGAACCCAGGAGAGTTAATCTGTGCTGGGGCTGGAGTGCCAGGGGAGTGAGATGTCTCAGTCGGGGCCACATTCGTGAGGCTTGGGGGGGGGGGGTTGGAGGCGCCAGGGACGCATTCAGATAGAGCAGGGGAGCCGGCAGGGACCCTGAGAGGAGAAGTGGGAGTGAGAGCCCAGCCGGGGAGACACAAGGAAACCAGAGTCAGTCTAGTATCTCTCAAGCAGCTGGGGTAGACACCCCCCACCCCAAACCCCAGCCTCCTGTTGGATCCTCCTCCCACAGTTAACTGCCTCTGAGTCTGCACCCAAACTCCCATCGCTGCCCTGAACCTGTCCCAGAGCCTGCAACCCGCAGCCTCTCCCGCGCCCCACTCCCCAGCCATCCTGCACCGTAACCCCAGCCTCAGGCCAGCGAACCTGAGTGAGGGTGGGGGAGCCCAAGCAGCAGAGGGAGGGGGGAGTGGAATGAGTGGGGGCGTGGCCTCAGAACAGGGGCAGGGGTAGGTGCGGGGAAGGGGGCGGGGCAATGGTAGTGGCCTCTAATGCCCACACCCCTCCCTTCGGCATCGCTTATGTCCCATGTCCGCCCCCTCCTGAGCCCACAGCCGGTGCCAAGGCCTCGTGCCCAGGGCGGGGTCGCCCCTGTGAGCTGCCAGCCATACTGGGGAGAGGCGAGAGGGTCTGGGCTGCTGTGTCCGTTGCTGGCTCCTGTCAGGCCTTTGCACCAAGTCCTGGTGCAGCCTGAGCAAACCTGGGTCCTTCCCTGCTCCTCCAACACCACCTGGGCAAAGGGAGGAGAGTCCCCAACAGCCTCTGTCACTTCGGCCTCCTGTCGGGGGAACATGCCCCCTGCAGCATGATCCCCTGTAGATCTAGCCCTCTGGGCACTCACACAAGGTCTCTACACGGCAGCTGCTCTGTGCCTAGTGCTGGCACTGCAGAGCCATTTGCCACTTTGCACCCGACTGTCACCAGGTCCTTTCCATTTGCAGGGCCGGCCACATCTCCTGCCCGCTAGGCCATTGGCTGCACCCTCGTCTCGCTCCTCCTGGTGTCTGTATCCGTCATCACCTTGGTGATGCCCCAGCCTGCCGGGCTGCAAGGGACTCCTGTTGGGAGCAGCTGCATGGGAACCAGAGGCCCAAGAATGGGAGAACCCTATTGACCTGCTGTGAGCAGGAGACGGGGGTGGGGAGGGGGCTGGGGAGGTACCTGTACTCAGCTCTGAATGGGGGCTGGGGAGACACAGACACTGCTGTTGATTGCTGCACTGTGGGCCCCTGGGTTACAGTCTATGCCCAGGCAGCTCCTCCAGTCACTGCCTGTCACATTACTGGATCTTGAGGGGAGCAGCCAGATCACTGCTGCACCCATAGGTGGGGGTGTTGGCCCCAGAAAATGGTAGAAAAGGGGGCCATGTGGGGTGCTGAATAGAAGCTTATTATCTGATAGTCCTAGGTAAGCTATTTATGTGGTTGTATAACGTCTGTGTGTGTAGTTAGGAATCTGTAGTCTGTGTGGATCCTGAATATTTCTCTGCATGTGGTTGAGCATTGGGCAGAGCCCGGCCTGTGGACATGCTAATTAGCGAGGCCCTGTGGGACAATGGCACTGAATGGGCCAAGGACACACCTAAAGCATGAGGGCGGACACCTAAGAGCGGCCAGCAGAGAGAGGCTGAGGACCAGGTGATCTCCTGCAGCCAAGAAGAGGCCAGGAAGGAGGGATAAATAGGCCATGTGGTCGATGCCATCTTGGTTCTCAGCTCAGCACTTCATCCCAGAGGCAGCATTGCAGGGATCGAAGAGCCCGAGAGACCTGTGAACCCATCCTGACCCTAGGATGTGCAACAAGAACTCTTAAACAAGCAGCTGTAACATCTCTCCTAGAGGCTGCATCGAGAACTGGGAGATTCGGTGCATGTAACATACTATTCCTTTAACAACCTTACTCTCATGCTTTTCTTTATTGTAATAATAAACCTTTAGGTGTTAGATGCTAAAGGATTGGCTCAGCATGATTTGTGGGTAAGATCCAGAGGGTAAATTGACCAGGGATCTGTGGCTGGTTTCTTGGGACCAGACAGAACTTGTTCGGGGTAGGTGGGATTGGGTGCTAGGACCCCCACCGGTGTATGAGGCCCGGGGCCATCGGGGGCATGGATATTGCTGGGGTGCCGGAGGGGTTTTGCTCGTGAGGCTTCAGGCAGGCAGCTGAAGCGCTCTGTGGGACTGGTTTGTGGCCTGTGTGGAGAGGTCACCAGTCTGGGGGCTGTAAGGAGCCCCGGATTTGAGCAATTCGCCCTGAGCAGACGCCCTCAGCTGTGCCCAGACACGGCCCGGTCCGTCACACTGCCCCTCAGCCTGCAGGCCTCTCCTCGCTCTCAGCCAGGCCAAGGGCTGAGCCCTGCTGTGGCCTGCCCCAGCCAGCCAGCCAGCCCAGCTCCTCCTCCTGCACAAACAGTCCCGCCTGCTCCTTTAGCAAAGCAGAGCGGGCTGGTTGTGGAACTTCTGGGAGACTGAGGTTCAAGTCCCAGGTCTGCTGCAGAGCCCTTGGCCCTGCCACTCCCCTGAGTGGGCCTCAGCTCCCGTCTGTGAAACGGGGACACTGATTCTAACTCGTCTAAGGGGAGCATTTTCAAAGCCCTAAGGGAGTTGGGAGCACAAGTGTGTGACTGTGCTTTGTGCCCACTGCTTGGTGCTCCTAAATCCCCCAGGTGCTTAGCGTGGGAGCTTTTCCGGGCAGGGGCTGCGGCTAGGGTTGCCAGGTGTCCCGTTTGAACCGGACAGTCCAGTATTTGAGCTTTCTGTCCAGGAGATAAATTGAGAAAAGATCTCAATTTTCTAAATAAGATGTACTCTAGGTTGTGATGCAATGGCAAGTATGACTGGTATTTTTATTGACCATCTGGCAACCCTGGCTGCGGCTGCCTCTCACTATTCTGGTGTGGACAAAGCACTGCAGTCATCCCGGGACAACGCCCCCAGAGACGCTCTCCCTCTGGGGCAGGGTCCTTTAATGCTTTTCACACTGACATAGGCTACGGGACAGCCCCTTGGACACGGGCATGAGTGTCCCCGCGGGGCGGTATCCCCCGGACGCTGCGCAATGCAGAGAAGAGGGGTGAGTCCTGGGGGATTGGTGGGACAAGAGACGTTCCGTTATTTTAACCCCACTGGGTCCACTTGAGTACCCCTGGGTCCAGGTACTCAAAATTGCAGGGCTCTGCTTCTGCGGGATTAGCCGCCCCTTCTCGGCTGGGAACACGCAGGCGAAGCATCAAAGGGCTCCCACCCCACTGAGATGGTGACTGCATGTCTCGGGAAGGGAAGAATCCAGCCATGGCGGGGGGGGGGGGATCCCCTCTGGCACTGACAGAGAGGCCCAGAGACATGCAGAAGGAAAGTTCGGGAGGGAGGGGGCAGAGATACCAGGTAGGGAGGAGGACGGAGGTGCAGCTAACTCTGGTACTCGTGACACCCAGACCCCATCTCTCCCCACCTCCTTGGACCCAGGCAGCACCTGCTCCTTTTTTTCTCCTCTCCCGTTGACTGCCACCCTCCTTAACACCAGGTCTCCCAAAGGTTCCTCTCCCCAAATGTTTCCCACTCCCCTCCCACTGTTCCTCGCTCCCAAATCCCTGGGGTCCTGTCAAACAAACGTCTCTTCCTCCCTCCTGTGGCTGGCACCTCCATGTCCTGTAGACTGGCCCCCCTCCCTTTACTCCATCCTTCACCAACCCTTCCAGCTCCTTGAGTTCTATTTCTTCCAGCCTCCACCCCAACTCCCTACATCTGCATCTCCACCCCAGCCCTGCCTCCCAGCCCCGCCTCTTAGCCCCTGGCCCCAAACCTTCCCTTCCCTGGTTCTTCCCTCCCCAAACTGCCTGTTCTGCTTATTTCTAGGCCAGGGGTGAAGCAGGAGCCATTCTGCTGGGCACTCTGCAAACACAGAACAAGGACAGTCCCAGCCCCACACATCTGGCCCTTGAAGAAAAAACCCAGAGGCAGAGGGACCTGGACAGACGGGATGGTGGGGGGCAATTTCCCTCAGCAGCTTGGGCCGTCCTGGCAGAATGGTGTCTCAGTCTCCTAGGAGATCACGGTAGTGGGAACCAACTGTCCATGTTGTGCTAGACAAGGGCGATAGGAAGCCGCTCTGGGGTGCCCCACTAAGCCTGGCGGGCTGGGGGCGGGGCTTTGGGTGCTGTCAGCACGCTGGGCTGCACAGCCACAGTGTACTCCAGGGATCTGGTGGCCAAGTAGTGTAGTGGCTGCACTCCCAGTCCCCTGCCCTGAGCCTCCAAACACCCCCCACCACCTACCCCTGACTCCTGCACCACAATCCCTGCACTGCGCCCCCCCTCACTCCTGGACTCCCTGCCCTGAGCTCCCCACACCCATACACTCCCCAGCCCCCTGTCCTGAGCTCCACCATACCCCTGCCCTGAGCTCCCCATCCTCCCACACTCCCCACCCCCTACCCTGAGCTCCCCCACATCCTCACACTCCTCATCCCCCACCCTGAGCTCCCCATACTCCCACATTCCCCATCCCACTGTTCACCAGGTCCTGATGAAATGCATCCCAGGATACTCAAGGAGCTGATAGAGGAGCTATCTGAGCCTTTAGCTATGATTTTTGAAAAATCATGGCAGACAGGGGAGATTCCAGAAGACTGGAAAAGGGCAAATATTGTGCCCATCTATAAAAAGGGGAATAAGAACAACCCAGGAAACTACAGACCGGTCAGTTTAACGTCTGTCCCAGGGAAGATAATGGAGCAGGTAATTAAGGAAATCATATGCAAACACTTGGAAGGTAATAAAGTGATAGGGAATAGCCAGCATGGGTTTGTGAAGAACAAGTCATGCCAAACTAATCTGATAGCTTTCCTTGATAGGATAACGAGCCTTGTGGATAAGGGAGAAGCAGTGGATGTCATATACCTAGACTTTAGTAAGCCATTTGATATGGTCTCGCATGATATTCTTATTGATAAACTAGGCAAATATAACTTAGATAAGGCCACGATAAGGTGGGGGCATAATTGGTTGGATAACCGTAGTCAGAGAGTTGTTGTTAACGGTTCTAAATCCTGCTGGAAAGGGATAACAAGTGGAGTTCCTCAAGGGTCTGTTTTGGGACCCGTACTGTTCAATATCTTCATCAATGATGTAGATATTGGGATAGAGAGTACGCTTATTAAGTTTGCAGATGATACCAAACTGGGTGGGGTTGCAACTTCTTTGGAGGAGAGGGACATAATTCAAAATGACCTTAGCAAGTTAGGGAAATGGTCAGAGGTAAACAGGATGAGGTTTAATAAAGAGAAATGCAAAGTGCTCCACTTAGGAAGGAACAATCAGTTCCATACATACAAGATGGGAAGCGACTGTCTAGGAAGGAGCATGGCGGAAAGGGATCTAGGGGTCATAGTGGACCACAAGTTGAATATGAGTCAACAGTGTGATGCTGTTGCAAAAAAAGCAAATATGATTCTAGGTTGTATCAACAGGTGTGTTGTAAGCAAAACTCGTGAAGTTGTGGTACCGCCCCAGGGTCAGGAGCATGTCAGGTCTCTTCAGACATGCATGTGCCTATTGGGCCACGGCCCCTGGGTGTCACGCAGCTGGAGCGTGGCATGGCATGTGCTTGCACGTGCACAGGTGTCTGTGTGATCCGTGGGAGGCATGGCCCACGTGCGCGGTCCCTGGTCTCCCTCCCGCCTCCTCCCCCGAACTACTTAATTGGAACTACTTCCCCGGTACGGTCTCCCTGGATGACCCTGCCGACTCCAGTGCTGGAACTCCTTGTGGTGGCCCCTCCGGTGTGCCCAGGTCAGGGCCCTCCAGTCCCGGCTCGCTGCCTCCCGGGCTGGCACGGACCGCCCCGCCCCCCAAGAGTCGGTCGAGGGCAGGGAAGTAGGGGCAGGTGGCAGCCCCTGCTGCGGCGCCGCCCCTGGTGGCCATGGCGTACGCCTGCCGCAGCTGTTTTACTTTCAGGTGCACCTGCTCCTGGGTGGCCTGTGTCCCTTTCCGGCCATGGCGGCCGCTATGCGCCCGTAGACGGCCACGTTCCTCCTCCTAGTACAGAGATCATGGACGCTGGGGGCCTGCCCCCAAACCTCAATGAGGTCCATGACCTCCACACTAGACCAGGAGGGTGCGCGCCATCTACGGCCCCTGGCTGGCCCCTGGGTGCTGGGGGACTGGGCGGGGGGACGGCTCGCTGGCACTGGCTGCCTGGCTCATCCTGCAGCCGCTGGTTCGGGGCAGAGACTGCTGGCAGGGCTGGCTCTGGCAAGTGCCGTCTGGCCAGAGTCTACCCCTTTAAGGGACCCAGGGCTGGGGAGAGGAGAGGAGTTTTCCTGGTTTGGCCCAGAGCAGCCACCAGGGGAACCTGGGGAGGGCTGGCCTCCAGCTACTTCGAATTAAGTGGCTACACAGCCCTTAATTCCAACTACTGAATTCGAATTTGGCGTTACTCCTGGTAGAATGAAGTTTACCTAGTTCGAATTAAGTCCAAACTAGCGGTTTGTATGTGTAGCACCTATGAAAGTTAATTCCAACTAACGGCTGTTAGTTCGAATTAACTTTGTAGTGTAGACATACCCATAGTTCCTATACAACTAGCAGCTAATGGGTAGTCTCCAGTAGTTTAAATCTTGGGGCATTTGGAAAAGGAGGGGGAGCTACATGTGTGCGGGGTGTATTGTTGCCCTCTGCTGGATGGACTGTAAATGCTTTATGTATGTATCATATGCCCTATAGTGCTAACAGTTAATGGAGATTCTCCTCTAGCTCACACCTGGCGTTTTCTAAAATAATATATGTGTGTGTATGTGCGAGAAAGAGCAAGAGCCTGGGGGCTCCCTCATGTCTCCTCCCCATCCTGATCTGCTTGGCTTAAGTGCAGGAAAGAAGAAGTAGTGAGCTTTGTGTATTTGACATCAGGTGGAAGCAGGGGAATGGAGGACTGGTGGGAACAAGAGCACTTGGCTTCTTTTCCTGCAGACCGAGAGGGGTGGGGATTGGCTCGAGCTATATAAATCAGATGCTGCTCCATGCCTCAGTTTCCTCCTTCATACAATGCCGATGACACAGAGAATGTTTGTAAAGTGCCTTGTTGTTAGCCCATGGGGCAGAGGGGGAAACTCGGTCTCAGAAGCAGACTGGGGGGAGGTAAAACCCTACCTAGGCAGCGCTGGTTCCACTACGTCACGCTGCCAGACCGGTCTGAGTGGGTCCCTCTCTTGGCTGCTCCTCCCCCCAGGAGGAGTGGGTTCCTCTCCATCGGCTGCAGGAACCAGCATTTCAAGGTCTTTGCCAATGGGCAGCCGTTCTGCAATTCAGCTCTGCCGCGGCTTCCAGCAGATCGATACACTGGAGATCGATGGTGCCGTGGTCGGGTCCTGTGCCCAGTTCTGAGCCCGACCGGTGCCGCTGCCCAGACGGAGATGAGTGGCACACTCACGACACCCCCCTACGGCCGCCCTCGCAGACCCAATAAACCTCTCCCTTTCGCAGAACGACTCTGCTCCTGCGTGGTTCTGGGGCTACTTGTGTGTGTGTCCTAGACCCCCTTTCTGCTCAGCGCAGATAGAGACTCCTCTGCAGGTAGAGCTGAGTGCGACGCCTGCACTGGGATGGCGTATTGGGATAATGTACTGACAGCTCCTCTGCGCCACCCCTCCTCTTCCTGCCGCTGCAACATCAAATTAACCTTCCTGGTCTGCCCCCGTCCTCCCTCCGGTACCAGGAGACCCCACGCATGATGGGAGGGGCTGCAAACTGGGGAGCAGGCTACTGCAGGGCTGAGGGCAGCAAACCAGCCCCCAGAGCCCTGCAGGGCCTGGCCACGGGGAAGGGGAACTGATGTGAGCAGCATTTAGAGCTGGGGGGGGCTGTGGGGAGGAGGACAACGGAGCCACGAGCAGGACAGGGGGTGAGCCAGCACCAGTGAGTCTCAGGGGGTATGTCTACACTACCCCGCTAGTTCGAACTAGGGGGGTAATGTATGCATACCGAACTTGCTAATGAAGCCCGGGATTTGAATTTCCCGGGCTTCATTAGCATAAAGCCGGCGCCGCCATTTTTAAAAGCCAGCTAGTGCGAACCACTGCTTTGTGGGGTGCAGAACAATGACTGCTCCCGAGGGGGGAAAGGAAGGTGCCTGCACTGCAGGGCCTCCCTGGAGAGACAGTATCGGTCCCTGGCAGACAAAGGTGGAACCAGTTCCAGGGCCTGGCCAGGAAAGAGCCCAAGTCCTGGGAGAAATCAGGCTCCATGCTCAGCTGTGAGTCCGAGTCCCATAGACAAAAGCGCCCCAGGGCAGTGGTGGATTCTCCACATGTCAATGGGTCTAGTGCAGGCCAGAGGCCTTGCTGGGATGCGCTAGGGCAAAGCCCAGGGCTGGGGCCGGACGGGAGCCCGTGAGAGGCAGCGGGGCGAGTGGGAGGCTCTAACTCTTGCTCCTGGCCGGGAAGTCCAGTGCTGGGTGACACCAAGGCCACGTCTGCACTGCAGGCATTTTGCTCAAGAACAACTGTTCTTGTGCAAAAACTTGTGGCGCGTCTACACTGCACGTGAATTCTTGTGCAAGTAAATTTGCAGTAAAGCATCAGAAAAGAGGGCTTCTTGCACAGGAGTTATTCCTCTCCCCACGAGGAATAAGCCCCTTTTGTGCAAGAGCTGTTGTGCAAGAAGGCAGCGTGGACGGGCACCAGGGGCTTCTTGAGCAAGACACTTTTATGGCTAAAATGGTCATCAGAGCTTTCTTGCACAAGAAAGCGTTCACAATGCCATGGACACTCTTGTGCAAAAGCACATGGCAGGGTGGAGGTGCTCTTGCACGAGACCTTTTGCGCAAGAACTCCGGTGTGAAACAGTTCTTGTGCAAGAAGCCTGCAGCGTAGGGCAGGGAGCAGCCTATGGGGCTACTGGAGCTGCTGGCTGCAGGATGCCCAGTCAGGGAGTGGGGGGGGGACCCCTAGGAATGGCTCCAACTTCCCAGAGGGGTGGCCAGAGGCAGGACATTTGCCTGGCAGGGTGAGGTGGGGGGGGGCAGTGACCTCACAGGGGCTTTGGGCAGCCCTCAGCAGATCAGGCAAAGGGCAGGTGGGGAGGTGGTGACCTCACAGAGGAACCCACATCTCAGGCTGATAAAGGGGGGGGCGGGCCCAGGGGACTTTGGAGACCCCCGGTTGCTTTAGCTCTGGTGCGTCTCCTGCTCACAGTTGCTTTGTCCTCTGTGAGTTCCACATCCGGACAGCGTTTTGCAGAAGGTAAGAGCCCCCAGGGGTTTGGATCCCGCCCGGGGCCGGCTGGGTTCCAGGCAGGCCCAGCCCTCGGTCAAGGGCCAGAAGTGCCTGTGCAAGACCGAGCCGATAAGCAAGGGGCCATTTGGGGGCTGGGGGCAGTCCCTCTGGGGAGCTGGAACCCCTGGATTTCGGTCTGCAGGCTGCGCCCCAAGCTCCCCTTTGCTCCCCTCATTTGCAGCATGGCCAAACACATCAGGCTGTGGTTCCGGAAAGCCCTGAAGATGGCCCCAGGGCCGGTGGGAAGCAGCTCCTCCGTCCCCGCGGGCGGGGAAGCTGAATCCCACCAGCTCGGGGCGACTCGCCCACCGGCCAGGCCCCTCCGGACCTGGCTCCAGAGGCGGCTGGGAAGGCGGGACCCAGCCCAGCGGGGCAGCCGGGTAGGGTGGCTCTGGGGCCTCCTCTGTGGAGAGAAACACCTGCCCCAGGAGCCCAGCCCCCATTACCACCAGGGGGCATCGCCCTGCCCGGCCCCCAGGGACCTGCCAGTCTCCGGGAGCCCCCAGCCTCTCCGCACCAGCCCCTGCAGCTGTGGGTCCAGCTCAGTGAGCAGCAGCGCCTGGGCCTCCAGCTGCAGCCGGGCCACCTCCTGCAGCCGCTCAGACCCAGGTGAGGGGCCGTGAACATGCTGGGCCCAGGGGCTCACCCAGTACACGGGGGGGCAGCCCCAGTGTCTGCCCCGCAGCCAGGGCAATGGATGGGGGCGGGAGCTGCTGCTTGGCTCTCTTGTTCCTGGTGGGGGCTCTGCTGAGGGCGTTGGCAGATGTGAGGGTGGAAGGGGGATGGGTCCCTGCGAGGGGCGTGTGGGGCCCAACCTGCCCTGGGTCCCTGACATGGGGGCGCATGACCCCTGCTGGCCGCTGGAGTCACCCTGGTCCCTTCCCTCCCGCACAGAGCCCCCCTGCGCCTCGGCGGAGCTCTGCCAGGAGCGGATGGACTCCCGGGTGGAGGAAGGGGCCATCTATGATATTGAAGAGCAGCTCCACACCCGGGACACGGTAGGAACCTTCTCCACACGGGGGGGGACCCGAGATTGTCCGGCCCCTTCCCAGCACGTCCCCGCCTCCGGGAGGGGCTTGTCCCTGGGGATCCCCCTGGGGCCCCTTCTCCTGCATGACCTGGGCCCCCCAAGCTGAGGTCTCTTGTCATGCACCAGCTGGGCCCCCACAAGCCTGAAGAAGCAGTTGGGGGGGGGAGTGTGGGTGCTTGGACAACCGTCAGCTCCCACCTCCACTCCTGGGAGGCCTGAGCCCTGCAGCTGTCCATGGGGGGCAGGCAGGCCCCAGGCTCACAGACTCTCTCTGGGGTGCAGAGCCCAGCCGCCCTGCAGCGGTTCCTCCTGGCCGTCCCCCCCGCCTGCCTCGCCGCCCTCCAAAGGGGCGAGGACACCCTGGCGCCGCGCTGCTGCAAGGACACCATGATGGCCAGGATCGTGGTGAGCGAGTCGCGGCGGCCGGGAGGAGGGGAGGGGATACGTGGGGTGGACAGGGGTCTGCCTGGGCCATGGCGGCGGGTGGGGGTGCTGGAAATGGGATGGGTGGGGCCAGGAATGCTGGAGGGGGAGGGGGAGGTGGACATGGGGAGGGTGGGTGGGGATGCTGGAGGAGGGAGGGACACAGAAATGGGGCAGGTCTGGGGTGCTGGACAGGGAGGGGGATTCGGAACAGGGAGGGGTCTCCCCGGGCCATGGGGGGGGGAGCTGGAAGGTTAGCAGAGCGGGCTGCTGAGGATGCGCCTGGGGAGCAGGGATGAGGAGGTTCAGAGGCTGGTCACCAGGGCAGTGAGGGGCAGGAGACGGCCTGGGGACAAGGATTGAGCTGGTCCCGGTTTGGGAGGGGGGTGCTGGGAGGGGCCCTGTGTCGGGCAGGGGGGCTACAGGCCAGCGGGAGGCAGTGGGGTTGGATCCTGCTGGGTGGGGGCGCTGGCCGTGTGAGCGTCTCTTGGGGGCCCCAGCCTCACACGCCCCTTTGTCTCCTTGGGTCTCACAGGAGATCATGGAGGACTCCCCCACCCCACTGGTCTTGGCCGACTGCCTCAACGCCGCCTGCAGCCTCAGGTACCGACCCCCCCCCGCCGACTCCCCCCCAGAGCAGATCCCCTGACCAGGGAGTGGGAAAGTCTCTGTCTCCTGGGCTATGTCTAGACTGCAAGCCTCTTTCGAAAGAGAGCACCCAGTGAGTCTGGATGCTCTCTTTCGAAGAAGCCCTAGTTACATTCAAGAACGCCTTCGTTCGAAAGAAGCACTTTCCAAAGAAGGCGTTCTTCCTCGTGAAATGAGGCTTACCGCCGTGGAAAGAAAAGCCGCGTTCTTTTGATTTAATTTCGAAAGAACGCGACTGCAGTCTAGACGCAGGTGATGTTTTTTCGGAAAAAGGCTACTTTTCCCGAAAAACCCCCTGAGTCTGGATACAGCCCTGCTGCTGAATTAACAGTCTCTGCCCCTCTCTCCTGCCAGCACCTTGCAGCCTCCCCTACAGGCCCAGCTCCTGAGCCCCCTGCTGAGGGCGGCCGTGGGACAGACTGTGTCTGGGGACTGGCAGCAGGAGCCCATCCACACACAGGTACGTCCCTCCGGGCCCTGCTCCCGGGCTGGGCTGGAGCTCCAGAGAGGAGTGGGGGTGGGGGCAGAGGGAGAGAAGAAGCTGCAGGTTTGAATCCTTCCCTCCAGGTTTCCCGTTGCTCTCCCTGGGGGCCCGTCCCTTCCATGCCCAGCCTGGGCTCCTCCCTGCTCTGCGAGGCGGCTCAGACCCTGCTCAAGGCTGCACCCTGGATTCCCCAACCCCCCTCTGACCCAGGGCTCCCCCTTGTCTTGCAGCAGTTCATCCGGGCCCTTCCCGTCGACCTCCAGGCCCTACTGGCAAGCCTCCTCGCCGAGTCCCCAGACACCGCCAGGCTGCAGCTGATCATGGAGGTGAGCCCCGTGGGGGGGACGGGGCCATTGTCCCTGCTTCCTCGGGGGGCCGAGAGAGGAGCTGTGTCAGTGGCTGGGGGGGGGGGGGCACAGTCTGAGAGGAGCCCCAGGCTCTGCCCAGAACCGGCGCCTCCCTACGGGTCCTGACCTGCCTCTTTCCCCCCCAGCACCTGAGCCCGTGGCTGGAGTCCCGCCTGCCCCAGGAGCGAGCCAGGGCCCTTGGCAGCACCACGGCCCTGCTGGGAGTCGCCACCACCCTCCCGGGGTTTGAGGTAAGTGACCTCGGAGCCGGGGGGTCTGGGGCTGCAGGGCGCGGGGCTGGGAGCGTCCCCGGGAGGCAGAGCTGGGAATGGGCCGGGAATGGGCCGCGTTCTCCTTTCCCCGGGGAGGGGCGACCCTGGGCCTTTCCGGGGGGCACCTGGGCCCCAGACTGGGGAGTGGCCGTCAGTGGATCCCCTTGTTCCACCCCCGGAGTGACCCTTCAGTCAGGGCCATTGCTCAGGGTTGTCTCCTCGCAAGGCCGGCCCCGCCCCGCCCCGCCCCGCCCCGCCCCGCCCCGCCCCGGGAGGTGTCTCTGTCGGTCCCCGAGCTCAGAACCGCCTCGGCGGCTGTTAGCATGGGACGTGCAGCCCCAGGATGCTGAGGGACCCCCCTTCTTCTCTCCCCTCAGAACTCCGCCGACTGGCCGAGGATGGGTCACCACGTGGCCCAGCTGGGCCTTTTTATTTCGGACCCATCCGAAGACGTCAGCCGGCTGGCCCGGAAGGGGGTGCACAGCCTGTACCGACTCCTCCTGCACCACAGGGGTAAGGAACCCAGCCGGGACCTGGGCCCCAGGGACACCCTGAGGGTGCCGGCGGCGGGGGGAGGGGACCCAGCCCTTTCCGCCCAGACTGGCCCAAGGGGGGATGCGTCCCTCTGTGTTCCCGTCCTGCCCCCTGTGCCCCTCCATTTGCCCAGGGATGCCTGCAGGGACCCGTGGGAGGGGAAGGGCTCAGACCTGCCAGCAGAATCACCCTGCTTTGTCTCTTGCAGGCCTCAACATCCACCAGGCAGAGGACCTGTGGTGCAGGCACTACTATAAGGAGAGATGGGTCCTGGCGCATAGCAACACCGTGCGGGTGGGAGAGGTAAGGACGCGCTGCCAGGGCAGGGCAGGGCTCGGGGGTGGGGCTGGCTGGGGCCCTCGTGCGGGTAGGACGCGGGGTGGGAAGCGGGGAGTCGCTGATCGAATGGTCGATGCATTTTCCCTCGACTATTCGAGCCGTGGACAGGGCGGCGCTGCCCCTTTGTGACGCTGTCCCGGCGTTTCAAAGGGGCGGCGCTTCCTAAGGGCAGCGCCGCACCTTGCCCCGGATCTCCCGTAGGAGGGGAAGCAGGGCGGGGGGGGGGGCAACACTTTTTGATGGAGGTCGCTCCAAGATGTTGGCCAGTGGCCTAGGGCTGCTCTGTTGTGCGGAGGGTGGTGAGGTCTGGGAGGGTCTTGGGGGCAGGAGGAAGGTGTGACCTGGGGCAGGGGTTAGGGTGCAGGGTGAGGAGAGCGTCTGGGTGCAGGGTCTGGAAGGGAGTTTGCAGAAGGAGGAAGCTGTTTTAGCCCCAGGAGTTGGGGCCGGGCTCTGGGCCGTCAGCTGAAACCTCCCGTGCTCTTGATTTCAGGTCTTTGGGCAGCTCTTCACGCCAGAGCAGGAGAACTGCTTTTTAGACAAGGCTCTGCTCGCTGCCCGCTCCCCCCTGAGGCGCCCCAGCCAGGCCGGGCTGGTCCTGGCCCACGCCCTGCATGGGCAGGCCCATCAGCTCCTGGGATACATGGTGAGCAGCCGGAGCAGATGCAGGAGAGTGGGGCAGGGCCAGGGTCTCCTTCCCATCCCCTCAGGGAGTCCCCCGCCCCTTTCCTCATGCTGCCCCCACCCCACGTCCCTGCTGGGTGGGTCAGAAGCTCACCCTGCGGGCCTGACGGGGGGTGACCAGAGAGCAGAACAAGTCTCAGCGCAGGGGGGAGGAGGGTGGAAATGCTGGGGGGGCCCAGTACCCCTGAGTCCCCAGGGATGAATGTGACGGATTCTGCTTCCCTTGCAGCAGGAAGACAGCCAGTGAGAGCACAAGGAGCTGAGGAGCCAGCAGCTGCGTCCCCCTCCCCCCAACCCTCCCAATTGTATAGAATGTATTTCAATTCGGATTAAATAACGTTTCAAAAAACATTTGGATCAGGCTTTGTCAATAATTTTTAATGGGGGGGGGGCATTTTGGCAAGTGGTCAAGGGCCACATTTCTACCGAGGAGTTTGGGGTCTGGGACGGGGCGGTTGGGTGCAGAAGAGAGCTGAGGGTAGGAGCCTGGGTGCGCACCGTCCATTGCATCATCACGCGGCGCCATTGTGCTAGTGCTGGAGCTTGGGTGACTGGTTTAATTGGAATGTTTACACAGATTAGGTGTTTTAACTTTAGGAAACTTCATTTTAAATAAGGTAAAATGTTAATTTCTGTCTACCACAAAGGGTTTCAAAGTTTTCTTTATTAAAGGCAGGGATGAGGAACCTTTTTTGTCTCCAGGGCCACTGACCCCCAGAAAAACCAGTTGGGGACCACACACGAGAAAAGCAAAATACAAAAACCCTTCTTCCAAAACCCACAAGCCTCACTGAGGTGAGGGGAAGGGACAGGGAGGACTGAGGTTCGGGGATCCCTCATTTTTGGCCCCCCCTCAGATTGAGAGGGACCCGCAAATGCCACTCTCCCTGGAACCCAGGAGAGTTAATCTGTGCTGGGGCTGGAGTGCCAGGGGAGTGAGATGTCTCAGTCGGGGCCACATTCGTGAGGCTTGGGGGGGGGGGCGGTTGGAGGCGCCAGGGACGCATTCAGATAGAGCAGGGGAGCCGGCAGGGACCCTGAGAGGAGAAGTGGGAGTGAGAGCCCAGCCGGGGAGACACAAGGAAACCAGAGTCAGTCTAGTATCTCTCAAGCAGCTGGGGTAGACACCCCCCACCCCAAACCCCAGCCTCCTGTTGGATCCTCCTCCCACAGTTAACTGCCTCTGAGTCTGCACCCAAACTCCCATCGCTGCCCTGAACCTGTCCCAGAGCCTGCAACCCGCAGCCTCTCCCGCGCCCCACTCCCCAGCCATCCTGCACCGTAACCCCAGCCTCAGGCCAGCGAACCTGAGTGAGGGTGGGGGAGCCCAAGCAGCAGAGGGAGGGGGGAGTGGAATGAGTGGGGGCGTGGCCTCAGAACAGGGGCAGGGGTAGGTGCGGGGAAGGGGGCGGGGCAATGGTAGTGGCCTCTAATGCCCACACCCCTCCCTTCGGCATCGCTTATGTCCCATGTCCGCCCCCTCCTGAGCCCACAGCCGGTGCCAAGGCCTCGTGCCCAGGGCGGGGTCGCCCCTGTGAGCTGCCAGCCATACTGGGGAGAGGCGAGAGGGTCTGGGCTGCTGTGTCCGTTGCTGGCTCCTGTCAGGCCTTTGCACCAAGTCCTGGTGCAGCCTGAGCAAACCTGGGTCCTTCCCTGCTCCTCCAACACCACCTGGGCAAAGGGAGGAGAGTCCCCAACAGCCTCTGTCACTTCGGCCTCCTGTCGGGGGAACATGCCCCCTGCAGCATGATCCCCTGTAGATCTAGCCCTCTGGGCACTCACACAAGGTCTCTACACGGCAGTTGCTCTGTGCCTAGTGCTGGCACTGCAGAGCCATTTGCCACTTTGCACCCGACTGTCACCAGGTCCTTTCCATTTGCAGGGCCGACCACATCTCCTGCCCGCTAGGCCATTGGCTGCACCCTCGTCTCGCTCCTCCTGGTGTCTGTATCCGTCATCACCTTGGTGCTGGAGAGATGGGGCCTGCCCCAGCCTGCCGGGCTGCAAGGGACTCCTGTTGGGAGCAGCTGCATGGGAACCAGAGGCCCAAGAATGGGAGAACCCTATTGACCTGCTGTGAGCAGGAGACGGGGGTGGGGAGGGGGCTGGGGAGGTACCTGTACTCAGCTCTGAATGGGGGCTGGGGAGACACAGACACTGCTGTTGATTGCTGCACTGTGGGCCCCTGGGTTACAGTCTATGCCCAGGCAGCTCCTCCAGTCACTGCCTGTCACATTACTGGATCTTGAGGGGAGCAGCCAGATCACTGCTGCACCCATAGGTGGGGGTGTTGGCCCCAGAAAATGGTAGAAAAGGGGGCCATGTGGGGTGCTGAATAGAAGCTTATTATCTGATAGTCCTAGGTAAGCTATTTATGTGGTTGTATAACGTCTGTGTGTGTAGTTAGGAATCTGTAGTCTGTGTGGATCCTGAATATTTCTCTGCATGTGGTTGAGCATTGGGCAGAGCCCGGCCTGTGGACATGCTAATTAGCGAGGCCCTGTGGGACAATGGCACTAAATGGGCCAAGGACACACCTAAAGCATGAGGGCGGACATCTAAGAGCGGCCAGCAGAGAGAGGCTGAGGACCAGGTGATCTCCTGCAGCCAAGAAGAGGCCAGGAAGGAGGGATAAATAGGCCATGTGGTCGATGCCATCTTGGTTCTCAGCTCAGCACTTCATTCCAGAGGCAGCATTGCAGGGATCGAAGAGCCCGAGAGACCTGTGAACCCATCCTGACCCTAGGATGTGCAACAAGAACTCTTAAACAAGCAGCTGTAACATCTCTCCTAGAGGCTGCATCGAGAACTGGGAGATTCGGTGCATGTAACATACTATTCCTTTAACAACCTTACTCTCATGCTTTTCTTGAGTAACGGTAGTTCGAACTAGGAAGCCTAGTTCGAACTACCTAGTTCGTGCCCCGTGTAGCCGCGCTACACGGGGTTCGAACCAGCGGGCTTTTAAAAATGGCGGCGCCCCGCTTATGCAAATGAAGCCCGGGAAATTCAAATCCCGGGCTTCATCTGCAAGTGCGGTATGCCTACATTACCCTCCTAGTTCGAACTAGGAGGGTAGTGTAGACATACCCAGAGAGACATTTTGAAAAACCTTCACAACCCAACCCGGCCATACTGGGGTAATAACACATAACATTTGAACCCCTCCAGGCCAAGTGGTACGAGAAGGTACTCGGCCTCTCCCCCGCCAGATGCGGAAGGTAGTCGAGGAGGAAGTCCAGTCGATGCTGCAACTGGGAGTGATAGAGCGCTCCCAGAGCGAGTGGCGTAGCCCAATCGTCTTGGTGCCGAAGCCAGATGGCAGTGTCCGCTTCTGCATCGATTTCAGACGAGTAAATGAAATTTCAAAATTTGACGCCTACCCCATGCCGCGAACAGACGCACTGTTAGAACGCTTGGGGAGAGCCGACTTTATAACCACCCTAGATCTTACAGAGGGATATTGGCAGATCCCCCTGGACTCCGAATCGAGAGAAAAAACTGCCTTTTCAACTCCCCCGGGATTGTTCCATTTTATAAGGATGCCATTCGGACTCCATGGGGCCCCTGCAACATTTCAGCGAATGATGGACCGCTTGCTATCCCCGCATACGGCGTATGCCGCCGCGTACCTAGATGATGTGGTAATTTACAGCCAAGATTGGGAGGAACATCTCGAGCGGGTAGCGGCCGTAATGCGGACATTGCGGGATGCCGGCCTGACCACCAATCCCACGAAATGTAAACTTGGCTGGCAGGAAACCACCTACCTCGGGTACCAGCTGGGGTGGGGCCTAGTCCGGCCTCTAGTAGGGAAGGTGGAGGCGGTCCAAAACTACCCGGCACCCAACTCCAAGAAGAAAGTAAGACGGTTTTTAGGGTTGGCAGGCTACTATCGCCGTTTTGTGCCACACTTTGCAACTCGAGCCGCGCCTCTCACGGCGCTCCTCAAGAAAGACAGTCCTCAAAGGATCAGGTGGTCGCCGGAATGCAAGACAGCTTTTCAGGACCTAAAAGCCGCTGTGTGCAGCGAGCCAGTTCTGTTCAGCCCCGATTTCTCCTGGCCCTTCATTGTCCAGATGGACGCGTCAGACTGCGGACTGGGGGCAGTACTGTCCCAGGAAATTGAGGGAGAAGAACACCCAGTGCTGTATATCAGCCGAAAACTATTTCCTCGAGAGCGCCGCTACGCTGCAATTGAGAAGGAGGCCCTAGCGATAAAGTGGGCCATCGAGGCGCTGCGGTATTACCTCCTTGGAGACTCTTTTATTCTTTTTACAGACCATGCACCCCTACAATGGCTCCATCAGATGCGGGATACCAACAGTCGCATCATGAGATGGTACCTGTCCCTCCAACCGTATGTATTCACAGTGAAACACCGAGCAGGGAGGGACAATGTCGATGCCCTGTCCCGCAGGGAGGAAGAGCAGAATCCCGGTCCCGGAGATTGGGAGCTGGACTTAAGGGGGGAGGAGTGTAGGGGGGTGGAATGGCCACCCACTGAGCCGGAGGCGGAGGAACCCCTCTGGGAGCCATTTTGGGCCCAGCCTAGCCCCGCCCCCTCACCTGACCGGAAGTCAAAGGGCGGGACTAGGACTATAAGAAGGATGCCTGGGAGCTCAGTCAGGGCCCAGCCCAAAGTTATAGTGAGGAGGCTGCTGTCAGGCAGCCCCATCATTGGGGAGCTTCACAGATCCCATCGAGCCCTTGTGGGGGATGAGCCGGGGGCAGAGCCAGGATTTTGCACTGGGAGCAGGGTGGGCTCAACCCCCCCTTGCAGCAGCAAGCGCCCCGCGATCTGCAGGGTGGGAGGCGAGTCCCAGTCCCCGCGATGGCCATGGTGCGAATCCTGAGCAGCGCCACTCGCCTTCCACAGGCATCTGTGGGGACTGGAAGAACCATTTCACAGCGGCGCAGAGCAAGGCCTTCGACGGGATCTACCGGGACCGCATGGGAGGCCTCCTGGGGGCGTTCCCCTGGGATGCGCCCTGGGATTGAACAGTGGGAATAAAGCATCCAGGAAACCACGAGGAGCCAGGGCTGAGTTGCTGGGAGTGGCTGGCTACCGTGGTTCACACAGCCTATGGGAGGGAATGGCTCCGGCCTGGCAGGATGGACCAGGCTGAGGAGCGTTGCCTGGCTTGGGCATTTCATGCCAGTGCTACCTGCCATGCCCTTGCCCTCCCTCCCACCAGGTTCCATAATCAGCCTGGCCTCTTATTGCCACAGGGAGCACCTCCAGGGTCAGCCTCCAGCCACTGCAGCTCGCTCCCTCGGCCTGTGACACCTCCCTGAACCTTACCGGCACCGCTCTACAGACTGAGGTGCATGTTCTGGGAGTGAGGTGTTGTGTCATTGTCTGCCCTGGAACTCTGGGTGCCTTAAATGCTCTGCTGCTGGGCTCACAGCCTGACACCCATAGCCTCCGACAAGCCCACAGAGCCCTGTGTGCGCCAGCCTGTGGCTTCCTTCTTCCCTCCAGAGCTGAGTTTCCCCCAGGCAGGCTTTTCGCAGGAGTACGAGGTGCAGGCTTCCTGTCTCCTCCTTGCTGGCAGGGCCCATCCCACTTAGCTCTGACTCCTGCACTCCCCACACCGCCAGCCCCCTGCCCTGAAGGACCCGAGCAAGGCCAAGTAAGTCTTCTAGTAAAATATTACAGCTTAAAAAGAGAAGCAATGTTTTGGTAAGAGAGTGAAGGAGAGAGGTACAGATTGGCCTTTCTCACCCTCGTTGTCTGAAGAAACAGTTCAGCATTCAGTAACTAAAGGGTTCACCCTGGAAAGTGGGTGACCAGGAAGTGTTGGCAGGTAGCCAGGAGAACCAATGGGAAGAACGTGTTAGAGTTGGCTTGAAAGGGAATCTGCCTGCTGCTTTTCCTTTGGGCATTCAAACCAAGAACTGGGGGGAAGGGAGATGAATACCCATGCCTAGAAATGGACTAGACTTTGGAAGTACAAACATGTGAGTAGATAGGGAATGTTTATAGTTCGACACAATTGTCTTTGTTTTGGTGTTTAGTTAACCCCCCCTTACGCTGTAACTAAAACTGAATCCCAGGGAAGCAATTCTCTGTGTTTTAATCTATTCTTTTCTCAGCTGCTCTATAACACCTAGCAATGAAGTATCCTTTATCAAGAATATCTTTTTGTTTTGTTAATAAGAACACCCTTTTAAAGACTAGGATCTGATTCTTGTGTCCTGGAAAGTAATAGGAGGTGGGTGAGTGCATGACTAAGACTGAGAGGTCAGCTATCAGAGATTATTGGGTTTTCTTCAAGCTTGCTAGTGGTAGCAGAGCTTGGGATACCCCTCTGAAGAAGTTCCCAGGAGCCAGCATCCCACACCGGCAGCTCCTCATAGTTGTGCCATCCTCAGCTGTGGCATCTCCTGTCTGGGATCGGATCTCTCTGCTTGGGAAGAGGGAGGACGTGGCTTTGGAGGTCACTGGGGGGCCTGGTGCTGTGCAGAGGCAGCAGTCGGGCCCCACACACACTCCCCACATCAGTAGGAGCCATGGGGAAGCAGAGCACAACAGAGCAAGTGCATTTGTCCAGTGCTGTCTGACTCCGCCATGGCTCCTGCCACACAGAGAATAGAGGGGGCATGACTGCTGCCTCCATGTGGTGCCAGCCCCCCAGTGATCCCCAAAGCTGCATCCTAGGGTACAAGATGCCACGCAGGGAGAGGGCGGGGTGATGGTGGGAAAGAGCAGGGCATGGGGCAGTAATGGACAGGAAGTCTCAGGCCAGATTGTGCAATTGCTCCAGCTGAGGATGGCCCATGGGCTGGGGACAGTGCTGCTGAACACGATCTGGGGGTTATCCAAGATCACAAATGGGCATATGAGTCAACAAGGGAATACAGCTGCAAAAAAGGGTTTGTCTAAACAGGGCTCTGGCTTGTCAGATCTGGGCGGTGCCTGTCCTCCTCCACCAGTCTCAGCTGACGGACTCTGTTGGGTTCTGGCTGCCACACTGTAGGGAAGATGTGGGCCAGGTGGAGCGAGTCCAGGGGAGAGTCACAAAAATGATAAAAGGTGTAAAATACCTGACCCATGAGAACGCCATAGACAGTCTTGAGAAAAGAAAAGGTAGGGAGGGCCGATAACAGGCCTTCACGTGTGTTACAGGCTCTTCTAAAGGGGCTGATGATTACTTGTCTCTATGTCCACTGAAGTTGGACAATGTGTGAGGGACTTTACCTGCACCGAGGGAGATTTAGGGGAACTTTCTGTCCCTAAGGGCAGTTAAGCTCTGGAAGAGGCTCCCAAAGGAGGCTGTGGAATCGCTGTCGCTGGAGGCGTTTAAAAAGAGGCTGGGCAGACACCTGTGAGGAATGGTCCAGGGTGACGTGCTCCCCTCACAGCTCAGACTTGAAGATTTCAGGGGGTTTCTTGACGCCCTGCCCCTCCAGGGCTCTGTGCTTTCTGCCTCGCTGCTCTGAACGAACTCCCCGAAAACATCCATTGAGCTGCCTCATCATCCCTTCCCTCCGTAGCACTCCCCGTCTCCATGACGCCTGCAAAGCCAGGAGAACCCTGGGGCTGATGGTGTGATGAGACCACTGCCTCTCCTGGAGACGATGACTCCTTGTGCTGCCCTCCCAGGCAGTCTGGGCGCTGAACTTCTCTTCACTGATCAGGTGCCCAGCACAGGGCGGTTCTCCTCATGGCGCAGCAAACGGCTTGGCTGGGGCTGTGACAGACCGGACTGTGTCTGGACACAGCTGAGGGCTTCCGCTCAGGGCGAATTGCTCAACTTCGGGGCTCCTTACAGTCCCCAGACTGGTTACCTCTCCAAACAGGCCACAAACCAGTCTCACAGAGTGCTTCAGCTGCCTGCCTGAAGCCTCACGAGCAAAACCCCTCCGAAACCCCAGCAATATCCATGCCCCAGATGGCCCCGGGCCTCATACACCGGTGGGGGGGTCTTAGCACCCAATCCCACCTACCCCGAACAAGTACTGTCCGGTTCCAAGAAACCAGCCACAGATCCCTGGTCAATTTACCCTCTGGACCTTACCCACAAATCATGCTGAGCCAATCCTTTAGCATCTAACATCTAAAGGTTTATTATTACAATAAAGAAAAGCATGAGAGTAAGGTTGTTAAAGGATAGTACATTACATGCATCAAATTTCCCGGTTCTCGATGCAGCCTCTAGCAGAGATGTTACAGCTGCTGGCTTACAAGTCCTTGTTGCGCATCCTAGGGTCAGGATGGGCACACAGTTCTTCCTGGCTCTTCGATCCCTGCACTGCTGCCTCTGGGATGAAGTGCTGAGCTGAGTACCAAGATGGAGTCGACCACATGGCCTATTTATCCCTCCTTCCTGGTCTCTTATTGGCTACAGCAGGTCACCTGGCCCATGGCTTATCCCTGTGTTCCCTGCTGGTAGCCACTAGGTATGAGTCACCACTCTTGAGGTGTGTCCTTGGCCTAAAGAGGGCTATTGTTCCAGAGCTTTACTCGTTAGCATATCCATAGGCTGAGCTGCTTTGCCCATAGTTCAACCACATACAGAGAAACATTTGGTATCCACACAAAATACATGCTTATAACTTCACATACCAACATTATACAATCACATGAATAGCATATATGGAATCAGAAGAAAGTAGGCTTCTACTGGACACCTCACGTGGCCCCCCTTTGTGCCACTTTTGGGGCCAACACCCCCACATGGGTGCAGCAGTGATCTGGCTGCTCCCCTCAACATCCAGTAACATGACTGGAGGCAGGGAGGAAAAGTTGCTTTCCTCTCCCCCACATTGTTTCCTAAAAATCCCCCCTCACTTTCTGTGTCTAGCGTCAGGAGTGAAAGCAACTTAAAATTCTTACAGGTACTGTGGTACCACACCTCCCTTTGTGGAGGTCAAGGCAAGAGCTTGAATCACAGAATCATAGAATAATAGGACTGGAAGGGACCTCAAGAGGTCATCGAGTCCAGCCTCCCGCCCTCAAGGCAGGACCAAGCTCCGTCTACACCATCCCTGACAGATGTCTATCTAACCTGTTCTTAAATAACTCCAGAGAGGGAGATTCCACCACCTCCCTTGGCAATTTATTGCAATATTTGACCACCCTGACAGTTAGGAATTTTTTCCTAATGTCCAATCTAAACCTCCCCTGCTGCACTTTACGCCCATTACTCCTTGTCCTGTCCTCAGAAACCAAGAGGAACAAATTTTCTCCTTCCTCCTTGTGACACCCTTTTAGATATTTGAAAACCGCTATCATGTCCCCCCTTAATCTTCTTTTTTCCAAACTAAACAAGCCCAGTTCATGAAGCCTGGCTTCATAGGTCATGTTCTCTAAACCTTTAATCATTCTTGTCGCTCTTCTCTGTACCCTTTCCAATTTCTCCACCTCTTTCTTGAAATGTGGCGCCCAGAACTGGACACAGTACTCCAGCTGAGGCCTAACTAGTGCAGAGTAGAGCGGCAGAATGACTTCACGAGTTTTGCTCACAACACACCTGTTGATACAACCTAGAATCATATTTGCTTTTTTTGCAACAGCATCACACTGTTGACTCATATTCAACTTGTGGTCCACTATGACCCCTAGATCCCTTTCTGCCATGCTCCTTCCTAGACAGTCGCTTCCCATCTTGTATGTATGGAACTGATTGTTCCTTCCTAAGTGGAGCACTTTGCATTTCTCTTTATTAAACCTCATCCTGTTTACCTCTGACCATTTCCCTAACTTGCTAAGGTCATTTTGAATTATGTCCCTCTCCTCCAAAGAAGTTGCAACCCCACCCAGTTTGGTATCATCTGCAAACTTAATAAGCGTACTCTCTATCCCAATATCTACATCATTGATGAAGATATTGAACAGTACGGGTCCCAAAACAGACCCTTGAGGAACTCCACTTGTTATCCCTTTCCAGCAGGATTTAGAACCATTAACAACAACTCTCTGACTACGGTTACCCAGCCAATTATGCCCCCACCTTATCGTGGCCCTATCTAAGTTATATTTGCCTAGTTTATCAATAAGAATATCATGCGAGACCGTATCAAATGCCTTACTAAAGTCTAGGTATATGACATCCACCGCTTCTCCCTTATCCACAAGGCTCGTTATCCTATCAAAGAAAGCTATCAGATTAGTTTGGCATGACTTGTTCTTCACAAACCCATGCTGGCTATTCCCTATCACTTTATTACCTTCCAAGTGTTTGCATATGATTTCCTTAATTACCTGCTCCATTATCTTCCCTGGGACAGACGTTAAACTGACCGGTCTGTAGTTTCCTGGGTTGTTCTTATACCCCTTTTTATAGATGGGCACAATATTTGCCCTTTTCCAGTCTTCTGGAATCTCCCCTGTCTGCCATGATTTTTCAAAAATCATAGCTAAAGGCTCAGATAGCTCCTCTATCAGCTCCTTGAGTATCCTGGGATGCATTTCATCAGGAGCAGGTGACTTGCTGACATCTAACTTTCCTAAGTGATTTTTAACTTGTTCTTTGTGTATCCTATCTTCTAAACTTACCCTCTCTCTGCTTGTATTCACTACGTTAGGCACACCTCCAGACTTCTCGGTGAAGACCGAAACAAAGAAGTCATTGAGCATCTCTGCCATTTCCAAGCTTCCTGTTACTGCTTCTCCCTCCTCACTAAGCACTGGGCCTACCCTGTCCTTGGTCTTCCTCTTGCTTTTAATGTATTTATAAAAGGTCTTCTTGTTTCCCTTTATGCCTGTAGCTAGTTTGATCTCATTTTGTGCCTTTGCCTTTCTAATCTTGCCCCTGCATTCCCGTGTTGCTTGCCTATATTCATCCTTTGTTAGTTGTCCTAGTTTCCATTTTTTATACGACTCCTTTTTTATTTTGAGATCATGCAAGATCTCCTTGTTAAGCCAAGCTGGTCTTTTGCCATATTTTCTATCTTTCCTACACAGCGGAATTGTTTGCTTTTGGGCCCTTAACAACGTCCCTTTGAAATACTTCCAACTCTCCTCAGTTGTTTTTCCCTTCAGTCTTGCTTCCCATGGGACCTTACCTACAAGTTCTCTGAGCTTATCAAAATCTGCCTTCCTGAAATCCATTAGCTCAATTGTGCTGGTCTCCCTTCTACCTTTCCTTAAGAGCATGAACTCTATTATTTCATGATCACTGTCCCCTATACTGTCTTCCACTTTCAAGTTCTCAACTAGTTCCTCCCTATTTCTTAAAACCAAATCCAGAACAGCTTCTCCTCTGGTAGCTTTTTCAACCTTCTGAAACAGAAAGTTGTCTCCAATGCAGTCCAGAAACTTATTGGATAGCCTGCGCCCCGCTGTGTTAGTTTCCCAACATATGTCTGGATAGTTGAAGTCCCCCATCACCACCAAATCTTGGGCTTTGGATAGTTTTGTTAATTGTTTAAAAAAGGCCTCATCCACCTCTTCCACCTGGCTAGGTGGCCTGTAGTAGACTCCTAGCATGATATCACCCTCGTTTTTTACCCCTTTTAGCTTAACCCAGAGACTGTCTACACAGCTATCTCCTACGTTCATCTCCACTTCAGTCCAAGTGTGTACATTTTTAATATACAAGGCAACCCCTCCTCCCTTTTTTCCCTGTCTGTCCTTCCTGAGCAAGCCGTACCCTTCCATACCAACATTCCAATCGTGCGTCCCATCCCACCAGGTTTCTGTAATACCAATGATATCAAAGTTGTATTTATTGGTTAGCAATTCCAGTTCTTCCTGCTTATTACCCATACTTCTTGGATTTGTATGTAGGCATCTAAGATACTGATTTGATCTTGCCTCCCTGTTGTGCCCTGACCCTCCTTGCTCCTTCCCATTATAGGCCGTAATCCCCCCCATTTCCAACCCATCTCTCAGTCCCGCACATTCAGCACTTACCTGTGGGCTTTGCTCACCTGTCCCCGTCGAACCTAGTTTAAAGCCCTCCTCACAAGGTTAGCCGGTCTGTGTCCAAACTGAATGACAGGAAATTACCTGTGAGAAATTTGAATGTGTGGAATCCAGGGAGCTCAGGGCTGGGGTGTGTGGGTGTGGGGAGCTCAGGTTAGGGGGATGGAGTGTGAGGATGTGGGGGAGCTCAGGGCAGGGGGGTGGGAAGTCTGTAGATGTGGGGGAACTCAGAGCAGTGGGATGGGGAATGTGGGAGTATGGGGAGCTCAGGGCGGGGGATGAGGAGTGTGAGGATGTGGGGGAGCTCAGGGTAGGGGGTGGGGAGTGTGGGAGGATGGGGAGCTCAGGGCAGGGGTATGGTGGAGCTCAGGACAGGGGGCTGGGGAGTGTATGGGTGTGGGGAGCTCAGGGCAGGGAGTCCAGGAGTGAGGGGGGGCGCAGTGCAGGGATTGTGGTGCAGGAGTCAGGGGTAGGTGGTGGGGGCTGTTTGGAGGCTCAGGGCAGGGGACTGGGAGTGCAGCCACTACACTACTTGGCCACCAGATTACACTGTGGCTGTGCAGCCCAGCGTGCTGACAGCACCCAAAGCCCCGCCCCCAGCCCGCCAGGCTTAGTGGGGCACCCCAGAGCGGCTTCCTATCGCCCTTGTCTAGCACAACATGGACAGTTGGTTCCCACTACCGTGATCTCCTAGGAGACTGAGACACCATTCTGCCAGGACGGCCCAAGCTGCTGAGGGAAATTGCCCCCCACCATCCCGTCTGTCCAGGTCCCTCTGCCTCTGGGTTTGTTCTTCAAGGGCCAGATGTGTGGGGCTGGGACTGTCCTTGTTCTGTGTTTGCAGAGTGCCCAGCAGAATGGCTCCTGCTTCACCCCTGGCCTAGAAATAAGCAGAACAGGCAGTTTGGGGAGGGAAGAACCAGGGAAGGGAAGGTTTGGGGCCGGGGGCTAAGAGGCGGGGCTGGGAGGCAGGGCTGGGGTGGAGATGCAGATGTAGGGAGTTGGGGTGGAGGCTGGAAGAAATGGAACTCAAGGAGCTGGAAGGGTTGGTGAAGGATGGAGTAAAGGGAGGGGGGCCAGTCTACAGGACATGGAGGTGCCAGCCACAGGAGGGAGGAAGAGACGTTTGTTTGACAGGACCCCAGGGATTTGGGAGCGAGGAACAGTGGGAGGGGAGTGGGAAACATTTGGGGAGAGGAACCTTTGGGAGACCTGGTGGTGAGGAGGGCGGCAGTCAATGGGAGAGGAGACAAAAAGGAGCAAGTGCTGCCTGGGTCCAAGGAGGTGGGGAGAGATGGGGTCTGGGTGTCACGAGTACCAGAGTTAGCTGCACCTCCGTCCTCCTCCCTACCTGGTATCTCTGCCCCCTCCCTCCCGAACTTTCCTTCTGCATGTCTCTGGGCCTCTCTGTCAGTGCCAGAGGGCATCCCCCCCCCCCATGGCTGGATTCTTCCCTTCCCGAGACATGCAGTCACCATCTCAGTGGGGTGGGAGCCCTTTGATGCTTCGCCTGCGTGTTCCCAGCCGAGAAGGGGCGGCTAATCCCGCAGAAGCAGAGCCCTGCACTTTTGAGTACCTGGACCCAGGGTTTTGCTGCTTTATAGCGGGTGGGGTTAAAATAACGGAACGTCTCTTGTCCCACCAATCCCCCAGGACTCACCCCTCTTCTCTGCATTGCGCAGCGTCCGGGGGATACCGCCCCGCGGGGACACTCATGCCCGTGTCCAAGGGGCTGTCCCGTAGCCTATGTCAGTGTGAAAAGCATTAAAGGACCCTGCCCCAGAGGGAGAGCGTCTCTGGGGGCGTTGTCCCGGGATGACTGCAGTGCTTTGTCCACACCAGAGTAGTGAGAGGCAGCCGCAGCCAGGGTTGCCAGATGGTCAATAAAAATACCAGTCATACTTGCCATTGCATCACAACCTAGAGTACATCTTATTTAGAAAATTGAGATCTTTTCTCAATTTATCTCCTGGACAGAAAGCTCAAATACTGGACTGTCCGGTTCAAACGGGACACCTGGCAACCCTAGCCGCAGCCCCTGCCCGGAAAAGCTCCCACGCTAAGCACCTGGGGGATTTAGGAGCACCAAGCAGTGGGCACAAAGCACAGTCACACACTTGTGCTCCCAACTCCCTTAGGGCTTTGAAAATGCTCCCCTTAGACGAGTTAGAATCAGTGTCCCCGTTTCACAGACGGGAGCTGAGGCCCACTCAGGGGAGTGGCAGGGCCAAGGGCTCTGCAGCAGACCTGGGACTTGAACCTCAGTCTCCCAGAAGTTCCACAACCAGCCCGCTCTGCTTTGCTAAAGGAGCAGGCGGGACTGTTTGTGCAGGAGGAGGAGCTGGGCTGGCTGGCTGGCTGGGGCAGGCCACAGCAGGGCTCAGCCCTTGGCCTGGCTGAGAGCGAGGAGAGGCCTGCAGGCTGAGGGGCAGTGTGACGGACCGGGCCGTGTCTGGGCACAGCTGAGGGCGTCTGCTCAGGGCGAATTGCTCAAATCCGGGGCTCCTTACAGCCCCCAGACTGGTGACCTCTCCACACAGGCCACAAACCAGTCCCACAGAGCGCTTCAGCTGCCTGCCTGAAGCCTCACGAGCAAAACCCCTCCGGCACCCCAGCAATATCCATGCCCCCGATGGCCCCGGGCCTCATACACCGGTGGGGGTCCTAGCACCCAATCCCACCTACCCCAAACAAGTTCTGTCTGGTCCCAAGAAACCAGCCACAGATCCCTGGTCAATTTACCCTCTGGATCTTACCCACAAATCATGCTGAGCCAATCCTTTAGCATCTAACACCTAAAGGTTTATTATTACAATAAAGAAAAGCATGAGAGTAAGGTTGTTAAAGGAATAGTATGTTACATGCACCGAATCTCCCAGTTCTCGATGCAGCCTCTAGGAGAGATGTTACAGCTGCTTGTTTAAGAGTTCTTGTTGCACATCCTAGGGTCAGGATGGGTTCACAGGTCTCTCGGGCTCTTCGATCCCTGCAATGCTGCCTCTGGGATGAAGTGCTGAGCTGAGAACCAAGATGGCATCGACCACATGGCCTATTTATCCCTCCTTCCTGGCCTCTTCTTGGCTGCAGGAGATCACCTGGTCCTCAGCCTCTCTCTGCTGGCCGCTCTTAGGTGTCCGCCCTCATGCTTTAGGTGTGTCCTTGGCCCATTCAGTGCCATTGTCCCACAGGGCCTCGCTAATTAGCATGTCCACAGGCCGGGCTCTGCCCAATGCTCAACCACATGCAGAGAAATATTCAGGATCCACACAGACTACAGATTCCTAACTACACACACAGACGTTATACAACCACATAAATAGCTTACCTAGGACTATCAGATAATAAGCTTCTATTCAGCACCCCACATGGCCCCCTTTTCTACCATTTTCTGGGGCCAACACCCCCACCTATGGGTGCAGCAGTGATCTGGCTGCTCCCCTCAAGATCCAGTAATGTGACAGGCAGTGACTGGAGGAGCTGCCTGGGCATAGACTGTAACCCAGGGGCCCACAGTGCAGCAATCAACAGCAGTGTCTGTGTCTCCCCAGCCCCCATTCAGAGCTGAGTACAGATACCTCCCCAGCCCCCTCCCCACCTCCGTCTCCTGCTCACAGCAGGTCAATAGGGTTCTCCCATTCTTGGGCCTCTGGTTCCCATGCAGCTGCTCCCAACAGGAGTCCCTTGCAGCCCGGCAGGCTGGGGCATCACCAAGGTGATGACGGATACAGACACCAGGAGGAGCGAGACGAGGGTGCAGCCAATGGCCTAGCGGGCAGGAGATGTGGCCGGCCCTGCAAATGGAAAGGACCTGGTGACAGTCGGGTGCAAAGTGGCAAATGGCTCTGCAGTGCCAGCACTAGGCACAGAGCAACTGCCGTGTAGAGACCTTGTGTGAGTGCCCAGAGGGCTAGATCTACAGGGGATCATGCTGCAGGGGGCATGTTCCCCCGACAGGAGGCCGAAGTGACAGAGGCTGTTGGGGACTCTCCTCCCTTTGCCCAGGTGGTGTTGGAGGAGCAGGGAAGGACCCAGGTTTGCTCAGGCTGCACCAGGACTTGGTGCAAAGGCCTGACAGGAGCCAGCAACGGACACAGCAGCCCAGACCCTCTCGCCTCTCCCCAGTATGGCTGGCAGCTCACAGGGGCGACCCCGCCCTGGGCACGAGGCCTTGGCACCGGCTGTGGGCTCAGGAGGGGGCGGACATGGGACATAAGCGATGCCGAAGGGAGGGGTGTGGGCATTAGAGGCCACTACCATTGCCCCGCCCCCTTCCCCGCACCTACCCCTGCCCCTGTTCTGAGGCCACGCCCCCACTCATTCCACTCCCCCCTCCCTCTGCTGCTTGGGCTCCCCCACCCTCACTCAGGTTCGCTGGCCTGAGGCTGGGGTTACGGTGCAGGATGGCTGGGCAGTGGGGCGCGGGAGAGGCTGCGGGTTGCAGGCTCTGGGACAGGTTCAGGGCAGCGATGGGAGTTTGGGTGCAGACTCAGAGGCAGTTAACTGTGGGAGGAGGATCCAACAGGAGGCTGGGGTTTGGGGTGGGGGGTGTCTACCCCAGCTGCTTGAGAGATACTAGACTGACTCTGGTTTCCTTGTGTCTCCCCGGCTGGGCTCTCACTCCCACTTCTCCTCTCAGGGTCCCTGCCGGCTCCCCTGCTCTATCTGAATGCGTCCCTGGCGCCTCCAACCCCCCCCCCCCAAGCCTCACGAATGTGGCCCCGACTGAGACATCTCACTCCCCTGGCACTCCAGCCCCAGCACAGATTAACTCTCCTGGGTTCCAGGGAGAGTGGCATTTGCGGGTCCCTCTCAATCTGAGGGGGGGCCAAAAATGAGGGATCCCCGAACCTCAGTCCTCCCTGTCCCTTCCCCTCACCTCAGTGAGGCTTGTGGGTTTTGGAAGAAGGGTTTTTGTATTTTGCTTTTCTCGTGTGTGGTCCCCAACTGGTTTTTCTGGGGGTCAGTGGCCCTGGAGACAAAAAAGGTTCCTCATCCCTGCCTTTAATAAAGAAAACTTTGAAACCCTTTGTGGTAGACAGAAATTAACATTTTACCTTATTTAAAATGAAGTTTCCTAAAGTTAAAACACCTAATCTGTGTAAACATTCAAATTAAACCAGTCACCCAAGCTCCAGCACTAGCACAATGGCGCCGCGTGATGATGCAATGGACGGTGCGCACCCAGGCTCCTACCCTCAGCTCTCTTCTGCACCCAACCGCCCCGTCCCAGACCCCAAACTCCTCGGTAGAAATGTGGCCCTTGACCACTTGCCAAAATGCCCCCCCCCATTAAAAATTATTGACAAAGCCTGATCCAAATGGTTTTTGAAACGTTATTTAATCCGAATTTAAATACATTCTATACAATTGGGAGGGTTGGGGGGAGGGGGACGCAGCTGCTGGCTCCTCAGCTCCTTGTGCTCTCACTGGCTGTCTTCCTGCTGCAAGGGAAGCAGAATCCGTCACATTCATCCTTGGGGACTCAGGGGTACTGGGCCCTCCCAGCATTTCCACCCTCCTCCCCCCTGCGCTGAGACTTGTTCTGCTCTCTGGTCACCCCCCGTCAGGCCCGCAGGGTGAGCTTCTGACCCACCCAGCAGGGACGTGGGGTGGGGGCAGCATGAGGAAAGGGGCGGGGGACTCCCTGAGGGGATGGGAAGGAGACCCTGGCCCTGCCCCACTCTCCTGCATCTGCTCCGGCTGCTCACCATGTATCCCAGGAGCTGATGGGCCTGCCCATGCAGGGCGTGGGCCAGGACCAGCCCGGCCTGGCTGGGGCGCCTCAGGGGGGAGCGGGCAGCGAGCAGAGCCTTGTCTAAAAAGCAGTTCTCCTGCTCTGGCGTGAAGAGCTGCCCAAAGACCTGAAATCAAGAGCACGGGAGGTTTCAGCTGACGGCCCAGAGCCCGGCCCCAACTCCTGGGGCTAAAACAGCTTCCTCCTTCTGCAAACTCCCTTCCAGACCCTGCACCCAGACGCTCTCCTCACCCTGCACCCTAACCCCTGCCCTAGGTCACACCTTCCTCCTGCCCCCAAGACCCTCCCAGACCTCACCCCCCTCCGCACAACAGAGCAGCCCTAGGCCACTGGCCAACATCTTGGAGCAACCTCCATCAAAAAGTGTTGCCCCCCCCCCCGCCCTGCTTCCCCTCCTACGGGAGATCCGGGGCAAGGTGCGGCGCTGCCCCTAGGAAGCGCCGCCCCTTTGAAACGCCGGGACAGCGTCACAAAGGGGCAGCGCCGCCCTGTCCACGGCTCGAATAGTCGAGGGAAAATGCATCGACCATTCGATCAGCGACTCCCCGCTTCCCACCCCGCGTCCTACCCGCACGAGGGCCCCAGCCAGCCCCACCCCCGAGCCCTGCCCTGCCCTGGCAGCGCGTCCTTACCTCTCCCACCCGCACGGTGTTGCTGTGCGCCAGGACCCATCTCTCCTTATAGTAGTGCCTGCACCACAGGTCCTCTGCCTGGTGGATGTTGAGGCCTGCAAGAGACAAACCAGGGTGATTCTGCTGGCAGGTCTGAGCCCTTCCCCTCCCACGGGTCCCTGCAGGCATCCCTGGGCAAATGGAGGGCACAGGGGGCAGAAGGGGAACACAGAGGGACGCATCCCCCCTTGGGCCAGTCTGGGGAAAAGGGCTGGGTCCCCTCCCCCCGCCGCCGGCACCCTCAGGGTGTCCCTGGGGCCCAGGTCCCGGCTGGGTTCCTTACCCCTGTGGTGCAGGAGGAGTCGGTACAGGCTGTGCACCCCCTTCCGGGCCAGCCGGCTGACGTCTTCGGATGGGTCCGAAATAAAAAGGCCCAGCTGGGCCACGTGGTGACCCATCCTCGGCCAGTCGGCGGAGTTCTGAGGAGAGAGAAGAGGGGGGGGGGTCCCTCAGCATCCTGGGGCTGCACGTCCCATGCTAACGGCCGCCGAGGCGGTTCTGAGCTCGGGGACCGACAGAGACACCTCCCGGGGCGGGGCGGGGCGGGGCCGGCCTTGCGAGGAGACAACCCTGAGCAATGGCCCCGACTGAAGGGTCACTCCGGGGGTGGAACAAGGGGATCCACTGACGGCCACTCCCCAGTCTGGGGCCCAGGTGCCCCCCGGAAAGGCCCAGGGTCGCCCCTCCCCGGGGAAAGGAGAACGCGGCCCATTCCCGGCCCATTCCCAGCTCTGCCTCCCAGGGACGCTCCCAGCCCCGCGCCCTGCAGCCCCAGACCCCCCGGCTCCGAGGTCACTTACCTCAAACCCCGGGAGGGTGGTGGCGACTCCCAGCAGGGCCGTGGTGCTGCCAAGGGCCCTGGCTCGCTCCTGGGGCAGGCGGGACTCCAGCCACGGGCTCAGGTGCTGGGGGGGAGAGAGGCAGGTCAGGACCCGTAGGGAGGCGCCGGTTCTGGGCAGAGCCTGGGGCTCCTCTCAGACTGTGCCCCCCCCCCAGCCACTGACACAGCTCCTCTCTCGGCCCCCCGAGGAAGCAGGGCCAATGGCCCCGTCCCCCCCACGGGGCTCACCTCCATGATCAGCTGCAGCCTGACGGTGTCTGGGGACTCGGCGAGGAGGCTTGCCAGTAGGGCCTGGAGGTCGACGGGAAGGGCCCGGATGAACTGCTGCAAGACAAGGGGGAGCCCTGGGTCAGAGGGGGGTTGGGGAATCCAGGGTGCAGCCTTGAGCAGGGTCTGAGCCGCCTCGCAGAGCAGGGAGGAGCCCAGGCTGGGCATGGAAGGGACGGGCCCCCAGGGAGAGCAATGGGAAACCTGGAGGGAAGGATCCAAACCTGCAGCTTCTTCTCTCCCTCTGCCCCCACCCCCACTCCTCTCTGGAGCTCCAGCCCAGCCCGGGAGCAGGGCCCGGAGGGACGTACCTGTGTGTGGATGGGCTCCTGCTGCCAGTCCCCAGACACAGTCTGTCCCACGGCCGCCCTCAGCAGGGGGCTCAGGAGCTGGGCCTGTAGGGGAGGCTGCAAGGTGCTGGCAGGAGAGAGGGGCAGAGACTGTTAATTCAGCAGCAGGGCTGTGTCCAGACTCAGGGGGGTTTTCGGGAAAAGTAGCCTTTTTCCGAAAAGACATCACCTGCGTCTAGACTGCAGTCGCGTTCTTTCGAAATTAAATCGAAAGAACGTGGCTTTTCTTTCCACGGCAGTAAACCTCATTTCACGAGGAAGAACGCCTTCTTTGGAAAGTGCTTCTTTCGAACGAAGGCGTTCTTGAATGTAACTAGGGCTTCTTCGAAAGAGAGCATCCAGACTCACTGGGTGCTCTCTTTCGAAAGAGGCTTGCAGTCTAGACATAGCCCAGGAGACAGAGACTTTCCCACTCCCTGGTCAGGGGATCTGCTCTGGGGGGGAGCCGGCGGGGGGGGGGGTCGGTACCTGAGGCTGCAGGCGGCGTTGAGGCAGTCGGCTAAGACCAGTGGGGGGGGGGAGTCCTCCATGATCTCCTGTGAGACCCAAGGAGACAAAGGGGCGTGTGAGGCTGGGGCCCCCAAGAGACGCTCACACGGCCAGCGCCCCCACCCAGCAGGATCCAACCCCACTGCCTCCCGCTGGCCTGTAGCCCCCCTGCCCGGCACAGGGCCCCTCCCAGCACCCCCCTCCGAAACCGGGACCAGCTCAATCCTTGTCCCCAGGCCGTTTCCTGCCCCTCACTGCTCTGGTGGCCAGCCTCTGAACCTCCTCATCCCTGCTCCCCAGGCGCATCCTCAGCAGCCCGCTCTGCTAACCTTCCAGCTCCCCCCCCCCCATGGCCCGGGGAGACCCCTCCCTGTTCCGAATCCCCCTCCCTGTCCAGCACCCCAGACCTGCCCCATTTCTGTGTCCCTCCCTCCTCCAGCATCCCCACCCACCCTCCCCATGTCCACCTCCCCCTCCAGCATTCCTGGCCCCACCCATCCCATTTCCAGCACCCTAAACAGGGCCTGTATCCATGTGGAATGCGCCGTGCACAGCTGCCATCCATCAGGCCCATCAAATGAGGGTGCACATCTGGGAAGCTCTGAGAGAGAGTTTCTTTGAAAGACCCCACCAACTCTCCCCATGACCCCCCCCCCCCCCCCACTAGAGGCCTGTGCCTTGCCCCTCTCTGCCTTTCCCACAACAATCTTTCCCTTCCCCCCTTCCTTGGTATCAGTACAGATACCAGTTTTGTGTTGAAAACCAAGAACTTTGTATTTTGTCCATAATAAAAGTAACTGGGGAGGAGCAGGATTCAGAACCTAGAATCATAGAATCATAGAACCATAGAGCTGGAAAAGACCTCAGGAGGTCATCAAGTCCAGACCTCTGCTCTAGGCAGGACCAATCCCAACTAAATCAACCCGGCCAGGGCTTTGTCAAGCCAAGACTTAAACACCTCTAGGGATGGAGACTCCACTACTTCCCTAGATAACCCATTCCAGTGCTTCACTGCCCTCCTAATGAAATAGTTTTTCCTAATATCCAACCTGGACCTCTCCCACCACAACTTGAGACCATTGCTCCTTGTTCTGCCATCCGTCACTACTGAGAACAGCCTCTCTCCAGCCTCTTTGGAAGCTCCCTTCAGGAAGTTGAAGGCTGCTATCAAATCCCCCCTCACTCCTATCTTCTGCAGACTAAACAGACCCAATTCCCTCAGCCTCTCCTCATAAGTCATATGCTCCAGCCCCCTAATCATTTTGGTTGCCCTCTGCTGGACTCTCTCCAATGCGTCCACATCGTTTTTGTAGTGGGGGGCCCAGAATTGGACACAATACTCCAGATGTGGCCTCACCAAAGCCGAATAAAGGGGAATAATGACATCTCTGGATCTGCTGGCAATGCTCCTCTTAATGCAACCTAATATGCCATTAGCCTTTTTGGCTACAAGGGAACACTGTTGACTCATATCCAGCTTCTTATCCACTGTAACCCCCAGGTCATTTTCTGCAGAACTACTACTTAGCTGGTTGGTCCCCAGCTTGTAACTATGCTTTGGATTCTTCCGTCTTGTTGAACCTCATCAGATTTCTTGTGGCCCAATCCTCCAATTTGTCTAAGTCACTCTGGACGCTATCTCTGCCCTCAAGCGTATCTACTTCTCCCCCTAGCTTAGTATCATCTGCAAACTTGCTGAGGGTGCAATCCATCCCCTCATCCAAGTCATTAATAAAGATATTGAACAAAACCGGTCCTAGAACCACACCTTGGGGCACTCCGCTAGAAACCAACCACCATCCTGACATTGAGCCATTGATCACTACCCGCTGGGCCCGGCCTTCTAGCCATCTTTCTATCCATCTTACCATTCATTTATCCAATCCACATTCCCTTAACTTGCTGGCAAGAATATTGTGGCAGACGGTATCAAAAGCCTTGCTAAAGTCAAGTATATCACATCCACTGACTTTCCCACGTCCACAGAGCCAGTTACCTCATCATAGAAGCTAATCAGATTGGTCAGGCATGACTTGCCCTTTGTGAATCCATGCTGACTATTCCTAATCAGTTTCCTCTCTTCCAAGTACCTCAAAATGGATTCCTTAAGGATTGCTTCCATGATTTTTCCAGGAACCGAGGTAAGACTGACCAGCCTATAGTTCCCTGGATCGTCCTTCTTCCCTTTTTTCCCATAGACTCTCAACAGGTTTTTCTCCCTCTTTATACTGGAGTTCAGAGCAGTCATAGTGCTCTCTTACATATAGTGCAACTCCTCCTTTTCTTCCCTGGATAGGGCCAAGGAGGAGGGGGACTCAGGGCTGGGAGTGGTGCGTGGTGCAGCTGGAAGTGCCACCTCAGGTCTCAGGACCTCGGCAACCTCGGGAGGTGGGTGGGGCCTGGGACAACAGGAGAAGCAGGAGCAGGGAGGGCAGTGGGAGCAGCGGGGACAGGGACAGGGACAGGAGCTGGGTGTGCCATCATTTCATATATGGTAGCACACATGTTTTGGCTCTGCTGCACCATCTGAGCCCATATTTGGGTCCCATCTAGACTGCAAGCCTCTTTCGAAAGAGCATCTAGACTACAACCGGTACTTTTGAAAAAGCAAGCCACTTTTTCAGAAGAGAGCACCGAGACAGTCTGGATGCTCTCTTTCGAAAAAGCACAGTTTGCAATACATAGTGCCTTTTTTTGAAAGAGCACTTTTGAAAAAAGGCGTTATTCCTCGGAAAACGAGGTTTTCCATAGTTAAAAAACCAGCCATGGTCTTTCGATTTACTTTCAAAAGAACATGGCAGCAGTTTAGATGCAGGGGAAGTTTTTTCAAAAAAAGGCCACTTTTTTGGAAAAAACCCTGTAGTCTAGACACATCCTGGCTACATCTACATTGGCAAGATTTTGCACAAATACTTTTAACGCAAGAGTTTTTGCGTTAAAGTATTTGTGCAAGAGAGCATCTACACTGGCATGTACATTTGTGCAAGAGATGTGCTTTTGCGCAAAAGCATCCGTGCCAGTGTAGACGCTCTCTTGCGCAAGAAAGCTCCGATGGCCATTTTAGCCATCGAGATTTCTTGCACAAGAAATTCATGTTGCCTGTCTACACTGGCCTCTTGCGCAAGAACACTTCTTCAAGAGGGCTTATTCCTGAGCGGGCGCATCATAGTTCTTGCGCAAGAACTCGCGGCCAGTGTCGACAGGCGGCAAGTTTTTGCGCAAAATCTCGCAAATGTAGACACGGCCCCTGAGCGTCCTCCTGGTCCTTCTGGGCCAGGATCCGTTGCATGCCTTGGAGGATGACCACGTGCTGTCTCATCAGGTTCCCCTGGACCCTCCTGCACTTGTAGCTCCCCCAGGGTCAGGCGGCTGCCTCAGCTGGCGGTGATCGCCCATTAGTGATGCTAGTCCGGCTGTGGAGAATAAAGAGGAAGAGGCGGTCAGTCATCCATGCAGACACTGTCCCTGAGTCCGTGCCCTCCTCTGTGAGCTGAGAACAAGAGTCCTCAGGCTAGAGGGCAGGGATGTTCCAGGAGCAAGGCTATGTGTGGCCTGGACATCGGCCCTGCCTCACAGAGGCCCTGAGGTGCCCAGGGGACCATGCTTCTTGCTCCCCCCCATCCTCATCCCACAGACAGGCAGGGCAAGGGAAGTGGTCGGCCACAGTGGGATGCCATGGGCAGGAGAGGGGCCTGGAGCAGTCTGCTCTTCCATGGGGGCTGCACGCACACCTGCCAGCGCTGTCCGTGGAAGTGGGTGGTGCCTCAAGTGTGCTGGCATTCCCGTGTGTCGTGTGCGGCACTCCTAAGTCTGTGTGCAGCCATGTGTGTGCCCTTGTCCCCAGCCTGCTTCCAGCAGTGGTTAGTGGTGGGAGGGCATCTCCCCCAGGGGTCAGATGTGTGTGTGGCCTCCCCAGAGCCCGTGAACAGGACCCTGGGGACAGGGCCGGATGGAGGCATGGGTGAGCCGGGCAGGTGCCCAAGGCGCCAGCCGATGAGGGGCGCCTAATGGCAGCTGTAAGGGGTGCATGGCGTCCCTTACAGCTGCCATCAGGAGCCACGTGCCTGGATCCCGCAGCCCCGGCCCCGCGGCGCTGGCCAACAGCACCCTTCCACCCATGGCTGCGGGGCCCTGCATGGCCCAGCGTGCGTGCCAGCAGCGCTGGCCGGACCAGGCTGGGCAGCGCATGTGCTGTGCACCCTGGGGGTGGCCCCGGGCTGCGCGCCAGTGGCCGTGACCAGCTCGCGCATGCGCCGAGCGCCCTGGGGGGCAGGCCCACGCATGCACCCTGCGCCTGGGGGTGGCACCGCATGCCTGGGCCCAGGGTGCCAAAGGGCTCGGGCTGGCCCTGCCTGGAGGTGCTTTGGGGCTGCCTCCTGGGGCTGCATGTTGCAGACTGGCGCTGCATGTAGTTCCACGTGCATGGAGTGTAGCAAAATATCCAGGCCAAGATGACCAAGTGATGATTGCATCCCATCCCCTCTGCGCCCGCCTTCCCTGCCCTGTGTGTGTGAAAAACAGAGCACTCGCCTGATGATTCCTCCCCGTGCTCAGAGAATGCATGTAAGACATCCAGGCCCTGGGGTACGGGCTTGAGGGTGAGGGTGAGGGTGACTGTGCTGGCTGTCTCCTCCTCCTCCTCCAGCTCGTCGTCGGATTCTTCCTCCTCCTGGCCTGGGAGCCCTGGGTTGGCAAAGATGAGCATCTCCAGCCCCAAGTCCACCACCAGGGGTGAGGAAGGGGCTGAACCACCCCCCAGGATGTGGTGGAGCTCAGCGTAGTAGGGCTAGGAGTGGGGTCCTGCCCCAGAGAGAGAGCTGTGCTCCCTTGCCCTTGCATAGCCCTGGCAGAGCTCCTTCACTTTGCTCCATACTTGTATGAGGTTCTGGAAGTGGTGGCCTCTTGTGGCCCGAGCCTCGGCCATCCGACCGTATATGTCAGCGTTGTGCCACTGGGAGCCGAGATCCTGCAGGGTCTCCTGCTCACCCCACACCTACAGGAAGGCCAGGATCTCTGCCCCGGACCACGATGGCACAAACCTCTTCGGGCCTCTGGCTGAGTCCTGGGAGCCCTGGTCATGCTCCCTGTGAGGGCCAGAGAGATCTCAGGAGGCTTGTGGCTGGGCCATGGGTCCCAATTAGTGTGGCAGTCACAGCCACGCAGTGAGGTGCAGCTCTCTGGGCCAGCCCCCTGCCACAAGTATTGTCCCAGGTGCCTGCAGCTTTAAGAGCTGGCCGGAGACAGGGACTATAGAGTTCTGATTAGTTTGGACGGAGTGGCCACCAGGCACCTGTGCTATTTCCTGGAGGCCTCTTCTTTCAAAAGAACTCCCTCTTCTGCTCTTTTAGACAAAGACGTCTTCCTCGTGAAAGAACCCCTTGGTTCTTTCAACTTTTTGTCAAAAGAATGCAATAGCAGTATGGACGCAAGTATTTTTTTCTGGACTAACGGCAGTTATTCTGGAAAAACACTGCAGTGCAGACATACCCTAAGAGCCGAAATACCTCTGAGGTTCTGGGCATAAGGCCCTTAGACTTGGTGTCTGCCCTTTAGGTCTGAATAGGGTTTCCTGCCCCGCAGGTATACTAAGAAAGACATGACACTCCCTCACTCCCGCCTAATTCTCCACTTGAGTCATTTTCTCCTGTTTTTTGTCTTGTTGCTGAAACTTTCAATTTTCTCTTTTTTTAAAAAAAATATTGTTTTGAGTTTCCCCTGCCACTCTTTTGTGCTACTGTTCTGTCACCTGGTGTGGCTACCATTGCATTGAGTCAGCTTAGGGTTATCATCTTTCCTGACCAGAGGGATGGGACACCATTGCTGTAAATGGCGTCCAGTCCATCCAGTTGGGAAAAATGGTAAGCGTAATTGTCAGCTCTTCCTAGTCTTGCCTGTGTACAAGAGATGCTTCATTAAATGATGCAACACAGGAGGCAGTTTGTATTGGCCCATGCGAGACACGGTTATATAGGCCTCTCCGAGCTGTCCAGGCCCCACAGTGGATGCCTCAACCATCAGATGGATGGGACCCATGGTGCCCAGGTAATTATCTGGGAAAATCTAGCACAGGGCAGTCAGAGGGGGTCATGCCCCCAAGCACACACCACAGTGGTGGGACCTGGAACAACCAACAGCCTACTGTGCTCCACCATCTCCCAGCTGGGTTGCTCTACTTCACTATGGTGGTGGCCGGGAAGCAGAGTGTCCTGGCCCTAGTCTCAGTACCCAGTGGGGTGAAGCAGGAGTGGGATTTGGGGGAAGGGATAGAGAGGGCTTGGGGCTCTCAAGTTTTCCAATAAGGGCTGCTGCTAATGCTAAGTAGAGTCAGTGGCCTCCACTGGAGAATTGCTCCCGGAGGGCCTCCCGGATGCCAACAGCAGACCGGTGAGCCTGGCGGATGGCAGCTGTCCGGGGCTGGGCAAAGTGCCTCTCCTGGCCATCAGCACCTCTACCCCACCCTGGTAGGAAGGCATCCCCTTTCCTCTCCACCAGGTTATGGAGAACGCAACACGCGGCCACCACCTCAGGGATGTTGCTCTCCCCCATGTCGAGGCGTGTGAGCAAGCACCGGAATCTGCCTTTTAAACGTCCAAACGCACATTCCACCTGGTTGCGAACCCAGTTAAGGTGAGCATTAAACTGCTCCTTGCTCGCATCCAGGTGGCCGGTGTAGGGCTTCATCAGCCACAGCATCAGGGGATAGGCGGCATCAGCCACTATGCACACCGGCATGTGCACATCCCCAACCGCAAACTCACGATGCGGGAAAAATGCTCCTGCCTGAAGCCTCCGGTAGAGGTACGAGTTCCTGAAGATGCGGGCATCGTGTGCCCACCCTGACCACCCAACACAAATGTCCGAAAACTGGCCACGATGGTCGACCAGGGCCTGGAGGACCATAGAAAAGTAGCCCTTTCTGTTGATGAATTGGGCTGCTCGATGGGGCGGTGCACGGATTGCAATGTGTGTCCCATCAAGCGCTCCTCCGCAATTCGGGAAGCCGAGGGCAGCAAAGCCGGCCATGACGCTGTCCAGATCTAGTAGACAGATGAGCCTGTTGAGCAGCTCTGAACTGATGGCCCTCACCACCTGCAGAACGAGACAGACAACAAAATGTTAGAAGGGGTGCCTTATCTCTTAGGAGGAGAACCCACCGCCCACCTTCCCTCTCAAACACCCCGGGAATCCCCTCCTCAGAACCCCCCCCCCAACAATTCAGGGTGAGTGGAGGAGCTCCCTCCCACTCCCACTCCACTTGGCCCTTCCTGACAGTCTCCCTTCCCCCCACCCCAAACTGTGACTGTCCCCAGACAATAACTTACCTCCATCAGGATGAATCCTACGGTAGACCTGCCCACGCCAAATTGGTGTCCCACGGAGCGGTAGCTGTCGGGGGTTGCCAGCTTCCAGAGGGCAATGGCGATCCTCTTTTCCAGGGGGATGGTGGGCCGCAGGTGGGTGTCTTGCCGTTGCAGAGCAGGGGTGAGCCAGGTACACAGCTCCTGGAAAGTGGTCTTTCGCATCCGGAAGTTGCGTAGCCAGTCTTGGTCATCCCAGATCTCCATCACGAGCCGGTCCCACCAGTCAGAGCTGGTGTCAAACCTCCAAACACGCCTGTCCACGAAAAAGTTTGGAGGCAAGGGCAGTGCGGCTGCTTGACGGAGGAGCCCCTCATACCTCTGGTCTGGGTCCAGCTCGGGAAGTAGCCTCATGACAGTGTCATGCAGATGCAGCAACAGCTGCAGTATGGTGGTGTGGGGCCATCGCCTGCCCAGGGGCAGCTCTGGCTCCATGCCAAAAAAAAGGGTCTCAAAGCGAAAAACCTCAAAAGAAAAAAGCTGCTGGGGTGTCCCAGGAAGCTGAGCACTCCAAACCAGCACTGCAATGCCTTGCTTACTTCCTCGAGGGACAGCAAAGGCAGCTGCAGGAGCAGAGCAACGGGTGTTCAGGAGTGTCCCTCTCACCACGCGTCTCTGCAAAGGGCAGGCAGGCAGCACCCGGAAGGAAATGCTGCCCCCATGCCCTGGCAGAAGCAGTTCCGGGTGGCTTTCAATTTCGAAAGAGCGTCCAGCAGTCTGGATGCTCTTTTTCGAAAAAGCGGATCGATTTTTCGATCCGCGTATTGTAGTCTAGACGCGCTCTTTCGAAAGAAGCCTGCAGTCTAGACATAGCCGAGGAGCTGTCTGCAGTGCTGCCACTCTCTCAGGCAGCCTGTCTCCTGGTTCTGCATACCTTGTGGCCTCCAGAGACACTGACTGATACTGATCTTTCCGCTGCTTTGATAGGACTTTCCTGGCCCTGATTGGTTGCTTCTCCCACAGCCACTCCAGTCTGTCTGGAGGACTTTTCTATTGTGTCTCTAGGGTATGGTCAGACCATAGGGCCTCCAGGAGGGGATCCCAAGGCCAGGTCAATTGCATCACGTTCCCTTTGTCTGTAAAAATGTTTATGAATGAAAAGAATCATAGAATCGTAGAATACTAGGACTGGAAGGGACCGCGAGAGGTCATCGAATCGAGGCCCCTACCCTCATGGAAAGACCAAATACTGTCTAGACCATCCCTGATAGACATTCATTTAACCTACTCTTAAATATCTCCAGAGATGGGGATTCCACAACCTCCCTGGGCAATTTCTTCCAGGCTGTGTCTAGACTGCATCCTTTTTCTGTAAAAGGGATGCAAATTAGACACATCGCAATTGCAAATGAAGCGAGGATTTAAATACCCCCGCTTCATTTGCATAAACATGGCTGCCGCTTTTTTCCGGCTCGGAGCTTTGCCGGAAAAAGCGCCAGTCTAGACGGGGATCTTTCGGAAAATAAAGCCTTTTCCGAAAGATCCCTTATTCCTTTTTTTAAGAGGTATAAGGGATCTTTTGGAAAAGGCTTTATTTTCCGAAAGATCCCCGTCTAGACTGGCGCTTTTTTCCGGCAAAGCTCCGAGCCGGAAAAAAGCAGCAGCCATGTTTATGCAAATGAAGCAAGGGGGATTTAAATCCCCACCTCATTTGCAATTGCGATGTGTCTAATTTGCATCCCTTTTATGGAAAAAGGATGCATTCTAGACACAGCCCTAGTGTTTGACTACCCTGATAGTTAGGAACTTTTTCCTAATGTCCAACCTAAATCTCCCTTGCTGCAGTTTAAGCCCATTGCTTCTTGTTCTATCCTCAGAGGCCAAGATGAACAAGTTTTCTCCCTCCTCCTTATGACACCCTTTTAGATACCTGAAAATGGCTATCATGTTCCCCCTCAGTCTTCTCTTTTCTAAACTAAACAAACCCAATTCTTTTAGCTTTCCTTCATAGGTCATGTTCTCTAGACCTTTAATCATTCTTGTTGCTCTTCTATGGACCCTCTCCAGTTTCTCCACATCTTTCTTGAAATGTGGTGCCCAGAACTGGACACAATACTCCAACTGAGGCCTAACCAGCGCAGAGAAGAGCGGAATAATGACTTCTCATGTCTTGCTGACAACAAGCAGTATAAGAACCTCTATAGAGTAGTGAAGGAAAAAAGAGCCTCTTCCCAGGATTATCCCTGTCCCTGTCCCTACAGATAGACTCATAGAATCATGCGGAGTATAATTTGATGTATTTCTACAACAGGGAATATAAATAACAAACCCACACCACTAGGTGGAGGCAGATATTTTGAGGAGTTTGTGAGAAAACTTTCAAAAAAGAGAAGTAATATTGGAATTCTGCTTTAAGTCATTTGGCTCACATCTCAGCAGAGTGATCTGTACAATGCTGGATCTTTAATTTTTTTCCATGAAAGAACCTGGTTAAAATCTTTTAAATAAATCATGTTATTTCCACTCTCCTATTTGTCTGTGCTCTAATAGGGATAGAAAACATATAATTATTGGCTAATAATGGCTTATATTTGAATCAGAGAGTTAGTAAAATTATTTAAAAAGGAAAATCTCTCTAGAAATGCATATTGTTGTTGCATCAAATTCTGCCGTCCTTGCTCAGATCCTCCCAGGTATTGAGATTCCTGGCTCCCATTGGTTTCAATGGAAATTAGTCTAAATACCTTTGAAGATCTGGGCCTCATACCCTACTCTGACAAAACTTAGGTTGAATTAGAGTCAGTCAAACACTGAGCGGGATTAAGGTGTTCATCTTACTGCACATTGTACAAAAGCTTCTTGCTATCAGTCTATTTTTTGCAGTACAGCTGCTCCCCGAGTTGCAAATGGTCGAATTACGACCGTTCGCACTTACGACCAAAGCTCCCATGGAGCAGTCGTAAAGGCGGTCCCCGTGTTACGAATGTGACCCGCGCTTACAAACAGCGCGGTCACGTGTAACTCAATGGGGTCCAAGTTACAAACTGATCGAGTTACAGCCAAGTGTTTGGTCTGTAACTCGGAGAGAGGCTGTAATGTTTTTTCTGTATTCACCAGTTTTGTTTTCTTGCCTCCTTGGACATGTTGGACTTTGTACATAATGGTGAATAAATGGTATATTTATCATCCTCTCTGACTGTAATGTGTTTTGAGTGATGGCAAATTGTCAAGCCATATTCAGTACAGGCTGATCAATTGATACCTATTAGTGAGATAAGCATGTGAATTGTAAGCCCAGGACTTGCTAAGGGCAGGATCCCACTACTAATTGCTGCAGGACAGTGTGCGTTGCTGCAGAACTCTTAGTTGTGTATGTGCACATGACTTGTTTTTGTAAAAATCTGGCCCTGGGGCAAATAAACTAACATTCAACCAACGATTCAGCTTTTTATCTTGTAAAAAACAACCAACTGATAAGTAAAATACAACCAATTAATAAGTAAAGTTTCCTTTTGAGGATATACTATTGCACCAAGATCTGAATTAAGGTTATATGCTAACTTATGAGTTCCCTGACGTCTGCATGGTGTTTGTGATGACTTTGCTACACACATTGGTGTCCTTAATCTGTTCTGTGGTCCTGGGGTTATTTGTCACATGCACAAACATTATTCCTATTGCTGATCCACCCATAGTGGACTGATATTGGATGCCTTGCTCTCATGTGAACAGATACAACGAACAAGCATTGTTACAGTTACCTGTACATGATGCGGTGTTTTTGAAAGGCCTGAACTTATGGAGCAGGCGTAGACACCGAGGGATACATAAAACTAGCAGAGACAGGAAGTCTCTCTGTGATGACCATGCCCTTAGCTTCTTGTGGAAGTGACCTCCTGTGCATGTATTAAATATGGAGTACTCTTGAACTGTACTGCTGTACACTTTCTATCTAGCGCAGTTGTATAAGACCCCAGTTTGCACAATGGTATGGAACTGGGGCTTAGCCACAAGAGACCCTGAATCAGGGAGAAAGTTTCCTAAATATGTAGTATTATTACACTAGTTTCATGTTGGTACCTGGTCAAAGTAGGCTTATCTTCTTGCTTAATTATCTTCTCTGTTGTACTGTGAATAAATATTACTTAATGACAGTTAAGGACCATCTTATTCTGAGTTGGTACAGGTCGTAAGGCAATGAGATTCTGGCCTATGACTGGGACTATGAGGCAGTACCGCAATACAAATAATCACATGCTGATCTACAGAAATATTTTTCTGCCTTGGACATCCCCACTAACTTGAGAGATCCAGATGGATCAGTTAGTGAAAATGGAAGCATGTGAACTTGACAGCTTCAGTTTCAGTCCCCTTGTTTCCTGCACTGAGTGTTTTTTCTGCTTTTTACACTAAATGGTAAGCATGTCCACATAATAGTGTGATGAAGATGGATGGATGGGAGGTTTTGACTTCCTCAGTCATGGCATACTGTTGCAGGAAGGAGGTTTGCTGGGAAGAGATGGGGTCGATCTGACCACAAAAGGGAAGGACATCTTAATGCAGTGACTCACCAATCTTATTAGAAGGGCTTTAAACTAAGTTGAGTAGGGGCAGGTAACAAAAGGCAACTAGGTTCAAAAGGTATCTTTAATAGAGGACTAGTTCTTTGGGGAGAATCAGATATGGAAAATTAGAGTAGAATTATAGGAGCAACAAGAGGGAAATCCCTGGGGGGAATTTGATCAATACCTTAGATCAGTGTTTCTCAAAGTGATCCGTGAAACCACTTTGAGAAAGTTGCTAACTGGCCGCGCCGGTGTGTTTATTTATGTTGGAAATAAGCCAGGACACTCTGGATGCAGGTGAAAACAAGCAGAGGATTTATTATACATCAGCTGATGGAGTGACACGCAGGGGTTACCCTGGTGAACACTGGTTAATTAACACAATACAATAGATTATATAGTCAGCAGGTGGACGGAGGAAAAATGATTTGATAGGTCTAGCAGCAAGACGAAATGAGCACATAAGCCAATAGAACTACTCAAGATTACATAATATCTCCGCCCATTGCAAAGTAACAGCTCGTTAATTAATATACAGGTGGTTATTGTTCAAATGCCAAAACATGTCAGCAAAACAGTAATAACATTTTAGTCTCCATAGATGATGATGTTGCTATAGGAGGCGGGTATGGCCTTGAGTTGGTGCAGCACTTGGTTCTCAGGCTTATTATCTAGGAGTGAAGCAAGACAGTTTAAGCAAATTTTATGAATGTTATCTCAAGCAAAATGTGTTACGTTACCAACTGAGACCCAGTTCGAGTGTTTTAGAACGTGGTTGCTATGGTGCTCAGGGTCTTTTACTGTCTGCAGTTCTTATCCTGACTGTGGTGTTCCCAGGCCTTAATCCTAGAATGGAGTTATGCTGTTTAGAGGCCTACTAGCACATTTAGGGCTGCCTCAGTTTACCCTACAATTTACCAGCACTGAGGCCACGGAGCCTTGCAGGTCCCTTTGGCTCTGGATAGCCAGTCATAGCAAAAGGAGCTGTGGCTGCTGCTTCCCATGGCTCCCTTTGGCTGCAAACAGCAAATCGGATCCAATGGGAGCCACGAGGCTTTGTGGCTGCGGCACCAGTAAATAAACACACCAGTGTAGCCAGTTAGCAGTTTTCTCAAAGTGGTTTCATGGACCATTTTGAGTATCACTGCTTTAGACGTCTACTCACAAATTCAAGGAATAACAGGAATAAGCAGTCAGAATTGGGAGTACTAATAGACAAGTCATAACTGAGCTTAAGTGGCATCTCAGATACTTGATGGGATACATCTCATAACTGCAGTATTGGCATAGAGGGGTACATCTTGTTCAGGAAGAGCATGTAGGAATAAAAGGGAGGTGGTGTTGTATTGTACACTTGTTCTGAGTTCCAGAAAGAGGCAAGAGGCAGACCAGCTGAAAGTCTCTGGGTAAAGACGAAGTGGGGAAAACACATCCAAACCAGGAGGAGGAGGGAGATGAGGCATTTCTAGAAGAAATAAAACAAATATCCAGACCCTTATAGTAATGAGGGACTTTACCTACCTAGACATCAGTGGGAAAAGTAATATGATAAAACACAAAATATCCAATAAGTTCTTGGAATGTCATGGGGACAATGCTTTGTTTCAGAAACTGAAGGAAGTAACCCAGGGCATAGGCATTTAAGAATTGATTCTGACTAACAGGGAGGAGATGGTTGTGAACCTGTAGGTAGAGGCCTATTTGGGAGAAAGTGATTATGAATAAGGCTGTGAATCATTCATGGAGGTCACAGAAATCATGAAACAAAAACCAGGACTATGTAGCACTTTAAAGACTAACAAGATGGTTTATTAGGTGATGAGCTTCCGTGGGCCAGTCCCACTTCCTCAGATCAAATAGTGGAAGAAAATTGACACAACCATATATACCAAAGGATACCATCAAAAAAATGAACACATATGAAAAGGACAAATCAAATTTCATGTGTTCATTTTTTTGATTGTATCCTTTGGTATATATGGTTGTGCCAATTTTCTTCCACTATTTGATCTGAGGAAGTGGGTCTGGCCCACGAAAGCTCATCACCTAATAAACCATCTTGTTAGTCTTTAAAGTTCTACATAGTCCTGTTGTTTGTTTCAGCTACACGAGACTAACACGGCTACATTTCTATCACAGAAATCATGGATTCTGTGACTTTCTGGGACCTTTGTGACTTCCACAGTAGTTGGCGTGGTACATCTCAGGGCATCCCTGGGGCCAGATGCTGTGCTGGAGCATTGGTTGGAGAGCAGTCAGGGTACCCTGGGCAGTTCACCCACCTGGAGTGGAAGTAGTAGTGGCACCCTAGCCTGCTCTCAGAGCAGTGGAGTCTGCTGGAGTGCTGCCTTTCCCCAGCACCTAAAATTTATTTAGGGCAATTTTTAGTAAAAGTCATAGACAGGTGACAGGTCATCTTAACCATAGTTCTCTCCAGCAAAGTGACAGAGTCCCTGTGTGCCTACCTGGTCATCAACAGTTTATGGAATTTGCTTTGGTCACAAGGATGTCACAATAGTGCTTGTGTAAGTTTAACTGGAAGTTCTGGTTGACAGACTGAGAGGCCATCTATGTCTCAGTACTGGAGCTAGTTGGAGAAAGGATTGAGAGAAGGTGTTGAGGAAAGACTAAACCATGAATACATTTGTGAGTGAACAGGAGGTAATTGATAGAGGTAAGGGTCACTATTGTATTTTTTATATCCAACCTGTATCCACACATACACATTCAAGAGCATGGGTGCATAGAAACGTGTAATATTCTCCATTTCTATGACCAGATCATTAGCTGCTGTAAATCCAGTGAGCCTCTACTGACTTCCCTTTTAATTGACTTGAGTTGAAGGACTGGCCTACAGCCTCTGAACCTGGAAACTTTCCTGACAACCTGTGTCACTATTGGATGTTATGGGGAAGGTCTTCTTTCCTTTCTCCAGTTGTTTTATGTTGTTAATATGGGTCCTTATTTTATGACTTCTGCATCCTTGGAGCCAAAATCCAGTGGTGCAAAGCATCGGAGATGGGAGAAATTAGAAGAGAAAACACAGAAGGACTTCTCTTCTAGCTGACTGTGTCTAGACTACAAAGTTCTATCACTTTTCTTTTGAAAGAGGCTTTTCTGACAGTTGGCCCGTCTACACTGGGCCAAATGTCAGAAAAAAAAGCCTCTTTCAGAACATCCCTTCTTCCTCGTAGAACGAGGTTTACTGAGATGCTGAAAAAACATGTCTGCTTTTCCAATATTTTTTTGGAAAAGCAGACGCATTCCTTGGACGTGGCAGAGCTTTTCTGGGATATCTCTGGTATCCTGGAAAAACTCTGCAGTCTAGATGTACCTGCTGTCTACTTAAGATATTAAGTGGATAGCTAGCATATTAAATGGAGGATAACAAAGCATTTCTTAGCAACACTAGTGCTCTTAATCCTTCACCATTACTATTGCAACTGTATGGGCAATGTAAGTTACAGTTCTGATTCCATCTGCATCTGGGTGTTGGAATCGAAGGGTAAGGATGGGTAATCGCCTAATCTTGAGCAATCTTTCATGGGAAGGGTAAATTCTGATCAATTCCTCCTCCATGCCTTGGAATGCTGTTACAATGGAGACAGATAAATATGGCATTTCAGATTTCTTGTTAAATATTAAGTCTCCAGGAGAATTTCTGCTGAGAGACACATGGGAGATAAAATCCTGATTTTATTAATACATCAACTATTTCACAGTTTCATAGAGTTTAAGGCTGGTAGGTCATTCGATCATGTACTTTAATCTTCTGTATGTCACAAACCATTACGTTTCACCTAGCAACCCTATGCTGAAACCAAAACTTGTCTTGGACTAAAAATTGTCACTCTTGAAGGGTATGTCAACACAGCAGTGTTAATTTGGAATAACTGATGTTATTGAAAAATAACATAGTCCGCATCTACACAGCAAGCCATTATTTCAACATAATGTCAAATAATGTCAAGCTGGAGGACTTCTTTCTCCGACTCCTATAACCCGCATTTTATGGGGAGTAAGGGAAGTAGGAGGAAGAGTGCTCTTTCCCCGACTTCCTGCTGTGTAGACAGCGCCAAAAGCCGAAATAAACTATTTCAACTTAAGCTGCACAATTGATAGCTCAAGTTGTGTAGCTTATTTCTGCTTTAGCCCTGCTGTGTAGATGTGCCCAAGGCCTAGGAGACTAAGATGCTGTGTGCTGCAGAGAGAGGATAGGAGAAACTGAAATGCTACCAATGCCTGAGGCCTTTGCAATGGTAGAGAAATGATTCGGTCAGAAATGCCCTGATGATCCTGGTGGTTGATCAGTGCCCCATACTCCCGAAGAAGACAAATTCCCAACCTCCCAAACAATAATCCCTGCTAGTCTGACCCAGGGAAAATTCCTCCCCACCCTCAAATCTGGAGATCAATTGCATCCTGACCAATGTTCTCTCCAATTCTACGTGTAGAATACATTTGATGTGCATTGAGGCATGTACGGATGTGTACAACCATTAGAAACACATGTCTGCCACCCAAGTGCTCAGTTTACAGGTAACACTGATCCTGACTATGTGAGCAAGACTTACCAAGACTTAATCTCTGAGGCTTCACATAAAGGTATGGGGCAATCACCCTACCCATGGAAAACACCTAGCTAGATAATTTCATGGAGGTTAGGTCCATAAAAGGCTATTAGCCAGGGGATAAAATGGTGTCCTTGGCCTGTGTTTGTCAGAGGCTGGAGAGGGATGGCAGGAGATAAATCGCTTGATCATTGTCTTCTGTCCACCCTCTCTGGGGCACCTGGTGCTGGCCACTGTCGGCAGACAGGATACTGGGCTAGATGGACCTTTGGTCTGACCCAGTACGGCCGTTCTTATGTTCTTATGTTGTGCATTGGGGGAAAATCTTTTAGGGTCTCTAGAGGCAACTGGACAAATACCTAGTCCATGTGTCTTCTCTGCAAGTATTTAAATTACCATAAAATAAAACTGAAGCCTTTTTTCAAAACAGAGTGCATAAAGTTTGACTTCTAAATTCATACAGTGGGGTCTTTAAAAAGTGGCTTGATTTTCAAGAGATACTGAACCCCTAGAAGTTCTTTGCACCATCCATAGGTAATTCTGGGTGCTCAGCACTTTTGGAAATGACACCCTGACTAAGCAAAACACTTCAGCATGTGTTTAACTTTAGATTTATTTGTTGGCATTGAGTTAGGCATGTGATTAAGTTGCTGAATCAGGATGTAGGCGTGTTAATATGGATTTAGGAGTTTTAGTTTAGGAACCCAGTTTTAAAAATCTTGGCTATAAATTATTCTGTGTGCTAGCAAAATGCCTAAATTAATAGTAAAGGTGGAAAAGATTATTTTATGTGGGGATCTTATTTAAAAGGAGCAGCTTTTCCTTATTATAATCCGTCCCCCCACAATAGCTCTGCAAACAGACATGGTCACCATGAGGGAAGAAAAGGATTTGCATGATTCCCAGGTCCACTTATCACCATGTCTGGTCTCCTACAGAGTCTTTACTAGATAGTGAATTAAAGACACAAGCACTGAATCCCAACATCAATGATAACCAGCAGAATCCTTTCCTTTAATTTCAGCTGTTTACAGCGAGGTTGTTTTCCTCCTGGACCATATGGACGATCAAGATAAGGCCTCTATTGCCCTTCAGATTGTCAAGATAGCTGAGACCAAACTGGCTGTCGTTGTGACTGTTCTGCTAGAAAAACTTCAGCAGGATGAGGTAGGGCAGTTTCATCAAATCACATCTGTTTTCCATGTTTCCACTCCAAATTCTGTTTGACTTCATGGAAGTAATTCAATACAGAACTTGTCTCAGCCCACCTTCAGTGTAATCAGTATTTACCCTTCTGTCTTCATGCAAAACTCATCATGCAAAATTCTGTTACAGATCAGGATGATATAATAAAGAGACACTCAGAGGAGCACTGTCCTTTTGTATACACTGGAGTACATGGGCTGTATATTATAAAAGTGCACTGTAGGGGTATCTATAATCTCTTATAGCAGTATTTTGTCCTCCTTTACCATCTTCATCCAAAAACCTCAAAGCACTTACCTACTTACTCATGAATTAGGTTTTACAGCACCTTTGGGAGAGTGATAAACATCCCCATTTACTGATGGGCTGTGTCATGGGGAATTAAATAACTTGCTCAACACCACATAGTGAGTTAGTAGAAGAATGGTGAATAAAACCCATGTGAACTGACTCTCTGCTCTAAACCCAAGACAACACTTCTTAATTATAATGACATATGATTGGGCTATAGCTTTGAAGGGTTCTTAAATAATCCAAACCCCTTTTTCTTTTATTAATACTCGCATCCAGCAAAGTCCATTTCTCTATTAAGGGTCAACACAGAAGGCATTTTAGTTTCAAGTACCAGGAAGCCAAGACAAGCAGTTCATTTCTGGCTCGCTTGAATAGTGTGGGGCTCTTGTATTCATAAGTTATCAATTATGATTTTCAATTAAAAATCCTCCTTACATTTAAAAATGAATGGAAAGAGGCAGAGCCTCTCCCCACTAGAGCAGTAATAATAGCAGTTTGCAGCAGCATCCTTTAAAAGCACAACCACTGGAATGTGTAGCCAACCATTGGCTTTGAACATTCCAAAGTGCTTTATGACCTTAGCAGGCAGTTCATACCTTCAGTTGCCTGAATTCAGAGTTATAGACTCACAGGAGACAGATGTGAAAGGCTTGTTGGCTCATCCAATTTCCCAGCAGTGCCTTTTTCATTTTTTGGGGCCAAACCAATTTTAAAAGCTCCTAGTGACTGGGTTTCCACCACTTTCCAATGAAGACTATGTAATAACCTGATAGATGTCTTATAGCTGGGGCATTTTTCCTGATGTTAAAGTCTAAATTTTATGTCTCTGATACTGCCCCCTGCTGTGCAATGTACGTGCTGCAGGGTAAGAAACACTGACTCCTAAGCATCCTCACTCCACAGTGCATGCTATGCAGCAAGGAGGTGGTGGCTGGCTGGAGTAGGCAGTCACGGTTGTGCTGACTCTGTGGAGGAGAGCTGACCTGATCTGAGCCCAGGGGAGTCCAGTTGTTTTCCCACTGTGATGTGATACGATTTATTTTAGATCCAAGAGAAACCAGGACACTCCAGGGATACTTAACCACTTTCTTATTTATTGCAAGCTTTAAGCAGTTATTACAGTTGTTTAAGTTTTACAAGCCTTAAAAACAATTACTACACAATTTAAACCTTAAATGCCATACATTCTAAAGCAATAATATAGTGCAAAGCAATGCAAAAGCAATTAATAAAAGAGCTACTATAATACAATAATAAAGACTAGTTCACTTACACTTCACCCGTATGCTACCTACAGTAGCAGGCAGGAGGTCAGGGTTCCTTTTCTTCCCATGCATTGGAACACCATGCACTGGCTCACCGGTGTGAAGGGCCTATTTACTTCTACTTACATCGAGCAGTACCTGTGGGTCAATCCTGCTCATTCCCTCCCACTGATTGTTCTTACTAAGCCCATTTTATAGCAAAGCGAGACTTGGTTGTTCTAATAATATTTACCAATTGATTACGTATTGTGTAGGATATGTAACATGCCCAATACCCTATCTGGAGTACATCCTGTCACTCAGGATGTTGCTGCTATGTGCATAGTTGACAGTTGTATGGCTGCATCTGTAATTTGTGGTTATCAGAAACAGAAGTACCTGTACAAGATTGCTTGCCATGTGTTCTTGCCATGGTCTCACGTACCATGCTTCATCTGCATTGTTATGCAAAACATTCCTTCCTCTCACAGCTTCTCCCATGACCTTGCCTGCATGCTTATGTGCACCAGACTTGAGACAGGCCTGGGTTTTGCTTGTTAGAGATCCGCACGTGTTAAAGGGAGACGTGGCCATTTATTGTCAAGGCAGGCTCCCCTACACCCACCCAACCTCACCCTGATGCATGAGGTCAGATCCCATAGAGGTTGCAGGTCTCTATTTAAAAGTCAGTTCTGCTGGCCTCCTTGCACTTTTTAAAATTTTCTCCTGAATTACTTCCAAGCTGTTGATCTTTTCTGGGGAATGTGGTGCCAAAAAAGTGAAATAAGCCAGAAGCAGTCACACCTCAGATGAACAATGAGAAACTGTTGTCTTCCTGCTTTATGACAAGATTCCTGTATGTAACAAACCCAACCCAGATGGCTGACTTTTTTTTTCACTGTCACTCCAGGTCACTTGTTGTTTCCCACTTTTCTCCCTCTCATTATGTCAGTTATATTGACCCCCTCTCTAGGTGCGCTAGTTTGCAGTTCTCTGAAATCAGTCTTGTTCTGCTCAGGTTTCTAATTTCTCTGTGCCCCTCTTTATTATTTCTCTGTCACAACTCATACCTTCAACTCCTCCATATTTAGTATCATCTGTGAATTTGAACTTTGATGGACCCCATAAAAGAGACCTTCAAGTGTGCTACTGTCAATGTAGAGGTAACTCCTGAGCTAATTTTCCCTAAAAGCTGCAGAGGATTTACTGCAGGAGTTGGGTATTTTATAATTGTATTTACAAATTCTGTCTGGAGTGGATAAAAAAAGGCATGATGCTAATAATAACAATAACAACAACAACAACAACAACAACAATAATAATAATAATAATAATAATAATAACAACAACAACAATAATAATAATAAACAAAATTAGATAAGGGGGCAGTGCAGGGCCCTTATTCTGATTAAAAAAATTGTAAATTGCTCAGCTTCTTCTGAAATGCTGCTAGCTGGGGTGATTGTGGAGGGCATAGCAAGTTTTATACAAATGAAGACTAGGGGTTACTTGAGTGAGTATGCAGGCTGTGGAATCAGTGTGGTCTAGTGGAGAGGACTCCAGATAGTGAATCAGAAGACCTGAATTATTTTCCTGGCTATTGATCTGCTCTTTTAGCCTGGGCTAGTTGTTTCATGTTTAGATTGTAAACTCTTTTGGGCAGAAGCTTATTAGCGTAAGTGTTACTATATTGCGTTACTATATTAGCTTATAGCATTACTATATTGTCATCAAGGAAACATTTTCCCCAATTGTTCTTTTATGTTTTGTCCCCAGAAAAACAGAGTAGACATTTACTGTATCCTGGAGAAAGTATTACAGCAGGATGCCCAGGTCCTAGAGAGAAGGCTACTGAGCAAAATAATAACACTTGCCTCAAACCACATGAGAGAGACTCAGGTAAGTTAGATTAATGGAAGTGTTGGAGCATAAGCTTTTGTGGTCAAAGACCCACTTCACTGCTTTTGCAGATTCAGACTAACACGGCTACCCCTCTGATACTCAGGTAAGTTAGTTTTCCCTATATGCTAATGACAGGAATGAAAGCTTAAACTAATTAAAACATTTTTTGTAAACTATATACTGAAACTCCAGGATTAATGACTGCTAGGGGCCCACAGATCCCCACACCGTCCTCCAGAAATCCCAGGTCCTAAGCAGCATGTGACTAGTTTCATCTTGTTCAAGTTACACATGTGCTTAAGTGCTTTGTAAGGTAAGGATATTGTGACATATATCAGATGCAGAGAGGCCTACCGTTTCTTAACAAGCAAGTATTTTGTGAAGTCTACTAGGGATTTCATTATTGATACTGATTTTGTGTGGAAGGTGCTCTGATACTATGGTGTTAAGCAGCAGGATGAAACCTTTAAACAGAATCTGAGCTGTTTCCAAAAGAAGCAGTATTTGGATTTAGGGGATAGTTTATTCAGGAAAATTCTCTGAATATCTTGAAGCTGCCCACCTCCTCTGAGGGAAAAATATCATGTCACTATGATAGCCAATCATCCACCACAAATAGCTAATAGCGAATAGTCTAAGCAGCTTGCAAACAACTGAAAGGCTGACAAGTGTTTAGCCAAACGATTCAATGATTATTTATGACTCATGATTCTGTTCTCAGAATGTTGGGTGGAAAACAGAAATAAGAACTTGATTCATTTGAGCAGCATTGGCTGGTGTAGTTGGCTTTAATCACTTCAGTCTCTCTCTTTTTGTATTTTTTAAGGAAGCAACAAATGAACTAAAAGTGGCAGCGAGCAACACATTAGTGGCTCTGGCACGCTGCTATTTCAGTGAGGTGATGTATGAGCTTCAATGTCATCTGAATCCACTGAAGCTGTCTGACGTGTTCACTTTGATTACACTGGACAACCTATCATCAGCCTATCGTATGTCAACTTCCATCTTTTGTTTCAAAGTTATTGTCTTCCATTTAAGGACAGAGGTTCACGCTCTGTACAGCTACACAGAGTGCTATTTGGGGGGCATGAGATGAACTGCTGTGGCTGGTTCCAGTTGCTAGACCATGAGCTATCCACACCAAGGTGCAAGCTCTTATGCCCCATTTGAAGTTCTTAAAGGACAGGATTGAGGAAAATCAGGTCTAGTGGAGCTCTTCTCCATTCCATTTCTCATCCCTCCCCAGTGCTCTCTCTCCTACTCTGGGAGAGGATTGGGCATCTGGCACAGCTGCACATTGGTGGAGAATGCTCCTCCTCAGGGAAAATCCCCCACTGATTTTTTACTGCTGCCTTATCATTTGTGTACGCAGCACAAAATGACCTAGGAGCCCATAGCATCCGACCCAGCGGTGTTTCTAAATGCGATAGTAAGAAGGCAAATAACAGTCAATTGTCTGTCTTCCTTTTCTTCTGGTCCTTCTTTTCAGCACTCAAGTGCATTCCTTTTGTGGGAATGACCCTGTACAGCATGAGCTCCATGCGGATGTTAGTTGGCGAGAGCAGGCTGAGGCAAGCATTTTGTGGTGGTAAGTGCCAGCACTTATTGTAGATGTCCAAAATGGATATTTAGGGGCCTTGGTACAGAGTTAAGTGACTGATCGTTTACAAACAGGCTCTGAACTGGATTGTACCAGGGGCTGAGTCCTCATGCTCCTGTGGCACTCAGTGGAGTTGAGAGTGCTCCTTACTTTGCTGGAGGTGCTGAGCATTTGTAAGTTCAGGCCCTTTATGACTTGTGGATATTTTAAAAATAAACAAAAGCTGATGCTGCCCATGTGCCAGGAAATTCCTGGAGGAGAATGTGCAGGCAACAGACTGAATTACATTTAAAAATTTCCCGTTTTCCACCCCTCCACCCATTCCTCCTCTTTAGTTGCTTAATTATCATCTCCTTTCACCCTCTTTCTCTGTCCTCTGGTCTTCTCCACTTCTCTCTTCCTTTGCTTTTTAGTTGATGCTCAAGTAAGGCCACGTCTACACTATGCAGAAGATCAATGCTGCTGCAGTTGATCACCAGGGTCCAAATTAGCAGGTCTAGTGAAGACCCACTAATTCGAACTGAGTGGGTGCTCCCGTTGGCACCGGTAGTCCTGCTTCTCATGAGGAATAACACTCCTGTCAACCTTCCACTGTGTGGACAGTCTGAAAACACGATTTAAGATACGTCAACTCCAGCTACATAATTAACATAGCTGGAGTTGCGTACCTTAAGTCAACTTTCCCCTTTAGTGTAGATCAGGCCTAAGGGATTAATCCTGCACCTTTGAGATAAATGGGAATTTTGCCATCAGCTTCATAGAACATAGGATTGAGCCTTAATTTTCCTTTCAAGGGCAGCGGGTGCATCTAATTTTAGGGCAAAATGCTGTCAAATCTCAGTATAGCTAATAGGAGTTAGGGGCACTGAACATCTTTCAGACAAACTGTAACCCGATAGGAAATCATACAGTTTTAGGGCTAAATAAGCAATAACTGCAGAGGACATGAATCATTCAGAAAACAGCTGGTCAAAATATTTTGTTTTTTTATTACATTTTTCATATTTTTTTCCAAGTTGATGGAATATTAAACTGAAAAAATGTCAATGACAGTTTTAATCAGGATGTGTTCAGTGTTTTTGTACAGCTAAAAAGGTGGCTGAAATTTGTTGATTTTTGAAACATGTGAATGATCTTTGTAATTTGAAATTTTGAAAAAAAAGAGTAAACACTTTTAATTTAATTTAAACTACCTTTACAATCAGCTCTAATTAAGAGGTAACAAGGGAGAAAAAAATATGTTTTCAAATGATGGGAATTAAAAAGAGATGGAGAGAGACAAAAGAGAAGAAAGCCTTTTGAGAAACAAGAAACGGAAAGGAGGGAAGAGAAATAATTCAAAACTGTTATTGGATTTCATCAGCTGTTCCTGAATTGGGCATGGAATTGTAATAAACTACAAGCCTGGGTGTCTTCACTGATAAAACAACGTATCCTTATTACTATTGCATCCTTTTCATATTGCCTGTCTTTTTTCCTTCCATGCAGTTCTGGAAAAATGGTCAAGGGCAGTAAATCTATATTTTAGTAACTGGGAAAGGTGGCCATTTCTCAAAATGAGTAAATCTCAATTCTGTGATGAAATTCTTCCCCTCTATCGTCATGTGACAAGCAAATGGACCACATGTGAAGATTTGGAGGTGAGAATTGTAGGCTTTCTAAACCTTTATGAGAAATTGTATTGTTAAATTCTCTGTGTATGGCACTCTTTGTGATGATGGAGTTCAATGGCAGGTTCTTTGGGATAGAACGGAGTATGATGTAAAACATTTAAAAAAGATTATAATGTCACAATCTCATGGAAATTCTGTCTGTACATAGTGTACATAGATTCCAGTTTTGTCACCTGACATGCAGATGAATACAGGAGAATGGGCTAAATTCATTCCTGGCAGATGTCTATTCAGTTCCAGTAGAGTTACAGCAGGAATGAGTTGTTTTAGTGTGCATACTAATCTGGGGAAATATCCCACTTGGGAAAGTTGTGAGGTGCAGTAGAATATAATTCTGAAACCAACATCATAGCTGTGTCTAGACTGGAAAAACTTGCCAGCTGTCTACACTGGCTGCTTGAATTTCCAGAAAAGCACTGACGATCTCATGTAAGATCGTCAGTGCTTTTCCGGAAATACTATGCTGCTCCCGTTCAGGCAAAAGTCCTTTTCCGAAAGACTTTTGCGCAAAAGGGCCAGTGTAGCCAGCACAGTAGTGTTTTCTGCAAAAAAGCCCCAATCGCGAAAATGGCAATTGGGGCTTTTTTGCGGAAAAGCGTGTCTAGATTGGCCACGGACGCTTTTCCGCAAAAAGTGCTTTTGCGGAAAAGCATCCTGCCAATCTAGACGTGCTTTTCCGAAAATGCTTTTAACGGAAAACTTTTCCGTTAAAAGCATTTTCGGAAAATCATGCCAGTGTAGACGAAGCCCATGAGTCTTAACTCTTTACCAGGAAATATTGAGATAGGGCTGTTTCAACAGTGGAAAAGGGAAATTGCACTCGTCAGAAGTAGAAAAGATGGGCCCATTGCATGATATTGAATGAATTTGTAGGAACATAACTTCTGTGTCTCTATGTAGGTCAAGCAGGCCATTATCAAAGCCCTTGGTACTATGATGAGCCTCCTCCTGCATAAAGAAGAGCATCAAGATAAGGTGTTCGAACAGATCCCATGGCTCCTTGAGCAATATAAAGAGGATGTTAATGTCTTTCATGTCACCAAGGTGAGATACTTATTAAAATAACTATCAATGTGTGCGCATAGGTGAACTGCACTAGCTGCTACCAGTGGCGTTTCCTGGTCTACATAGTGACTTGTTAGATAATAGATAAACACACAAGTCTTGATTTTATAGACATGGTGACCCAGGTGACAAGTTTTGTAGGTAAAAGCCTCTCATGAAAAGTATCTTCTGTTTCTGGAGATGATAAGGAGGTAAGAAACAAAACACCTGTTCCCTCCTCCCCCCCCCCCCCATAAGATACTCCCTCCTTGTGATTTACTGGTACATCCTATCAACTCTGTGTCTCTCTTTTAGATTATAAATAAACTCCTCAGAGCAGGGGCTGCTGTGTGTTGTCTCTGGGCAGTATTAAGTAAACTGCCAATAGCTGAAAATTAATACTAAGAAGGCCTGAAGTGCATTGCTTTAGATTCTATAACTAGATAGATATAAAATCACAGTCTATTTCATCTACCGTTGTGTACAGGGCTGTTGTAGCTGTGTTGGTTCAAGGATATTAGAGAGACAAGGTGGGTGAGATAATATAATTAAAGATATTATTTCACCCACCTTGTCTCTCTTATTTCATCTACCCTCAGTATCACATGACCAAGGTAACTCTTGTCTGCTGATAGTGAGAGGATGGAGTGAGGGCAGTTGGCTTCAGTAGTATGATTGAGCATGCTCAGTCTATGTGAGCTGGCTCAGTACAAGCCAAGCAGCAAATCCAGGGCCACAACCCTGCTGCCCTTCCCCCCTCCCCACTTCCTCCATGGTTTACTCCCAATCTATGTTGGCTTTCTGGTCCAGAATATGTGGTTGCTTTGGGGATTGGAATGCCCATGACTTTGAGGGAATCAATGTCTCATGGACTTGACTAAAAGTATCAGAGGACTACACAAGAGCCTAAATGTAGTAAAATATGTAGATTTCATCAGAGATATCCTGGAAGCTTCAAGCAGCAAAGAAGAAAAGTGTGTAGGTACAGGAAGGAGTTAGACTGTCATCTCATTATCAATAGCCTGGAAGAGAACATAAAATCATCATTGATAAAATTGGCAGATGAAATAAAAATTGGGGAGTGGGAAATAATGGAAAGGACAACTCACTGATTCAGAGTGATATAGATCATTTGGTAAACTGGGTGCTAACCAGAAATGTGCATTTAAATATGGCTGAATGTAAATAGATGCATCTAGGAACAAAACAATGTAGGTGATACATACATGTTGAGGGATGCTTCCTGAGAAACAGTAACTCTGAAAAATATTTTGGGAAACTTGGTGAATACTCAGCTGAACATGATCTACAAATGCGATGCTGTGGCCAAAAAAGCTGAAGTGATACTGGGATGCATACATGGGGAAATCTCAAGGAGGAATATAGTGGGAAATGCAAAGTTCATTTCCACACTAGAACTGACCAACAGATATTGGTAGATACCCCTGATACCGGCTTCCTGTGAGAAGAGTGCCTTCCGCACCCTGCTTGGCTTATAGCAATTCAGCAGGATGCCATTTGGGCTGCACAGAGCCTCAGCCACTTTTCAGCAGCTCATGAACCAAATATTGCAAACATATATGCAATATACAGCCGTGTGCATTAAGAATATTGTCATCCACAGCACCAGCTGGGGGAAACACCTCTGACATCTTAGCAAGGTATTGTAAGCCCCAATAGATGCAGGACTCACTGTGAATCCAGCCAAGTGCCATCTTAGTGAACACAGTAGGAAGGGGAAAACTATAGCTCCTTGATAAATAAGGTCTAAGGCTTGTGTGACTGCCCCACCTCCATGACAAAGAAACAGGTGCCACAATACTTCAGACACAGTGGCTATTTCTGCTGCTTAGTACCCAACTTCATCACACTGGCCACCCTATTATTGGACCTGATGAAGAACACCCAATCACAGAAAGTCCAGTAATCAGAAAACTGTGAGGAAGCCTTCCAGGCCCTGTGAAAACAGTTGAACCAAGAGCTGGTCCTATCCCATCCAACTTCACAAAGCCTTCTATCCTTCAAATGGAGGTCTCGGAGGTAGGACCAGGAGTGGTACTATCTCAAGAAATAGGTGGGAAGGAGCACCAGATCCTTTATCTCAGCTGCAAGCTGTTCTCCTGAGAGACCTGCCGCCCTACTATAGCAAGGGAGGCCCTGGCCATCAAGTGGGTGATCTACACCCTGGGGGTATGTCTACACTACAAAGTTAATTCGAACTAACGGACTAAGCCTAGTTCGAACTTACTAGTTCGAATTAAGGGGTGTGTAGCCCCTTAATTCAAATTAGTGGGAGGCTAGCCCTCCCCAGCTTTCCCTGGTGGCCACTCTGGCCAACACCAGGGAAACTCGTCTGCCCCCCTTCCGGCCCCGGACCTCTTAAAGGGGCACAGGCTGGCCAGCACCCAGCTAGCAGACCCTGCACCTGGCACGGCTCGAGCCAGCCACCCGCTGCCACCCAGCCATCCCCCTCTTCCCGGGACCAGGCTGGCGGTTCTCGGGAGCCTGCCCAGGACCGCACCCGCCTGGTTTAGTGCGGACATCATGGACCTCGTCCACGACCTCCGCACTAGGCACAGAAAAGGGGCCGTCTAGGGCAGGAGAGCTGCCAGCCTGGCCACCCAGGAGCAGGTGTGCATGAAAATGAAGGTGGTCCACTGAGACCCCCAACCCTGAGCCCTGAGCTTACAATGGGCGTATTGGGTCATACCAAAGGTCCATCTAGCCCAGTAGCCTGTCTGCCGACAGTGGCCAACCCTAGGGACCCTGGAGGGGATGGACCGAAGACAGTGATCAAGCCATTTGTCTCGTGCCATCCCTCTCCAGCCTTCCACAAACTTTGGGCAGGGACACCACTCCTACCCCCTGGCTAATAGCACTCCATGGACCCAACCTCCATCACTTTATCTCACTTCTCTTTAAACTCTGTTCTAGTTCTAGCCATCACAACCTCCTGCAGCAAGGAGTTCCACAGGTTGAATCTTTGCTTTGTGAAGAGCAACTTTCTGTTAGTAGTTTGAAGCCTGCTACCCATTCTTTTCCTTTGGTGTCCTCTAGTCCTTCTATTATGGGGACTAATGGAGAACTTTTCTTAATGCACCCTCTCCACCCCACTCATGCTTTTATGGACTTCTATCCTATCCCCCCTCAGTCTCCTCTTTTCTAAGCTGAGAAGTCCCAGTCTCTTTAGCCTCTCTTTATATGGGACCTGTTCCAAATCTCTGATCATTGTAGTTGCCCTCCCCTCTCCCACCCTCTCTCTTCCCCTCTCCCACCTCCTTTTCCCAGTCTCCCCCAGTTTTGTTCAATAAAGACAGATTCTATTTTTGACCACACGTTTTCTTTATTTTGTACATCAGGAAGGGGGGCTAGGGAAGGGTAAGTGGAAGGAGGTGAGGGAGGAATGGGGTACGAGCCCCCGATGGGGAGGACTGGGCTGGCTCTGCGGGCTTCTGGGGGTGGAAGCCCCCCAATTGCTCCCTCTCCCCAGATGGCAGCCTGCGGCAAGTACAGCCGGTCTGATGGCCGAGTGCTGTGATGTGCCCAGTGTGGGCACTCAGAGCACTCCAAGCCAGAACTGCTTTGCAAGAGGGGCACCCCTGAGAACAGTCTGTCCGGGGTGGGGGTCGGGTCCCTTTAAGCACAGCCCTTGGCTAGCCTGAGGCAGCAGCTCCACGCTCTAAGTCCTCATCTGATGCCCTGCCGGCACTGCTTCCGGCCATCCTTAACCCCGGTTCAGGGTCCACTTAATGTGGACATGCTAGTTCGAATTAGCAAAACGCTAATTCGAACTAGTTTTTTTAGTCTGGATCCGTTAGTTTGAATTAGCTTAGTTCGAATTAACTAATTCGAACTAAGTTAGTTCGAATTAGCGCTGTAGTGTAGACATATCCTGGGATATTCTGTACTGGGGAAGCCCTTTCAACTGGTCACCAACCATGCACCCCTCAGATGGATTAATAACATGAAGGACACCAATGCCTGAATCATGAGGTAGTACTTCCCGCTCCAACCCTATGACTTCTGTATGTTACACTGGGCCAGGGAAGGCTCATGCAAACACAGACTTCTCCCAAGTGGAAGGAGACGATGAAGAGGAAGGTCCACCAATGGACACCCTCTTAAGGGGGAGTGTTTGTGACAGAGGATACCCACCATGCATGGTTCAGCGGGGGCTAATCATGATCTGTGGGCTATGCCCCTTCATACTTGCTGGGAATGCTCCAACTGGAACCAGGATATAAAAGAGAGCAGCTCAGTTCTGTCTAGGCTGACAGCTGAAGGGAGTAGAGGTGCTTTGCAGGCTTTTGTGGAGGGACTGCCAGTGCCCTAGGATGCAGAAACCAGCCAGCCTGTGGTTCCAGTTGACCCCCCCACAACCATCCAATGCCACAGATGGAGGAGAGACCACGGAGTTACTGAGATGACCTGCTGCAGAAGAATGGTGGGAAGTAATCTATGTGAACTAAGCATTATTGAGTTGAGGTATTAGGCTTTGACTCTGCATGTTTTGGAAGAAACCCCATTGAGCTGCAAGACAAGGCCCTGGGCTGGGACCCTGTGGAGTAGGTAGAGCCTGGTGGAGAAGGGCTGGCCACTAGGCAACACTGGTTTGCCCCAAAGGGTGGTTGAGCACTAGGTTGCACGGTCGTACCTAGAAGGGCTTGGGTCATTGAGCTGAAGAGCCTCATTAAAGGGCTGCTGCACTGACCCTGACTATTAGGCAATGCTGCTCTAAGAACCAGGCCTGCTATGGTGGTTGGGGAGACTAGGTCACTTGGGCTGCCTTAGTTCTTTAACTCCTCCACAACCTGATACCATCCAAACAGGGTGGACCTACCCTGTGACAGGTGACTTACTTACAGTCTATAATATCTGCATGGGGAAATATATGTAATGACCTAGCAGAGAAAGGCATGACATGATCCAGTGGCTACAAACTGAAACAGGATACATTCAGATGGGAAATAAGGTCTACCTTTTCAGTGGTGGGATATTAGCCATTCAAACCATTTACCAAGAGTCAAGGTGATCATTTTAAAATCAAGATTGGATTTTTTTCTGAAAGTTCTGCTTTAGGAATTATTTTGGCAATTTCTAAGGCCTGTGTCATACAGAAGGCCTGACTAGTTGATGACAGTCATCCCTTTTGGCCTTGGAATCTATGAATTCCATGAACCTGCTTCAGTCATTGCATATTGCTCCTTTGTATGCCCACCTTCTAACGTTCACCCTCTGTTGTAGAGTCTGAGGCAGCTCTTGGAAGTCTCTGGTGAATATAAGATCCTTCTACCTGAAGGGAAATTTCAAGCCATCTGCAGTGCTCTGCACGACCGGGTGAGGGGAACTTCTTCTTGTATCACTTGAGCTTAAGCACAGCAGATCTGAAGCATATTAAGAATAAACATCTTTTGAATGCTAGTGAAGAGCCCGGAGACCTTCTCATGCCTTATTGGTTTCTGCTGGCTTAAGAATAAGCAGATAGTGGTCTCATTTTATTAGCTAAAATCCAGCTCAGTTTGTAAAGCAATTTTAGCATAAGCCAGTTCTTAGAGGGAGTTAGAGTTAGATAGTAAAAACTGATCCCATCCAAAGGGGGAGGACCTATCCTGTGACAGGGTGACTTAATTGCAGTCTATAATATCTATGTGGGGAAACATATGTAATAATCTAGCAGAGAAAGGCATAACGTGAGCCAATAACTAGAAAATGAAGCTGGACAAATTCAGACTGCAAATAAGGCCTACATTTTTATGGTGGAATAATTAACCATTTGAACCAGTTACCAAGGGTCAAGTCTTGATTCAATTAGCTCTGCTGCTAAAAACACTTTGAAAGCATGAACGTCTGTTATCCAGTGTATCGGTCATTGTTTCTGATTCTTGTTGTGCAGTCAGTACCATTTATTTTGGGTTCAGAGCTCTATTTGGAAAGGTAGGAAGTGAGTGCTTAGAAATTAATTGAGCATCTTCTTTTCAGTTGCTTGTTCTGATTAGTTTTCCTTTGATCACTTCTCTTCTTCCCACAGATCTGTTCTCCAACTCAGCAGCTCATCATGGAAAATCAAATGGAGCTGTGCTATTGTATCCTACTGCTAGGTAGGGGAAGAGACTCCAAATTACACAGTAGTTTCCTTGTAACTTCCTTCTTTTGTAGGTGTAGTAAGAATGAGCTTTCAGTTGTTAGTGAGGATGTGATTTCTTCCTTTGCAGCCCGTTCTTCTCCTGATGACCTCATAGCATTTCTGCACTCGCAGCTGAAGATTGAGAATGAGACTGTTCGTGTGGCATCCCTGAATCTGCTCACAGCTATTATTGGTGCTGACTGTAAGTAACACAGGAGTAACTGTGACTGCTGCGATCATCGCCATCGTGCTGGGGGTTGAGTTGGGGACATCCAGAGCTAAAAGCATGAGCTGCTATAGGTTGATCTAAAGAACCAAGGCTTTGCAGGCATGGTAGGGCTATAACATACTCATCATCTCTGCAAATGGGGCACAGAGGATCTGTAACACAGGGGCGGATATAGGGCAGGGCAAGCGGGGTGGCCGCCCCGGGTCCCGCGCTTCAAAAAGCCCCGCGCACGCGCCGTGGTGCCACCGCGCATGAGCATGGCGTCACTGTGCATGCGCCGTGGCAAAGGGGGGGCCCCGCGGAATTATGCTGCCCGGGGCCCCGCAAAACGGTCATCTGCCCCTGCTGCAACACATCGAGTCATATAGTCATAGATTATTAGAACTGGAAGGGACCTTGAGAGGTCATCAAGTCCAGTCCCCTGCCCTCATGGCAGGACCAAGCACTGTCTAGATCACCCCTGATAGGTGTCTATCCAATCTGCTCTTAAATATCTCCAGTGGTGGAGATTCCACAAATTCCCTGGGCAATTTTTCACAGTGTTTAACCAACCTAACAGTTGGGACGTTTTTCCTAATGTCCAACCTAAACCTCCCTTGCTGCAATTTAAGCCCATTGTTTCTTGTCCTATCATCAGAGGCCAAAGAGAACAATTTTTCTCCCTTCTCCTTGCGACACCCTTTTAGATGCATGACCACCAGAGGGTTGGAAATTCACTAAAGGGACCCAGTGCTGCTCTAAGTTACTCCCATGTGGTCACACAGAAATCAACAGGGTTAATTAAGTGCTGAATGTAGCCTAAAATATTTTCAAGGTACAAATACAAATGTAATCTTGTGGCGGATGCATGTTAATAATAATGAGATAAAAACAAAATAGTACTCCTGACTGAATAAGTATTAGACACTCTAGAATAGATTCCGAATTCTGCTATACTGGTGGTAAACACAGACTAACTTCACTGACCTCCATTTGTCTAACTCTCTTACAATATTTCCATCAGGATAGTATGATGGTGCTATTTACAGAAGTGGAAATACTTCAGACTTAGACTGGTGTAACTGAGATCAGAGTCTGGTCCTATATTTTCCCCGCTGATTCTGTATATGAGTGAAGCTTGGGAGTACTCTTAAATAGGGCACAGGACACATTCTAATGTGGAGCATGAGTGTTTGGAACAAAGATATATTATATTGCACACTTCTCCTTATCTTTCAGTGCCTGAGACAAGAGTTAGAAAGTTTCTGATTGTGAAGGCAGTGAAATCTGCTCTCAGTGATCAGAGTGCTAAGGTAAGATTGTGTGTGGAATAGTGGTATTGCTGTTAATATCTGGGAAGTATTTCACTCAGTGGAGAGTCTGGCAATGAGACACATTTTTAGGCTGAGATTATTAATAGGGTTTCAATTAATCACAGTTAACTAAAAATTAATGCGATTAAAAATTGAAATGTATTAAATATTTTTGTGGTTTTTTACATTTTCAAATATATTGATTTCAATTACAACACAATGACAAGTGTGTACTATGCACTTTATATTATTTTTATAACAAACATTTGCATTGTAAAAATGACAAAAGAAATAATATTTTTCAATTCATCTCATAGAAGTGATGTAGAGCAATCTCTTTAGCGTGAAAATGCAACTTACAAATGTAGATATTTTTTGTTAACTGTAACGAAACAATGTAAAACTTTAGAGTCTACAAGTCCATTCAGACCTACTTCTTGTTCAGCCAGACACTAAGACAAACAAGTTTGTTTACATTTATAGGAGAAAATGCTGCCTTTTTCCTAATTACAGTGTCACCTGAAAGTGAAAACTGGCATTTGCATGGTACTTCTGTAGCCAGTGTTGCAAGGAATTTACATAACAGATGTGTTAATCATTTGTACTTCAGCCACTATTCCAAAGAGATAAAAGCAAAAGCAAAAGGACTCTCATATCCTGTCTCATATTGCATGCAGAAGAGATAATAATAACTCGTGCATAATCTCTACCCTTGCAGGTGAGGATGGCAGCTCTCCATTTTGTCCTGAAGCTGCTCAGTTCAGGAAGTGTGGAGAGTTGTGCAGCAGGGGGTATGGTCGCCTATGTATTCAGAGAGTTTGATGTGTCCACCAGAAATCTGGTAAGGAGAGTTCTTAACACTTAGGACTCAGTTCTGCCATTCTGGCATGCTGATTGTTCCCCTTGACTTCAGTGGGAGCTTTGGATGCTCAAGGATGCAGCTGGACTGAAGGATTAGAGCTAGAATCTGATCAGTGATATTCGTGTAAAGCCAGGGTAATGCCCCTGACTTCAGTGGCATTATTTTGGATTTACACAAGTGTAACAGAGTCCAGAATCTGATTCTGGATATTTACATCTGACAGTGCGACCTACATTACTTAGACCTCGGGCAAGTCAGTGAAAATTCTGACAACACAATCTTTCAGTGAAATGCTCTTGTATAAGGAAGCACATCTTTTTTATAAATAGACTCTTGATACAATTGCAGTGCCGCTTGTTAAGTTATTGTGGTCACACATAGGTTGGCTGTGTCAGTGTCATAGATGCATTCCTATACTCTCAGGCTGTTAAAGTTGAAGCAAAATGAAGGACAATGTAGCACTTTAAAGACTAACAAGATGGTTTATTAGATGATGAGCTTTCGTGGGCCAGACCCACTTCCTGATCTGAGGAAGTGGGTCTGGCCCACGAAAGCTCATCATCTAATAAACCATCTTAAAAAAAAATAAAAATAAATAAATCTTGTTAGTCTTTAAAGTGCTACATTGTCCTGCATTTGCTTCAGCTACCCCAGACTAACACAGCTACATTTCTATCGCTGTTAAAGTTGAATTTCTATTTCTATTTAATCAGATAAGAACATAAAACATGAATGGCCATTCTGGATCCCCCAGACAAATGGTTCATGTAGCCTGTCTTCTGACAGTGGTGGGTGTTACATGCATCAGAGGGAACAAACAGAACAAGGCAATTGTTGAGTGATCTCTCCCCTGTTGTCCAGTCCCAGCCCCAGGCAGTCAGAGATATAGGGACACCCATATCATGCATCTCTGATCATCTTATATGGCTCTATCATACCCACCTGTAAGCATCTCTTTTCTAAGATGAATGGTCCCAGTCCTTTTAACTTCTCCTTGTATGACTTGTCCCATATCCCATATCATTTTTGTTGCTTTTCTCTGAACTTTTTCCAATTATAACCTAACTTTATTTAAGTTGGAGGACTACAATTGCTTGCAATATTCAAGGTGTGGGTGTACCATGGATTTGAAACAGTGGCATGATGATATTTATCATATTATTATTCATCCCGGGTATGTCTACACTACCCCGCTAGTTCAAACTAGCGGGGTAATGTATGCATACCGCACTTGCTAATGAAGCCCGGGATTTGAATTTCCCGGGCTTCATTAGCATAAGCGGGGAGCCGCCATTTTTAAATCCCCGCTGCTTCGAACCCCGTGTAGCGCGGCTACACGGGGCTCGAACTAGGTAGTTCGGACTAGGGTGCCTATTCCGAACTACCGGTACACCTCGTTTCACGAGGAGTAATGGTAGTTCGGAGTAGGAACCTAGTCCGAACTACCTAGTTCGAGCCCCGTGTAGCCGCGCTACACGGGGTTCGAAGCAGCGGGGATTTAAAAATGGCGGCTCCCCGCTTATGCTAATGAAGCCCGGGAAATTCAAATCCCGGGCTTCATTAGCAAGTGCGGTATGCATACATTACCCCGCTAGTTCGAACTAGCGGGGTAGTGTAGACATACCCCCCTTTTCCTAGTGGTTCCTAACATACCATTAGCATTTTTAACTGCAGCTGCATGTTGAACAGATGTTTTTAGAGGACTATCCACAATGACTCTGAGATTTTTCTTGAGTGCTACAGCTAATTTAGACCCCATCAATTTGCATGTACAACAAGGATTATGTTTTCCAATGTGCCGTACCCAGGTACAGTAATGGAGTTCACAATAAGGAAGGCAAATAATGTCCAGTATAGCCGGAGAACTTTCATTCTTCATTCTTTTAAAATTAGCCTCAGGAAACTTTTCATCAGATTGGATCTCTGATTGGGCTGTTAGCACCATATACCTGTGCTTCAGTTACAACATCGCGTCAGAGGGTGGTTGACTGTATCAACTGTCTTCTCAATATACAAGGTGAGGAGACCATGAGCAGGTGTAAGTAACTCTTCACTTTCTTTCATTGTTGTAATGACCATTTTTTCCATCTGTAATTCTTTCTGTCTTGTTAGCGACACTTATATAACAGAACGATTGGGGCCTTGTAAGTACATTGCTGGAAGAGAACTGCACAAATAATAAATAATCTGCAAATATTAGAGGGTGGACAAAATATAGCACACAGGCCAGATCTGCCCTTCTCCCCAGAATTTCTGTCTGGAGCGCTCAGCTGATTAGCAAGCATGCCAGCAGCATGTGTTCAGCTGCCCCTCTCCGACCTTGCTCCATCCTATCTGCTGCTAGTGGTGTGTGGAGGGGAGGTGAGCAGGGAGACGTGCAGAAGTCAGGGTGACCCCTTTGCCCCTGTCATCATCTCTGCAGAGCAGAGTTTGGGGAGAGGGACACATACAATAGTGCTGCTCCAGTCTGAAGTATGGTGAGTAACGGAGTGCCTATCTAAAGAGGCAGTGCACTGTTTCTAAGATTTCTCTGGCAGCCAGCATGTCCCTCTCTCTCTCTCTCTCTCTCACACACACACACACACACATTGTCTGACACACACTCTCTCCCCCGCCATATGCCCATATGCCCCCGCTCTGCAGAGTGGGGTGGGGAGAGGGAGATGACAGAGCAGGACAGCTTTCCCTTAAAGAGACAGTTCATGATTTAGAAGTGAGCGAAGATCCTGGGTTTCCTACCTAAGCTTTTGGTCAGCCCCATCTCTTTTACAATGAGAGTTCAGTGGAGGGATTCTCCTCCAAATCAGAACCTCAGATCAATCTACATGAGTTGTGCTTGACTATGAGATTAGATTTAAATACTGAGAGCAGAGTGGCTACTGAAACCAGATATACAGAGAAAGATGCTCCACACAGAATACAGTGCCTGTTTAATCCTGTATAAATCACAATGAATCACATGCCATTACTGTTAACTTTCAGACATAGGGGCTACGTCTAGACTACATCCCTTTTTCGGAGGGATAAGGGATCTTTCGGAAAAGGCTTAATTTTCCGCAAGATCAGCATCTAGACTGGCGCTTTTCTCCGGCAAAGCTCTGTGCCGAAAAAAGCTGCAGCCATTTTTATGCTAATGAAGCAGGGGAGATTGAAATCCCCGCTTCATTAGCAATTGCGATACGTCTAATTTACATCCCTTTTCCGAAAAAGGGATGCAGTCTAGACATAGCCTGACGGTAAAATTCTGACTCCGTTAAAGTCAACAAGAATTTCGTCATTGGCTTTAGTGGGGCCAAAATTTCACACACAGCTGGTAATAACATACCCCATAGATCCTCCTGTATGATTATCTATGGATCAGAGGTTCAGTTTTATTAAATGTTGCCATACTTTTTCTCCTTTTCTCTATCCTAGGTCAGTGCACTAACCTGGGGTCAGCAGAGGAGGAGCTGAGTTGTCTCCGTGAGGCACTAACAACTCCAGACCCTGAGGCTCTGTTTCAAGCATCTTCCAAAATGGCTAAGGTAACAAACACTAGGTGACTGTCCTAGTGGCTGTGCACCATTCATTTTCCCTTGTCCAGAGGACTGGAAAAGGGCAAATCTAGTGCCCATCTATAAAAAGGGAAATAAGAACAACCCAGGAAACTACAGACCAGTTAGTTTAACTTCTGTGCCTGGGAAGATAATGGAGCAAGTAATTAAGGAAATTGTCTGTAAACACTTGGAAAGTGGCAAGGTGATAGGGAACAGCCAGCCTGGATTTGTAAAGAACAAATCATGTCAAACCAATCTGATAGTTTTCTTTGATAGGATAACGAGTCTTGTGGATAAGGGAGAAGTGGTGGATGTGGTATACCTAGACTTTAGTAAGGCATTTGATACAGTCTCGCATGATATTCTTATCAATAAACCAGGTAAATACAACTTAGATGGGGCTACTATAAGGTGGGTGCATAACTGGCTGGATAACCATACTCAGAGAGTAGTTATTAATGGTTCACAATCCTGCTGGAAAGGCATAACAAGTGGGGTTCCACAGGGGTCTGTTTTGGAACCGGCTTTGTTCAATATCTTCATCAACGATTTAGATATTGATATAGAAAGTACACTTATTAAGTTTGCAGATGATACCAAGCTGGGAGGGGTTGCGACTAATCTGCAGGATAGGGTCACTAATTCAAAATGACTTGGACAAATTGGAGAAATGGTCTGAGGTAAATAGGATGAAGTTTAAGACAAATGCCAAGTTCTCCACTTAGGAAGGAACAATCAGTTTCATACATACAGAATGGGAAGCGACTGTCTGGGAAGGAGTACGGCAGAAAGGGATCTAGGGGTTATAGTGGACCACAAGTTGAATATGAGTCAGCAGTGTGATGCCGTTGCAAAGAAAGCAAACATAATTCTGAGATGCATTAACAGGGGTGTTGTGAGCAAGACATGAGAAGTCATTCTTCCGCTCTACTCTGCGCTGGTTAGGCCTCAATTGGAGTATTGTGTTCAGTTCTGAGCACCGCATTTCAAGAAAGATGTGGAGAAATTGGAGAGGGTCCAGAGAAGAGCAACGAGAATGATGAAAGGTCTAGAGAACATGACCTATGAGGGAAGGCTGAAGGAATTAGGTTTGTTTAGTTTAGAAAAGAGAAGATCGAGGGGGAACATGATAGCAGTTTTCAGATATATAAAAGGGTGTCATAAGGAGGAGGGAGAAAACTTGTTCATCTTGGCCTATGGGGATAGAACAAGAAGCAATGGGCTTAAACTGCAGCAAGGGAGATTTAGATTGGACATTAGGAAAAAGTTCCTAATTGTCAGGGTAGTCAAACACTGGAATAAATTGCCCAGGGAGGTTGTGGAATCTCCATTTCTGGAGATATTTAAGAGTAGGTTAGATAAATGTCTATCAGGGATGGTCTAGACAGTATTTGATCCTGCCATGAGGGCAGGGGATTGGACTCGATGAACTCTCAAGGTCCCTTCCAGTCCTAGTATTCTATGATTCTATGATTGTTTTATGCTTTTGTGATGTCTTTCCACACTTGGAGCGAGCTATGGGAGTGAGGCATTCATGGGTAATCAGTAACATGCTTTTCATAGGTATATGCTATGAATGCCATGTAAAAAACAAACAGATTCCAGACAGTTGCATGAACATGCCCATGCATGTGCGCGCGCACATCCATCCATCCATCCATCCATCCATCCATCCATCCAGGGGGAAAATATGTGAGCGGGACATCAAGCTGAGAAACCAGTCTTGGCACCTTGTGTGTTTACCTGAACCTATATTTGTGTGCATGCATCTCTTTGCATATTTTTATATTTTGTGAAAAGATGTCATGTACATAATAGAATATAAACTGGAAATTTACATCCTGTTTGTCCCATACAATGTTGTGCTAACTGTACAACCTAAGATCTAACCTGATATTATTAGTGTAGAATAGAGATGTGGTAGCTAGAAAGATTACAGAGAAAATTTTAATTGCAACTGCCTTGCCAGATATGAGCCCAATTAGCAATTTGCTGATGAATACATTATTTTCCAATACAGCTCTTAGGCCTCCTTTCTTAAAAGTACTGGAGCCGACTATCATTGCAATCTTTCCTGTTTTTGATCTGTCCACAGGTGGTTAGTAAGTACTTTCCCTCTGAACAAGCCACAGATTTTATTGAGGCCATACTGGATCGTATGCTGTCTGCTAGCCCCTCCTGTGCCACAGCAGCCGGTCTGTGGATGAAGATCATCCTGAAGGAGTGTGGAGGTGCCATGCTGGATGAGGTAAAATAGAAGCTGGAGAGGTTTTTCTGGCTAACCTGCAGGCTTTCAGGTCTTTGCCATCATTTGCAGTGAACACAAGTCTTGCTGTTTCTCCCCCTGGGATTGGAAGTTAATTCCATATGTGTTCCTATCCTGAGTCAGGCAATGGGGGAATCATCAGCAGAAGACAGAGATAATCTAACGGTACATCTGCACTAGCTCGTTAGTTCGAGCTCGGTAGGGTAATGAGGCCAAGCGGAGTTGCAAATGAAGCCCGAGATTTAAATATCCCGGGCTTCATTTGCATGTTCCCTGGCACCACCATTTTTAAATCCCCCTTACTCCAAACTCCGTGCCCGCGGCTACATGCGGCATGGACTAGGTAGTTCAAATTAAAGATCCTAATTCGAACTACCGTTACTCTTCATGGAATTAGGATCTTTAATTAGAACTACCTACTCCGTGCCGTGTGTAGCTGCGGGCACGGAGTTCGGATTAAGGAGGATTTTAAAATGGCAGCACCCGGGAACATGCAAATGAAGCTTGGGATATTTAAATCCTGGGCTTCATTTGCAACTCTGCTTGCCCTCATTACCCTACCTAGCTCGAACTAACGAGCTAGTGTAGCCGTACCCCAAGGGAAAAGGAAGATGCTTGATTATTTGTCTATCTTGTTGTCACAGTTTCCAGCCATGAAAGGCTTGGAAAAATTAGACTCCGAGTAAAATGCAAAAAGAGAATATCCGGCCCCAAGAGACAAGCTAAGTGAACTACATCTTAGGGCCTCAGATAATGAGGGGTCTCTAAAAATACCCCCAAATTACTAGTTTTTACTTGCCTCTTTGCCTATGGATAGATAGATAGATAGATAGATAGATAGATAGATAGATAGATAGATAGATAGATAGATAGATAGATAGATAGATAGATAGATAGATAGATAACTTTATTATTTCTATTTTCATTGTCCTTTCTGTTAGAATAATACATGTTTTTTTGGAAATGCAATGAGGCCTCTTTAACTTGACATAGCTTAGGGCCTCAGCATGTCTTAACCCGGTGTTGCAGCCAGGTATGGGCAGAGATATGCATAATGTTTGTGGGTTAAATCTATGCAGCCATGTCGAAATACTTGTTTTTTGAAGGGAGGATTTTCTACAAGAACAGCAAATTGCTAAACGACTAAATAAACGTTTTGGCTCTGCAGAATGAATGGAGAGAATGGAAAAGGGACATTTTTTCTGGTTTTATTCTGTCCAGGTGCCAGACATCCTGAGTAGAATATATATTCGTATGCCTACCATCAAGCAGGGTAGCTTGAGGCAGTTCCTGGTGGAGGCAGTGTCCATTCTAGCTCACCATCACCTAGAGGCAGTGATCTTCAGCCTCCTCATCAAACGTCTGCCGATGGACAGGTATATACTGCTCCTTACAGTGTTCATTTTGGTAACCATGGATCCCACAGCTTCACTGGAAGATGTAAGGCTTCATTTAAGCCACAGACAGTTTGAGATAATTCCTAAAGGTTAATAGCTTGGGTCTTTCTGCAGAAAGGTCCAAGACCATGTCAAGGTGGGTGCAGGGAGAAATTAAGTTTCATTCTGTTTCCATTAATTAATAGTTGCTTTGGCATCCTAAAGACTTCCCTTTACTGGCATCACTGGAGTGGACTTTTGCCTCTCCAGACCCCTGAACTAACATCACCCTGGAAATTGCCAGTGACTGTTCGTTTTCTGGTAGCATGAAAGCTTCAAATCCAAATTCCTGGCTGATTAGCAAGGATAGGGCACCAGGCTTTTGGTATCAGGAAGGGTATGGCTGCTGGAATGGAGTTGTCATTCTTGGTACTTAAAGACAGGGCGGTAAGCATATCTATCATTTCATTCAAACATCCCTAGCTGAATTATCAGTCATCTGTGCTGGAATCTAAGAACATAAGAACGGCTGTAGTGGGTCAGACCAAATGTCCATCTAGCCCAGGATCCTGTCTTCAGACAGTGGCCAATGCCAGGTGCCCCATAGGGAGTGAACAGAACATGCCCATTCTGGCAAATAGAGGCCAGGGAATGCCATTTGTGAAGAGGTCATGGGCTAGCCACAAATATTTGTTCTCATAGTTGTACATCCAGTTAGTAGGAAGATCATTTTTCTTTCTTCAACTTGTCTCCCAGGCCCTAGATCTTTGGGCATCACATGCTCATGATTCCATATCTACTGAGAAGTAGGAAAACAGGAACTGTGATTAGAGCTCTGTGTCCTTTCCTTCTGAAGTCTAGCATTAATGGTTATGGTGCAGTAAGGCTAAGGTTGTGTCTATACAGCACCCTAAACTTGAAATAAGATGCACAATTTGCACTCCGCAAATTGCGTATCATATTTTGCATAGCCTATTTTGAAATGTGGCGCTTCTACACAGCACCAAATGTCGAAATAATGTGCTATTTCAAGCCATCCCTTATCCCTCATGCAACAAAGTTTATTGGGATGGCAAAATAGTGTGCCCATTATTTTGAAAAATATTTCAAAATAACGGGCTGCTTGTGTAAATGTGAGGTAGCTATTTCGGGATACCTCCAGGATCCCAAAATAGTCATGCACTGTAGAAATGTAACCTGAAATGTAACTTAACTTAGTTCTGTAACTAGAAACTCAATATGTAAAACATGAGGACCATATAAGGAGGACAGCACTCTGAACTTGCTCATCATAGGCAGGGCTTGACAAATAATACAATCTACTCACCCATGGCGTGTAGATTGTAACCTGGAAGAGCCGGGTTCGGGCGATCTGTGCATGCGCAGATCGCCGGACAGCGCGGCTGGTGAGCCCTGATCATAGTCAAGGAGAAAATGTGTTCTTTACTTGAATATGATGCATATAGTCAGAGCCACAAAAGTCTCCAGGGGTCACATATAACTTATGTTAAATTGCAGTGACACCACTGAGCTGTGGAGATCTCTGGGGACAGATCCCTTGCTCGCCCCTCAAGTCCTGAAGGTCCTAATAGAAAGAATAAAGACTCCAACAAGCCAAGAAGGAAGCATGACCTCAGAGACAGAAACTGACCTGCATTTAGCAGCTGCTGAACCTCTCACAGTAAGTTAGATGACAGACATGTATTTCTCTGCCTTGTGACAAACATGCTGATGGAAAGCTAGATGAGTGGTATAATATTGTCATATGGGCACTTCTTTTCTGAAGTCCTGTTTCCTGGATTCCAGCTGTGCTTTCTGTGGAACAACAGATGGCAGATTTAGAGTATGTGGCTGATTCACTTAATAATATCTGGCAATTAGAAAGTCTTTGAATCAGATTTCTTACAGTGCTTTGCAAATGTTTTGTGCAACTCATAACATGCCTTGATAGGTCCTACACATTTTTACAGATATGGGATGCTAAGGCACACATGGAGTGAATTGCTCTCGGTCATTCATCAAGTTAGTGACAGGAGTGAGAATTTAGTCCAGCAGGTATCAGAAGGGGAGAGCGTGTGATAGTGTTAGGAAGAGACCTCTTCTTTTACCATGCTCTCCTTTCAGGCAACATGTGCCATCTTTGAAGTGGTGTCAGCATTGCAGTTGAGCAAAACTGTGCAGGAGCTGTTCCCGGAGTTGTTCACTTTTCTTCTGCAGCAGATCAGCCAAACCCTAGGACAAAAGATGCCTTTGCCCAGGATGAGCAGCCGAAAGAGGTTATTTAGAAAAGGACAACAACTATGTGAGGGCAACCCTTGCAGGTAATTAGAAGAAAGGGAGCAAAACAAAGAGAATCCCAGTACATTTGTGTGACACTCCCCAGGAGTTCTCAGGGTTATGAGGCACCTTACCATCACCTGCTTTTAATATGAGAAAGTCTTGTTTGTGCTTGCTATAGGTCAGTTCCCTGAAACCACCAAGCTCTGGCAACACAAACACTACTATCTAGGCCTCCTCAGGCCTCAGTCTCTTTGTCCTCTCTTTCTGACTACAGCTTAGAGAATCTCTATCAACGGATTCTCCTCTAAGAGAAGTCTCCCTGCGATTTACGTGCATCTCCCCACCAATCGGCTTTCCCCCATCTCTTAGTTTAAAAACTGCTCTACAGCCTTTTAAATGTTTAGTGCCAGTAGTCTGGTTCCACCCTGGTTTAGGTGGAGCCCATCCTTCCTGTATAGGCTCCCCCTCTCCCAAAAGTGTCCCCAGTTCTTGATAAATCCAAACCCCTCTTCCCTACACCATCGTCTCATCCACGCATTGAGACTCTGAAGCTTTGCCTGCCTACCTGGTCCTGCGCATGGAACTGGAAGCATTTCCAAGAATGCCACCATAGAGGTCCTGGATTTCAGTCTCTTTCCTAGCAACCTAAATTTGGCCTCCAGGACATCTCTCCTACCCTTCCCTATGTCATTGAGACCTACATGTACCACGACCACCGGCTCCTCCACAGCACTACACATAAGTCTATCTAGATGCCTCTAGCATTTTGTCTCTTTTGCTCTCTGTTTCCCTCAAAAACTCCTGTGGATGTCCCTTTAGGCAGATTCCTTATTAATGGGATAATAGGTTTGTTGATTCTATAGCCCCACTCTAGCCAGGCAATCAGGTACATTTCTATCCAATTAGGCTTTCTCTGGGGAAGCTAATTAGTACTAGTAGTTACCAGAGTGCTGACCCCAAGTACAAGCTCTCAGCACCCTGTCACATCTCGCTGGACATAGGGCCCCAAAATATCCATTAGTGATCACTAATCTCTCTGTGTCCCAGCTTTTGGGGTCTGGTTGTGTATTTTTTCCATATTACTGTACTGTGCTAGTGCCCATACACCTTGCAGATAGGAGAAAGTGACTGCAAAATATTGTCCATAGCAACACTAGTAATATGAGATGTATGAGACTGAAATACCTCCTGGAATTAAGTCCTTCCAAAAACAGTGGTCCCCAGGACACTGTCAATGGATGAACTGTCAATGAACAACAGACCTGACAAGTAACTCGGGTTTCCTGACTGCTTAGGCTGTGCCTTTCTATTGGTTACTACAGTTCTGTGCCTCTTTTCCCCCAGGCTTTCTATTGAAGCATTAGAGGCTGTGCTTCTCAAGGCTATGAATGAGAAGCTGATAAGAACTCTCTGGAAGCAGAAAACTTGGATGCTTCTTGAAAATCTGCAGACTCACCACGAGGGGGTGTGTTTGCTGGTGAGGTAAGAGATCTAGGAGACAGCACTTCATCCTCAGGGATCAGCAACAAATAGAGTGACTGACAGGGAACTTTCAGGTATAGCTTTGTGCGGGGTGCCCTGGGTGAGAAACACAGAGCTTCCATGCGTAGGTTTTAGAGTTGTATGGTCATAGCAGCTAAGCTATTGAAGTGCACAGTCTGCCCCATAAGTGGTTCCTTTTGTCTTCCAGGGTTCTGCAAAGATCTGGACTAATAACAGTGGAGATCATACAGAGCCTCCTTCCCTGGGTAAATTCCCCATCAGAAAACCAGCGAGTCACCAGCACAGCTTTCTTTGCTCAGGTATGAGCAGTTCCACCATTAGGCTGTTATCTGTTGTTTACCTTTCTCTGAGGAGTTGTACAGTTCAGTTCATAGGAATTAATTTTAGATAGTAGAATGTGTCCTTTATAAGGAAATCTCATAAGGAACGTCATTACACCTTTCTTAATCATTTTCTCTTTGTTATTTTTGGGGCCTATACTAGCCTAGCCTAGCCGCCTATTCTAGTTGCTGGTTAAGAGAGAGTGAGAAAGATATAGATAGGCTACGTCTACATTGGCAAGATTTTGCGCAAATAGGGTATGTCTACACTACAGCACTAATTCGAATTAACTTAATTCAAATTAGTTAATTTGAAATAAGCTAATTCGAATGAGTGCATTTAGACCTAAAAACTAATTCGAATTAGCATTTTGCTAATTCGAAATAGCATGTCCACATTGAGCGGACCCTGAACCGAAGTTAAGGCTGGCCAGAACCAGTGCCGTCAGGGCATCAGGTTAGGACTTAAGGTGTGGAGCTGCTTCCTCAGGCTAGCCGAGGGCTGTGCTTAAAAGGACCTGACCCCCACCCCGGACAGACAGTTCTCAGGATTCCCCGCTTGCATGTCTAACTCGATGGGGACATCAAAGTAGTCCTGTCTTGGAGTGCCCTGAATGCCCACACTCGGCACATTTCAGCACTCGACCATCAGCCCGTCTGCACTTGCCGCAGGCTGCCATCCGGGGGAGGTCAATCAGGGGGCTATCAGGATCCAGGAGGCCCTACAGGAAAGCTTCCACCCCGAGGAGCCCGCAGAGCCACCCCAGTCCTCCCCATCGGGGGCTCGTGCCCCATTCCTCTCTCACCTCCTTCCACTTACCCTTCCCGAGCCCCTTCTTCCTGATGTAAAAAATAAAGGACACGTGTTCAAAAATAGAAACTCTCTTTATTTAACAAAACTGGGGGTGGGGGGGATTAACCTCTGGGGGACTGGGAAAAGGAGGTGGGAGAGGGGAAGGAAGAGGGTGGGAGAGGGGAGGTGGAAACCTGGGAGGAGGGAGCTGGAAGGGGGAAGCCAGGGGAAGAAGGAGGAGGGGAAGTATAAACCTATGGTACGCCATATCTTCAGAACTGTGTACAGATGTGGTCTTCTCACCTCAAAAAAGATATGGCCTTGGAAAGGGTTCAGAAAAGGGCAAGTACAATGATTAGGGGTTTGGAACAGGTCCCATATGAAGAGAGGCTAAAGAGACTGGGACTTTTCAGCTTAGAAAAGAGGAGACTGGGGGGGGATATGATAGAGGTCTATAAAATCATGAGTGGTGTGGAGAGGGTGCATTAAGAAAAGTTCTTCATTAGTTCCCATAATATAAGGACTAGAGGACACCAAATGAAATGAATGGACATCAGGTTTAAAACTAATAAAAGAAAGTTCTTCTTCACACAAAGTTCTTCTTATAGTCAACCTGTGGAACTCCTTGCCACAGGAGGCTGTGAAGCCTAGAACTATAACAGAGTTTAAAGAGAAGTTAGATAAATTCATGGAGGTTGGGTCTGTGGAGTGCTATTAGCCAGGGGGTAGGAATGGTGTCCCTGGCCTCTGTTTGTGGAAGGCTGAAGATGGATGGCACGAGACAAATCGCTTGGTCATTGTCTTCGGTCCATCCCCTCTGGGGTACCTGGTGTTGGCCGCTGTCGGCAGACAGGCTACTGGACTACATGGACCTTTGGTCTGACCCAGTACGGCCATTCTTATGTTCTTATGTTCTAAGTGCAGGGCTCAGGGTCGGGAGGTCTCACTGGAACAACTTGATTTTCATGCAAACCTGCTCCTGGGTTTGGATGTGGCCTTTGGTGGCCAGGCTGGCAGCTATCCTGCCCTAGACGGCTGCATTCCTGTGCCTAGTGTGGAGGTCGTGGACGCTGGAGGCCTCCCCCCCCAAACCTCGATAATGTCCACGATCTCCGCACTAGACCAGGCGGGCGCCTCTTGTGGCCCTGGGCAGGCTCCTAGGAGCCGCCAGCCTGGTCCTGGGAAGAGGCTGAGGGCTGGGTGGCAGCGGGTGGCTGGCTCATGCCATGCCAGGTGCAGGTTCTGCTGGCTGGGTGCTGGCAGGCTTGCCACTGGCACAGGCACTGTAGCCAGACCATGCCCCTTTAAGGGCTCTGGGGCTGGGAGAGGGGCAGAAAAGTTTCCCTGGTTTGGCCCAGAGTGGCCATCAGGGCAACCTGATTAGGGTTAGCCTCCAACTAGTTCGAATTAAGTGGCTACACAGCCCTTAATTTGAACTACTTAATTCGAACGAGGCGTTACTCCTCGTAGAATGAGGTTTACTAGTTCGAATTAAGCGCTCCGCTAGTTCGATTTAAATTCGAACTAGCAGTTTGTATGTATAGCCGCTATTAAAGTTAATTTGAACTAACGGCTGTTAGTTCGAATTAACTTTGTACTGTAGACATACCCATACTTTTAACGCAAGAGTTTTTGCGTTAGAATATTTGCGCAAGAGAGCGTCTACACTGGCATGTGCTGTTGCGCTAAGAGGCGCTTTTCTGCAAAATCATCCGTGCCAGTGTAGACGCTCTCTTGCGCAAGAAAGCTCCGATGGCCATTTTAGCCATTGGGCTTTCTTGCACAAGAAATTAATGTGGCCTGTCTACACTGGCCTCTTGCGCAAGAACAGTTGCACAGGAGGGCTTTTTCCTGAGCGGGAGCATCATAGTTTTTGCGCAAGAAGCACTGATTTTAGACATTAGAATGTCAGTGTTCTTGTGCAAGAACTCCCTGCCAGTGTAGACAGGCAGCTGCTTTTGCGCAAAATCATGCCAATGTAGATGTAGCCATAGAATTTGAATGACTAGACCTTTTCTGACAATTCCTAGGGCTAATACTAACCAACAGCTCCTGATTTTGGCCTAGCTCAGCAAATCTTCTAAATGAATCTAGTGTCCTAATACTATAAAATAAGCAACATACAAATACATTAACATCTATCTTAGATTCTCATTAATGTAGAATAATAGATTCATAGAACATTAGAACTGGAAGGGATCTTGAGAGGTCTACGAGTCCAATCCCCAGCCATCACGGCAGGACCAAGCACAGTCTAGATCATCCCTGACAGGTGTTTGTCTAACCTGCTTTTAAATATTTCTAGTGATGCAAATTCCACAACCTCCTGAGGCAATTTATTGCAGGGTTTAACCACCCTGACAGGCAGGACGTTTTTCCTGCTGTCCAACCTAAACTTCCCTTGATGTAATTTAAGCTCATTGCTTCTTATCCTATCCTTAGAGGCCAAGGAGAACAATTTTTCTCCATCTTCCTTAAAACATCCTTTTAGAAACTTGTATTATCTGAGTACTTCAAAATGATAATGTAGTATCTGAGTGCCTCAAAACTCTTTAAAAGTATGTATCCCTACAATACCCCTGTGAGGCAGGGAAACACTATTAGTCCCATTTTGCAAAGAGGAAACTGATGCACAGAAGGCCTAAGTGACTTGCCCAACATCATCTAGGAAGTCTTTGAGGGTGCAGGAAATTGAACTGGAACCTCCTAAGTCCTAGGCTGCTAACTACTGGAGCATCCTCCCTCTCCACAGCCTTGCTATAACGTCTGTGTCATATTTCACATTTACGCTAAGTCGCTATTTTAGAGGCTCATCTGGTGGTTCTAGGAATCTGTTTGTGCCCCAAAATCTTTCTACACCCCACCTAGGAAAGGAGTCACAAACGTGGGTTTTCAAGGTCTGCCTAGAGAGGCCTCATGAAAGCTGCCAATCAGAGCCCAGCTGGCTCAGATATATGGAGCTACAGGGCTTTATTAGGTCAGTTCCTTTCAGGAAGTGGAGGGCCAAGAAAGGATGCTATTCTCTGGCCAAACCAATTCACAGGGGTTTATTTCAGGCAGCATTTTCTGAAGCTGAATTTGCAGAGAGAGAGTCCTTACGAGCCTTCAACATATAATTAGAGGGAGAAACTGAAAGTGGCCCCATAGGAAGAACCCAAGGAAAAAGTAGCAATGAACTGAAATGAAGCAATGACTCGCTGCTATTTCTAGGTTGGAACCAAGAGTAGTGGGCAGGCCCAGGTTCCCCAGTGGCATAAACCCGATGAAGGGGACAAGGCTTATGGAGAGGTTGAACAAAGAACAGAATATAAAGGGTCCAGAGTTGGGGCTGAAGACCCTAGTGAGGGCAACAGGACCTAAAAGGCATTTGTTTGGACTTTGGGACTTGGCCAGAGGGCTGAGCCATGGAAGACTCACTAAGATCGACTGGCAGGATGCACCTGGGAGAGAAAAGGACTGTGGTATCAAATGCAGTCACTGAGAGGCTTTCAAGGGATGAGCAATCACCCATTATAGCGCCTAAAAGGAAAAATCCATGTTTTTAACACAGTACTCATTCATATAGAATAATAAATTACAGTGTATTACGTGTCTCCTCAAATTATATTCGCTATCTTAATGAACATATTAGAGCTAATGGACATGTTGATTTTCTTTCAGCTAATGACTGATCCCATACTCAGGGAGAAGAAGATCCTTAAGTCTGTCTTACATATCTTAGAAGAAAGGTCACGTGACAATAACAGCATTGTCCGTCAAATGGCTGTAAGAGGCCTAGGCAATTTAGTCTATGGGGCACCTGAGAAGGTAAGATAGAATACTGAATACAATGCAGCATAACTAGAGAAACTAAAGGAAACAATTGCTCAGGATTTACAGAGGCCATGCACAATGCACTAGGCCAACTTCTGCTCTCTCATACCCCTGGAACCTCTTTGCAGTCAATACACAGCAGGTTTGTTCCCTTGGTAAGCTGGGCATAAGGAAACAATATGTACTTAATATGATCATATGTAAATGTATACTCCTAGGAATGAAGAGTGTAGGCTTTATTTCCAAGATGAGAGAGATTCTATTCCAGGAAACAGAGACACTAAAAAACTCAAATCATGATAGATAATCAGCTGAACGTAAGCGCCCAGTACAAAGCTGTGACCAAAAGAGCTGAGGTGATCCTCAGAGGCATAGACAGAGGGATTCTGAATAAGAATAAAGAAGTTATTTTACCTCTGCTTATGGCACTGGTGTGAGAACTGCTAGAATACTATGTCAGGATCATGCCTGCAATTCAAGAAGGATGCTGATAAATTGGAGAAGAGTCACAAGAATTTTCAAAGGGCTAGAAAATGTGCCTTTAGATTCAATGGTGGGAGGGAATGAAGCTAAACTAATTCAGACTGCTAGTAAGGCATACATTTTAATGGTAATTTTAATCATTGGAACCATTTACCAAGGGTTGTGGTGGGGTCTCTATCAGTAGCAACTTTAAAAACAAGATGGGCTGTTTTTCTAAAAGAGGTGCTCTAGTCAAACAGACATTATTTTGGGGAGGTTCTGTGTTGTGAAGGAGGTCAGACTGAATGATCACAATGGTCCCTTTTGGCCTTCAAATCTAAGTAATTAGAAATCTAATAGGATTACATAGGTGTAATATGGCACAGAGTTTGGCTTATTGTAGCTAGTACCTGATGTAAAATATAGCTAGGGGGGCAGATGAAATTCCCACTGCTTCATAATTGCTAAAAAAACATATTAGAAATGTGGTTAGTGGAAAGTGTTTTTTAATGTCATACGTCTGAACAGGTGAAAAAGTACAAGAAGTTTCTTCTGGAGGCACTGATCAGGACTTTAGAAGACACTTTCAGTTCTGAAGTCGTTGTCGAAAGCATGAAGGCACTGGCCAAAGTCCTGAAGGAGCTGAAAGGGAAGGACATAGGTTCTTCCTTCAGAGACCTCACCACACAGATCCGGAAGTACTTCGATAATGTACGTGAACAGAAGCCTTCAACCCCAGTTCAGCTGACATTGATGAGGCTCCATTTACAATGCATGATGTGTCCTCACTGGGCATTGTTCATGTCAGAATGAAGTGATTTTAGGCCTTAGGGAAGAGATGTGTTTTATGGAGGAGCAGAGAATTAAGAAAATGAGGATGCCATCCCTGTTCCTTCAGTCTCACCCTTCTGTTCATCTTTATTTCCAATGAGAATGGCAAAGGAAGTATGAATACTAGATTAGGTAGCTGCATAACAAGGAAAATGGGCATACAGGGTGTAATAGATTGTTTTGGGCCTGCTCCATACGATTTTTATGTCAGATGGTTGAAATTATTCCATTTTGCAGAGAAGTTTGAGATTTCAAATTTTGGTTTTGTTCCTATTTGGGGGACACACCCCCCAGCCCAAATTTCAAAACTCTTTGTGAAACAGTAATACTATTCTCAACCCAGCTCTACTGGGAGCCTTGCCTGAGGGCAGTCTACTGGCAGACTATGCTGGAGACAGGGAACCTGGAAACACTGGGAATTAGAGGTGCCAGGGTGCACATTTCCTGGCTCCTTGTCAGCCTGCCAGACAGGCTGTTCTGAAGGTGAGGGCCAGGAAGCCCAAGATCCCAGTTAGCCTGCTAGATGGGTCACCAAGAAGCTGACCAAGTACCCCTACTTGGCTTCTGGAAGAATTTTGTCAAAATTGAACTGTCTTCAAAGTATTTTGATGAATCAACACATTTGGCCCAAACTTGATTAATTCCAGTTCTTCTAAACTTCTGTAGTTGGAATCACTCTACCCTAATGTAGAAGAGACAGCTGTGCTAGATACATGATGTGGTTATTTCTTCGTTACCAACCTGTGTGGCTTTCTTGGCTATAGGAGGACAACACTCTTCGTGCATTGGCCTTTGTCCTGTTTGGTATCCTGGCCGGCTCTGCAAAGAGAAAATGGAAGGACTATTTTGCCAAGCAGGTTAGACAGAGCTGGGTCATGCTTCTGCTGCACCTGCAAGATCCAAGCCCTGAGGTTTCAATGGTAAGAATGACAGTGACTTAATTACTAAGCAAAAAGAATCTTCCTCCTGATGCCAGGGGAGCTCTGCTATTCCTTCCCGCAGTTGAGACCTAAATTCTTCCCTCAGTTCATTGCCCTCCTTTTGAGTCAATCCCAGACAGGCTGGTCCTTAGCAGCCAGGGTTGTCTCACTGGAGTTCAGGATAGGTCATGGGTCTGATCCCAAGAGTTCATTCCTGCCTATCTCTGCACCCCACGTTCCTGCCTCCCCACAACAGAGGAAAGACCACAGCTATGCCTAGTGAAGCAGCTTTCATAGCTACATCTGTTCTGAAAAAACATTGCTGCTATCTCCAGTTTTCAGTATTATAAAATCATAGAACCATAGGTTTGGAGGAGACCTCAGGAGGTCACTGAGTCCAACCTCCTGCCCAAAACAGCACCAGCCTCAACTAAACAATCCCAGCCAGGGCTTTGTCAAGCTAGGACTTGAAAACTCTAGATTTAGAGGTTCCGTTGCCTCCCTAGGTAACCCATTCCAGTGCTTCACCACCTTCCTAGTAATATAGTTTTTCCGAATATCCAACCTAGACCTCCCCCACTGGAACTTGAGACCATTGCTCCTCATTCAGTCATCTAGTACCACTGAGAACAGCCTCTCTCCATCCTCTTTGAAATCCCCCTTCAGGTAGTTAAAGCCTTCTATCAAAGCTCCCCTCACTCTTCTCTTCTGAAGATTAAATAATCCCAAATCCCTCAGCCTCTCCTTGTAAATCATGTGTTCCAGCCTCCTAATCATTTTTGTTGCCCTCCATTGGACTTTCTCCAATGTATCAACATTTTTTAAGTAATGGGGTGCCCAGAATTGGATGCAATACTCCAGAAGTAGAATCCCTTTCCCCCTATTAAAGTCATGCTGGCATATTTTCTGTCGATTACTTCAGGGGAATCCCTTTTATTCTTGGGGTAGATGAGCAGTCAAGGACATGAGTTCCATTTGAATGAGCACAATACGTGTTATGGAACAATTCAATGGTGCAACCCTCTTTTTCAGGAGTGCAGAGCTACATTTCATCTCTGTGCCCCATTTTTGGGACTGAAGAGGCTCCAAACTATACTTAATGAGCATCTTAGTTGGAGAACCGAGCTGAACCCTGAGGAGCTCCAGATGGATATCTGCAGACACCTTGTGAGTGACCTATAGAATTATATGAGATTATTGACAGCATAGGCTTGTGGTGTAGAAGCAGGGGGAATGTGTGATGGGCAATGTAAGTATCTATGGGTATGTCTACGCTACAAAGTTAGTTTGAACTAACGGACGTTAGTTCGAACTAACTTTCATAGGCGCTACACTAGCGCTCCGTTAGTTTGAATTTAATTCGAACTAACGGAGCGCTTAGTTCGAACTAGGTAATCCTCATTCCACGAGGATTAAGCCTAGTTCAAATTTACTAGTTCGAATTAAGGGCTGTGTAGCCCCTTAATGCGAACTAGTGGGAGGCTAGCCCTCCCCAGCTTTCCCTGGTGGCCACTCCGGCCAACACCAGGGAAACTCTATGCCCCCCTCCCGGCCCCGGACCCCTAAAAGGGGCACGGGCTGGCTACGGTGCCCGTGCCAGGTGCAAGCCTGCCAGCACCCAGCCAGCAGACCCTGCACCTGGTGCGGATCGAGCCACCCACCCGATGCCCCCCAGCCCTCCCCCTCTTCCCGGGACCAGGCTGGCGGCTCCCGGGAGCTTGCCCGGGACCGCAAAAGGTGGGCTCCCTCCTGGGCTAGTGCAGACATCGTGGACCTCGTCCACGATCTCCACACTAGGCACAGGAAGGTGGCCGGCTAGGGCAGGAGAGCTGCCAGCCTGGCCACCCAGGAGCAGGAGTGCATGAAAATCAAGGTGGTCCACTGAGACCCCCGACCCTGAGCCCTGAGCTTACAATGGCCATCCTGGGTCAGAACAAAGGTTCATCTATCCCAGTAGCCTGTCTGCCGACAGCGGCCAACCCTAGGGACCCTGGAGGGGATGGACCGAAGACAGTGACCAAGCCATTTGTCTCGTGCCATCCCTCTCCAGCCTTCCACAAACTTTGGGCAGGGACACCACTCCTACCCCCTGGCTAATACCACTCCATGGACCCAACCTCCATGGCTTGATCTCACTTCCCTTTAAACTCTGTTCTAGTTGTAGCCTTCACAGCCTCCTGCAGCAAGGAGTTCCACAGGTTGACTCTGTGCTTTGTGAAGAACAACTTTCTGTTACTAGTTTGAAGCCTGTTACCCATTCCTTTCCTTTGGTGTCCTCTAGTCCTTCTTTATGGGAACTAATGAAGAACTTTTCTGTATGCACCCTCTCCACCCAACTCCTGGTTTTAGAGACCTCTATCCTGTCCCCCCTCCGTCTCCTCTTTTCTAAGCTGAACAGTCCCAGTCTCTTTAGCCTCTCTTCATATGAGACCTGTTCCCAACCCCTGATCATTTTAGTTGCCCTCCCCTCTGCCACCCTCTCTCTTCCCCTCTCCCACCCCCTTTTCCCAGTCTCCCCCAGTTTTGTTCAATAAAGACAGATTCCATTTTTGAACACAATTGTCCTTTATTTTGTACATCAAGAAGCGGGGCTAGGGAAGGGTAAGGGGAAGGAGTTGAGGGAGGAATGGGGTACGCGCCCCCGATGGGGAGGACTGGGCTGGCTCTGCGGGCTTTTGGGGTGGAAGCTCTCCTGCAGCCCCCCAATTGCCCCATCTCCCCAGATGGCAGGCTGCAGCAAGTGCAGCCGGTCTGATGGCCAAGTGCTGTGATGTGCCCAGTGTGGGTACTCTGGGCACTCCAAGCCAAGACTGCTTTGCAAGCGGGGCACCCCTGAGAACTGTCTGTCCGGGGTGGGGGTTGGGACCCTTTAAGCACAGCCCTCGGCTTGCCTGAGACAGCATCTCCACGCTCTAAGTCCTCCTCTGATGCCCTGCCGGCACTGCTTCCGGCCATCCTTAAGCCCGGTTCAGGGTCCACTTAATGTGGACATGCTAGTTCAAATTAGTAAAATGCTAATTCGAACTAGTTTTTTAGTCTAGATCCGTTAGTTTGAATTAGCTTAGTTCGAATTAAGTAATTCGAACTAAGTTAGTTCGAATTAACGTTGTAGTGTAGACGTACCCTATTAGAGTGGGATACAGGACTGAGGGTGAGAGGAATGTAAATCTGCCATAGATTCCCACTTTCCCCACTTCTACACAGCCTCCTGTCCTTTCTTTTATTTACTTGTTTAAATTAAAAAAAAAGTCTGAGTGAGTCCAATAACTGACAGCAGTGGCAAGAGGAACACAGACTGTTTACTTGTGGTTTGTAAAGGCATGTGTTGGCAGTCAAAGGGCATTTCTAGCCAGAGAGAGCTCATGTGTCCCTGATTTTCTCTAGGCCAAAGAGAAGGCTGAGCTACTGGAGAACTTTTACAAAACCACCATCACATACTTCCGCAGCAGCTGGGAAGAGATCCGGGCAGTTGCAGCCAAGTTAGCTGGTGAGAGAAAGTGTGCCGTGTCCCTTTTGGTATTCCCTTTGAGGTAGACAGAAAAAGTCCCTGTGTGCAGCACTGAGCTACTATTAATCTCTCCGTGCTGTGACTTCTCATGCATAAATGGAGATGTTAATGTTCTCCTACTTCTCCAGTGTGGTGTTAGGAGGAATTTGTAATTTGCAATAGAATGCTTTGAGATGGCGCAGTCATTTAGTAGCAGAGGCTGGCACACTGTCACGTAGGGTATGTTTATTCTCCGATCAAACTAGTGTGCTAAAAATAGAGTAGCCGTGGCAGGAGTAGCAGGAGGGGTTAACTATTCCAAGGATGATCCCATCCAAACCCAAAAGTCTGTTCTCAAGGTGGCTAGCTCCTCCGACTGCTTCTGTCATCTGACCTGCACTCTATTTTTAGTAGTCAGAGTTAGTGTGGACTCAAACTATAGACCTAAGCTCAGTGTTGTTCACTGTTCCTTACTGGTGCTTCATCACTGGGAGGTAGGCAGGCCACCGCCACACAGTGCCTGCTGTTGCAGGTTCCTGATTGCCTTGCCCAGGAAGCACTAGATTCCTCCCCTTTGGCCCTGTGCCATCCTTTCCTTAGCACACCCATGCAAGCCAGGCAAGCATTGTGGCCTAATTAATTTATCCATGTGAGATCCTTGCTTAGTACGCACTTATTCCTGGCCCCAGCCCTTTGTTCACACCACTAGATTAATACACTATCCTAGTATATCTCCAATAACTGACAGCAGCGGCAAGAGGAACATAGATTGTTTAAAGCAAATGAGGTTTTATGTAAACATTCTTAATTTTTTTCTCTTATTCTCTTCAGTGTGGACGCTAAACTTTTCTAGTATTTTCTTGCCTACAGCTCACCTTAGACCCACAATAGAAGCCAAAGGGCCAATGTTATCACCTTGCACTTAACAAGAGAAGGTTTTTTATTGATGTTTATTTTACACTGCTTATTTAGGCATCATCCTGGAACATACGGACACCAAGAATATGAAATGGCTGGACATGGAACATCTGTTGACCTGTAAGTAACAAATACAGGTGAAATCCTATTCATTAGTGAGTTATAAAGAAATTTAGCTGACAAGCAAGCAGTAACTGATACCACAGGTGTGAAGTGCATCAGCCACACATCAAAGGACAGATTCAGCTTTAGTCTGCTCTGAAAGAGGTACGTCTACACTACAGCGTTAATTCAAGTTAACTTAATTCGAAATAGTTAATTCGAATTAAGCTAATTCGAATTATGCATCTATACACAAAACCTATTTCAAAATAGCATTTTGTTATTTTGAAATAGCGCGTCCACACTGAGTGGACCCTGAACCGAAGTTCAGGCTGGCCGGAACCAGTGCTGGCAGGGCATCGGGTTAGGACATAGTGTGTGGGGCTGCTGCCTCAGGCTAACTGAGCTCCGTGCTTCACGGGACCGTACCCCTACCCCAAACAGACAGTTCTCAGGGTTCCCCGCTCGCTTGTCTACCCCGATGAGGGACAGCAAAGCAGTCCTGTCTTGGAGTGCCCTGAGTGCCTGCACTCGGGACACCACAGCACTCGGCCACATGGAGCCAGAGCTGCCCCTGGGCACACCGGTGCGTCTCGTAGGGTTGTTGCCATCAGCCCAGCTGCACTTGCTGCAGGCTACCGTCCGGGGAGTCCATCGGGGGGCTGTCAGGATCCAGGAGGCCCTGCAGGAGAGTGTCCACCCCGAGGAGCCCTCAGAGCCACCCCGGTCCTCCCCACCGGGGGCTCGTGCCCCATTCCTCCCTCACGTCCATCTACTTACTCCTCCCTAGCCTCCCTTCCTGATGTCAAATAAAAGACATGTATGTTCAAAAATAGAAACTGGGTTTATTGAACAACAGGGTGAACCTCTGGGGAGACTGGGAAAAGGAGGTGGGAGAGAGGAATAGAGTGGGTGGGAGAGGGGAGGGTGAAACCTGGGAGGAGGAAGTTGGAAGGGAGAAGCAAAGGGAAGAAAGGAGAAGGGAAGATCAGGGCCCAAGGTTGGGGGTCTCACCGCACCAACTTGATTGTCATGCAAACCTGCTCCTGGGTTCGCATGTGGCCTTTGGTGGCCAGGCTGGCAGCTATCCTGCCATTGACGGCCGTGTTCCTCTGTCTAGTGCGGAGATCATGGATGCTGGGGCATCCCTCCCAAACCTGAATAAGGTCCATGATCTCCACCCTGGACCAGGAAGGCACCCGCCTTCTCCAGCCCCTGTCAGGCTCCTGGGTGCTGGCAGACTGCTCCTGAGGAGCAGTGGAGGGTTGGCTGCCAGTGCCTTGCTGGCTCACGTTTTGTGGCTACTGGCTCAGGGGCCCCGGTGGCCACTGCTGGCTCTTGGCTGGTAGGCTTGGATCTGGCACGGGCCAGGGTCTATCCCTTTAATGGCTCTGGGGCCAGGGGGAGAGGAGAGGAAGTTTTCCTGGTTGTGCCCAGAGTGGCCACCAGGGCTCCCTGGGAAGGGCTGGAGGCCCCCTATTTTGAATTAATTGTCTACACAGCACTTAATTTGAAATAGCTATTTCAAATTTGGTGTTACTCCTCGTAGAATGAGGTTTACCAAATTTGAATTAAGCGCTCTGCTATTTCGAATTAATTTCGAAATAGCGGTTTGCATGTATAGATGCTATTAAAGTTAATTCAAAATAACAGCTGTTATTTTGAATTAACTTTGCGGTGTAGACGTACCTGGAGGAAACTGCAGCCAGTGTGATATAAGTCAGTGCATCTCCTGGCTATCCTGGCAATGCCTCTTCCCAACCTGTGTGATCCACTCTTTGGGCTCCATCGGCTCCCTGGGAGCCACTTTTTGCTACCCCAAACTCCACACCATCAGATTTATTTCTGTCAGGAGATGTAAAATAACTTAAAAGCAGAAGCTATTGAGTCAATGGAGCACCTTCCAATTGGATGAGTTTCTGGTAGGGTCAGGGTCTCCCCTCTCCCCCCTCCTCCATCTCAGTTTGGAGCTTGGAAGGATCCCAATGGAGGAACCTAAAGCTTTGTTTGTACAGAGAGCTTCTGTAGCTTGGTACTCACTGGTACTAAATCTCCAGCTACTGCAGGCATAGGTGACTATATGAAAAGTGAGTCATATTCTCTGTAATTCCAGCTCTCCAGGTCCTACAGAATGACCCAAGTCCCATTGTCCAGCTGGTGGCAACTCAGGTCCTAAGAGACATCTGACCTGGATGAGTGCTCGGGGAATGAAGCACAGACAAATAGAACAAAGAGCTCCTGCTACCTTGTCACATCCATTGCTTCACTGGGGATTGCTGGAGGACAATGTGCTCTGTCTGTGCCAGCTTCTGTTTCCAGCTTGCACCTCATATACTTGGGTGGGAAGCGAGACATTGGTGCTATGCGGCCAGCTACAGTGACTGAATGCTATATCTGCTAGCTCTCTATGGGGTAAGGGAGTAGTATAAGGGCCCTACCATCAATCAAACATTAGCCCCGCTCCCTGACCCCGGAAGTCCCCCCCCCCCCGACTCCCCGGAAGTCCTTTCTCCCTTGTCATCGGCAGTCCCGCCCCTGGAGGGTAGTACATCCGGGTCGAGAGGGACAGGTGACCGGAAGTAAAAAAGGATGTCATGTGACCCCCGTTAGGCCCGTCCCCGGTCACCGGAAGTCCCGCCCTTGGGGGTAATACATCCGGGGTCAAGCGCGGCAGGTGACCGGAAGTAAGGGATGTCATGTGACCCCTCTAAGGGCTTGCCCCGCCTCCCTCTACCAATCAGAAAGGGCTTTCCCTGTAGGACTGCCCCGCGAACCGCTTTGACCAATGGGGGGGCAATTCTGGGACCGGATGACCCGCCCAGAAGTGGGTCATGTGACCCCTCTAAGAACTCGCCCCACCTCCCTCCACCAATCAGGAGGGGTTTTTTTCCCTGTAGGACCACCTCGTGAACTGCTTTGACCAATCGGGGGGCAGTTCCAGGACCGGATGACCCGCCCAGCAGTGGGTTGTGTGACCCCTCTAAGAACTCACCCTGCCTCCCTCTACCAATCAGGAGGGTTTTTTTCCCTGTAGGACCGCCCCACAAATCGCTTTCACCATTCGGGGGGTGCAGTTCTGGGACCTGTTGACCAGACCGGAAGCTGGTCGTGTGACCCCTCTAAGAGCTTCCCGTGACACCCTCTGTCAATCAGAGCATAGCACTTCCCCATAAGTTCTAGCGCCACACAAAAGAGGCCATCTTGTTCCAAGAGCGCGTGTTTCAGAGAGCGTGCAAACGCTGAGCGGAAACATGGACTCCTTCACCACCCCCACCAGAAGTTTGGAGTTTGTTTTGGTAACGAGGGCCTTCCACCACATGAGAAGAAAGCGCCACATCAGCAACAGTTCCGAGGACAAGGGAGAGGCGAAAAGGGGCCCTTTGCCCCCTCTGCTATTGGATACACCAGAATCATCCTTGGCGTTCTCTTCAATGCTTTGTATCAGTGTTGAGCAAAAACAAGGTGGGCCCGGTTCGTCTTCCTCGTCCGATGCAATGCTGTCCCGGGTCTGATGGTCAGCTAGAAAGGCATCATCAAGCTGTCAAAAGATTGCCAGAAAGAAATAATGTAAGATGCTCTGGTCATTTTTTTTTTAAAGTTTTCAAAATCCCGGTTTCCTAACCCCATGATGCCCCAACTTCGATCTTTCATTTACCTATTTGGCTTCTTTTCCATGCGTCTTGTCCGACTCCTGGGAGCCATGGGCACCTTCTTCCTCCAGGCCATCTAGCTTGTCTGGCTGCATCGTGAGCGGTTGGGTTTCGGCGTCAGATATTGGTGTATCCAACAGCGGCTGGGCCAAAGGGCTCCCTTCAACTTCTCCTTCCTCCTCGGAACTGTCGCTGATGTAGCGCTTTCTTCTCGGCACCAAAACAAAGTTGGTGAAAGAAGCCATGTTTCCGCTCAGCGTTTGCACGCTCTCTGAAACACGCGCTCTTGGAACAAGATGGCCTCTTTTGTGTGGTGCTAGAACTTACGGGGAAGTTCTATGCTCTGATTGGCAAAGGGTGTCACGGGAAGCTCTTAGAGGGGTCACACGACCCGCCTCCGGTCTGGTCAACGGGTCCCGGAACTGCACTCTCCGGATTGGTCAAAGCAATTCGTGGGGCGGTCCTACAGGGAAAAAACCCTCCTGATTGGTAGAGGGAGGCGGGGCGAGTTCTTAGAGGGGTCACACAACCCACTGCTGGGCGGGTCATCCGGTCCCAAAACTGCCCCCCAATTGGTCAAAGGAGTTCGCGGGGCGGTCCTACAGGGAAAAACCCCCTCCTGATTGGTGGAGGGAGGCGGGGCAAGTTCTTAGAGGGGTCACATGACCCACTGCTGGGCGAGTCATCGGATCCCAGAACTGCCCCCCCGATTGGTCAAAGCGGTTCGCGGGGCGGTCCTATAGGGGAAAACCCCTTCCTGATTGGTTGAGGGAGGCGGGGCGAGTCCTTAGAGGGGTCACATGACACTCCTTACTTCCGGTCACCTGCCCCTCTTGACCCCGGATGTGTTATCCCCAAGGGCGGGACTTCCGGTGACAGGGGACGGGCCTAACGGGGGTCACATGACACCCAGTCACCTGTCCCTCTTGACCCGGATGTACTACCATCCAGTGGCCGGACTTCCGGTGACAGGGGAGAAGGGAATTCTGGCGGTCAGGGGGCGGGACTTCTGGGGTCAGGGGGCAGGGCTAACGTTTGATTGATGGTAGGGCCCTTATACTACTTAGGGGATTACACATGCCGGGGGAATTCACTAAGGGTGGCTTTAATTGGTATTCAAGCATCTAACTGTGGATTTTGGTGATTTCCTTTAGATATCCAGGGCCTTTAACTATGCTTGTATTGTCCAGTCCCATAAGTTGCTGAGTGTCCTCAAACTCCCTCTGATGTTATTGGGAGTTCAGAACACTCTGCCCTTCAAAGAAGGTACTCAGCAGATATCATTCGTCCTCCAAATTTAGAGGCTATGATCCTCCACCTCATAGCAAAAGTTTCCTGAATAGTTAGGTTTCTAGTCTCTCTCAGCACTTTACTCTTGCCCTCCTGGGTTCTGGGCCTATGAGGAGTCACCAGACAACAGTTAGCAAAGGAGGGTAAAAGGCTGAGGGGGTCTGGGATATCATTGTCTGTGGTTCTCAATGGGGAGAGAATCTTCCTGTGATGGCTGAATATGGGAAGGAGATCAGTGGAGATCCCCTGTTGAATTGACACTTTCTGATAATTCCCTATATTAGGTAATAGGAGTTCCCCTAATCTTGTGGTGTTTCCTGTTTTGGAGATTGTTTTCCATTCCATATCCAGCAGCTTAATCCCAACCCATGTTATTATATTTATTAAGGGGCATTGTACAAATGCTGATGACTCGGTAAGTTTATTTCTCAGGTGCTGGCCATGCTGTGTCTCACAAACAGTCACCTGTAAATAACCCTCCCCTGTAAATAATATAGTGTTTGTATTTACTGTGCACATGTTTCCAATTAAACTCTTTGAAGTATCTGTTTCAATTACTCAGGGGCCTGATTTCTTCTTTCAGAGTATGTCTACACTACAGCATTATTTCAAAATATCTTATTTCGAAATAGCGCGTCTACACACAAAATGCATTTTGAAATAGCGTTTTGCTATTTCGAAATAGCGCGTCCACACTGAGTGGACGGTGAATCGCATTTAAGGCCGGACAGAACCAGGTCCGGCAGGGCACCAGGTCAGGAGTTACTTTGTGTGGCTGCTGCCTGAGGCTGTCTGAGGCCTGTGCTTAAAGGCACCCCCCTGGACAGCCAGTTCTCAGGTTTCCCTGCTTGCTTGCCTACCTCCATGAGGGACAGGAAACCATTTTGTCTCTGTGTGCTCTGGTTGCCTTCACTGGGGACATCACAACACTCTGCAACCTGAAGCCAGAGCTGCCCCTGGGCACTCTGGTGCTTTTCGTGGACGTGTTGCTGCGGACCTGTCTGAACCTTCTGCAGGCTGCCATCTGAGAGGTCCATCAGGGGGCTGTCAGTATCCAGGAGGCCCTGCGGGAGAGCTTCCATCCTGAGGAGCCCTCAGAGCCTCTCTGGTCTGCCCCACTGGGGGCTTGTGCCTCATTCCTCCCTCACGTCCTTCCACTTACCTCTCCCTCAGCCCCCTTCCTGATGTCAAATAAAATACACGTATTTTCATGAACACAAACTATCTTTATTTAACAAAACCCCGGGGGAGAGGGGGGAGAATGAAACTCTGGTGAGACTGGGGAAAGGAGGCGGGAGAGGGGAGAAGAGAGGGGGGGAGAGGGAAGGGGGAAAACTTGGGGGGAGGAAGCAAGGGGAAGAAAGGGGAGGGGAAGGTCAAGGCTCAGGGTTGGGGGGCTCTCCAGACCAACTTGATTTTCATGCAAACTTGCTCCTGGGTTCACATGTGGCCTTTAGTGCCACGCTGGCAGCTATCCTGCCATTGATGGCCGCATTCCTCTCTCTAGTGCGGAGATCATGGACATTGGGGGCAATCTCCCCAAACCTGAATAAGGTCCATGATCTCCACCCTGGACCAGGAAGGCGCCCGCCTTCTCCAGCCCCTGTCAGGCTCCTGGGAGCTGGCAGACTGCTCCTGGCGAGTGGTGGAGGGCTGGCTGCCAGTCTTTGCTGGCTCATGTTTGGGGGCCACTGGGTCAGGGGTAGTGACTGCTGGCTCTGGCCTGGCAGGCTTGGAACTGGCACAGACACTGTGGCCAGAGTCAACCCCTAAAGGCTCCGGGGAGGGAGGAAGGAGAGGAGTGATCTTGGTTGAGGCTGGAGTGGCCACCAGGGCACCCTGGGAAGTGTCAAAGTCAGACAGGACTCACAGATTTGGCAGACTGCTCTGTTTATTTCAGCAAAGCTTTGCTAAAATGCATTCAGAAAATGTGAGTACCATACAAGGTTCAAACCCCTTGATTTTATACAGTCAAAAGGCCAAGTTAACAAGATCAAAGGGTGTGGCAAAACTTCACATTATTAGTGTGGTTAAGTATCTTCATTTCAATATCAAGCACACAGCAATCTCCTGGCTATATCTCCCTGATTATCTAGAATTGCTTTCTGTCTAACACCTAATGTTTCTCTTCTTGTTAAACTCAGGCCCAAATTGGCTAACACCTTGATCTGCATACCTACAATCAACATTAACATACTTTTCTTCTTCCTCTTAAAAGACAAACAGAATTCCTTCAACTTATTCAATTATTACAGTACAATTCATCTTTCTCCTACAGTATAATTCTTTCTACTTTCACAATCCCTCCTTTTGGTCAAGCCTCGCCTATGACCAACAATTACTGGGTTCCTTGCATTAACCGTTCTTTGTCTTTTTGTTCATTAGTGATATTTAAAATCATCAGATTAGCCCTCTGATGAGGGGACATGTCTGTGACATGTCTTGCACAGTTTTGGATACAACAGGAGATTAACTGAAAACATACAAAAATTATTAAGATTCCAAATAGGATAGTCAGGGCTTCCTGAAACAACCAGTTTCCTATGCCAGAGAAATTGGACAAGTTACTTAGCCATTTTCACAGGGAACTTGGCTCTTCGTTGGAAAGGTATGCAATCTTTTTTAAGTAGCTAGCGCGAACTATTATATCATTGGTGTTGTCTGGTATATATACACAACATTCTTTGCCAATGAGAGCACAGGTCCCTCCTTTTGCTGCCAGCACTATATCCAATGCCTGACGGTTTTGGAGGACCACTTGTCTGATCGCTCCTGTTTCTTTGGCCAGGGCCCTTAAACTTTTTCCAGTTTCATTTTCCATGATTTTAACTACTGTTTGTAACCTCAGAAGCCTTTTTGCATGATGTATTACTCCCCCAAGTGGGTCAAAGGAACCACCAATAGCCTCTTCCCAAGTTAAAGGGCTTATGTGATTCACCATTGGGCATCCGACAAGTCCCTTCTTTTTCGCCTAAAATTACGGAGGCGTTCTCATGGGAAGGACTCTAACACTCGGAATTGTGGGAAGAGTTGGGCGGGATAACAGATACCTGACCAGTTAACTGGTAATGTGGTATAGGCCTTTGTTCCACAGACCCAATGATGCCCTATCAAAGCCGGGAAGGGTCGGTTGCACCCCTTTGCCATATAGGTGTCTACAAAGGAGGAGTAATATCCCCCGAAGGGCACACGGTGATTCTCGTTACGGGGAGTGGTGTTATGTGCATGGCATTAAAGATTGTACTGATGTTACAATATGCTGGAGACAACTGCTCCTCCCCAGATTCAGCCCCGTCCCATTACACACCAAACACCAGTGACCTTTTTTCTCCTCCACACTTATCCGTTTAGATACATTTATTCCCACAATTATTCCCACTGCTTCCCAAGTGTCATTACTGTTCCATGTCTTGTTAAATGGGTGAGGCCTGGGGAATTAAGTGGGATTGCCAAGACAGGAACCAGCTTGTGAGTGGGATGGAATGTGGCTGCAGACCCAGCAATTAGAGATATTAAGGGTCTGAGCGATCCATACTTGCTGGTGGATAAAAGAATTGTCATTGTCATTGTGGATTCCCCAGATCTTAAGACACCAGTGGCTGAGGAACAGGCCCCACCAGAGGCACATGTTGGAGGCAAGACCCTTTTGGTTCTGACAACCTCCACTGAGGGAACCGCAGTTACGGTTTTATGTCCACCAGGCAGCAGGCGCTAGGCTCACTACTGCTTCTTCTTGGGCCTTGCTTTTGGTCCTCATCTGCTTCAGGCAATCCTTACGCAAACGTAGGTTGTAAGGTATTGCAGGCTGTTCCTCTACGTCTTCTTCTGGAGTCAAAATTGACTCTGCATGGTCCTGAGGTGATGATTGGTCCGCTGGGGATGGTGCCTTCTTACACTGCGAAGCCTGTATCCGTGCTGCGATGCCAGATAACTTAACAGCCGTCTGGGCAGTGAGCAGCACCTGATGCAGGCCCTTCCACCGGGGTTCCATGGCGTGTTTTCGTTGGTGGTGTCGTACGTAGACCCAATCACCTGTCTCGAGAGTGTGGCAGGCATCCGAGGTGGGTTCCGTCGGCCAGGCGGCTCGAACCTGTGAATGGAAGTGACTTACAGCTTGCATTAGTCCCTTGCAGTACTGAAGGAGTGTACTGTGAGTCAAGTTCAAGTCTGAGACTGGAGTAATGGTAGCCATTGTTCACATAAACAATTTCAAAAGGACTTAGTTTATGTCTTTGGGATGGTAGGGACAGTGCAGCAGGTGTGTGACATGTAACACACGATCCAGGTGCTGAACAAGTTGTTCAGTAAAACGTGTACCCCGGTCACTGGACAGAGTGGCAGGAGTTTCTTTGGCAGGCATAATATGATTTAACAAACATTTGGCAACAGACAGCGAATCAGCTTTGCGACAAGGAAAGACTTCAATCCAACCCGAAAATAAGCATACCATAACCCAAATAAATTCATATAGTTGACACACAGGCATTTGTACAAAATCAAGCTGCCAATGCAAGAACAGTGCTTGGGGCAGGCCCCAGAACCCTTGAGCTACCTTTACAGGTTTGCCAACATTGTAGCTTTGGCAAGTGGTACAGGCGGCACAGTGGTGAGCTGCAAAAGAGCTGAAATGGGGGGCCCACCATCCTGCCTTAGTTACAGCAGAGATCATACCCTCCTTTCCGACATGCGAAACGCCGTGTAGCAGGGCGGCCAGAGCTGGGTAGAGCGAAAAGGGGGCCACAAAGGCACCAATAAGGGGGCGCCAAAGGGAATCAGGGTGTAGAGAGCAACCCTGGGCGACCCAGGAGCCTTTTTCTGTTTCTGAGGCAGAGTCTTGGAGCAGGGTGACTTTCGAAAGGGACTGCGGTGGTACAGAAACAGAAAGGGAACCGAGAAACGCACCCGGGGAAGGTTCTATGGCAGCATTACCTTTAGCAACATCAGTATCTGCTGTGGAGTGACCAGGGCACTTAACAATAGCTAATGCAGATGGGAGTGCATACAGGAGAGCAGCAATGTAGGGGCCATTCTTGATAGGGGTACCAGCAGAGGTAAGGAAACCCCGAGCTTGCCAGAGGGTGCCAAAGTCACGTACAACCCCAAAAGCGTATCGAGAATCAGTATAAATGGTGGCGGAGCGTCCCTCAGCCAGAAAGCAAGCGCGGGTTAGGGCAACTAGTTCAGCGACTTGTGCTGAGGTGACAGAAGGTAAAGGCGCAGCTTCTAGGGTTTCAGAGAGTGATACCACAGCGTATCCTGCGAGGAGACGACCTTGGCTATCTCTAAAGCAGGAACCGTCAGTGAATAACACAAGGTCGGAGTTAGAGAGAGGGACATCAGAAAGGTCGGGGCATGAGACGGTGACAGCAGAGACACTTGCAAGGCAGTCGTGGGGTTCACCGTCATTAGACAGAGGAAGGAGAGTGGCAGGGTTCAACTGAGAACAGCACTTTATGGTGATATGCGAAGCCGAAAGCAGTAAAAGTGAGGCGGGCGGAGGAAAGGTGAGCTGTATTACATTGTAGCAGGAGAGTATCTATAGAGTGAGGGACCATGAGAGAAACAGGAGAGCGGAGGACAAGGGACTCAGCCATTTCGACTAGGCGTGCCGCGGCAGCCACAGCACGCAGACAGGGGGGTAGACCTTGGGCAACAGGATCCAAGGTGGCAGAGAAATACGCTACTGGACGATTTTTGCCACCATGCTCCTGAGTAAGAACCCCAAGTGCACAACCAGATTGCTCGTGGCAGAAAAGGGTAAAGACTTACAGTAGTCAGGTAACCCTAAGGTGGGGGGGGCAGTGAGAAGCACTAAAGAGTCAGTTTCTGAGGCAGATAATGAAGGGGAACAGAGGAGTAGATCATTTACACATTGGACCAATGTGGACCCAGAGGGGAAGACCAGGTCAACAAGGTCTTTGGCTAATGCTTGGGAAAAGTAAGACGGGCTTTCTGTGTACCCCTTGGGAAGCATACTGCTGCTCCTTGTAAGAAAAGGCAAAAAGATACTGGGACTTAGGGTGAACCGGGACAGAAAAGAAAGCAGAACACAGATCAACATCAGTAAAATGAGTTGCATCTGGCAGGATAAAAGCCAGATTAGTTGCTGGGTTAGGGATTACAGGAAAGGTGGGTAGAACAATGCAGTTAATAGCTTGAAGATCCTGAACAAACCGCCATGATTTACCATCAGCTTTTCGAACTGGGAGGAGGATAGGGGTGTTACAGGGGCTGGAACAGGGGACAATAATGCCTTGTTCCCACAGGGTGGATATGACCGGAGCTGAAACCTTTAAATCCCAAAAACCCGGTGCCACGACCCCTTCTCTGACCTTATCCCCATTCTTGGTACCCTCCCCATTCCCAGTACTGTCTGCCCTGCCCTGAATAATGCTGTATTTGCAGAGCTATCAACTTTTGTGAGGACTGCTTCTCTTTCTTTTTAGAGTGCAGTGGCAATGCTCTGCCACTGCTTGCAATTTGTCCATGGTCTTGGCCTCCCATCCAACACTTATTTGCTTTAACATACTGCTAATAGCAGATAAGAGGCTATTAACAAACGCATGCGCCAGGGCGCCCTGTCCATTTTTACCTGGTTGCTGTATCCCAAAAAACCCCAAAAAAACCAACCAACCAAACAAAAAAAACCATCAGTCAGTCTGTGTGATAGTTGCCCGGGTTTTTTTCTTTGTTGCTGTTTACGGGGTTATAAGTAGTTTACACAGTTGCAGGAGGTCTGCTTCAGAGGGTTCATAGGCATTGCACACTAGCAAAATTCCTCTGCAAATTTGGTAGGGTTTTCCTGGGGCTTTGGAAAACCTTTTAAAATCGAGTGGAGCTCCGTGTGGGTCCAGGGTTTATAGCTTCAAGTGGGACCGGTCTGAGTCTTCTTGGACGACGGGGTAAAGGGAAGCACTCGGTCTGGTGGTGGGAGAGGAGGTTTCCAATAAAGCTTTTTCTTATAATTAGAATTTTTAAGGGAGGCGAGCTTCGATTCAGTTCATTTAAGATTTGCCTCGTCCCACCACTGCATGAAGCAATCTACCTCTCCTCTAGCCAATTTAGTTTTGGGAAGGCCAAGTTTGTCTTTTAAGACGTCCACTTGGTCTTTGTTCCAAGATCCTAACAGTGGCCACTGAGTTTTGGGATCCCCCCAGAGTTAATCTAGATCATTTTTCCAGAAATTTACAGGAGTCCGGACCCTTTCTAAAATATATAAACTGAGCCAGGGTCCCTTTAGGGAACTATCCCTGCTTAGACGTCTAGTTACCCATACAGGAGGACTTCATACACCAATCACACAAGGAGGAAATTCGGGTTTGTCAGAGCGGTGCCCAGTGCAACACACAAAAGAAGCCCACAGGCTACTGCCTCAATCGCCCTTGCGTTCACTCCAAGGATTTTATCCAAGGTGCGGTGCGGCTGCGATTGTGCAGATTCCAGTCACACAGACCGCGGGGACAGGAGCCCCTTGGTCGGCCAGTCCCCGGGCAGGGATGGCTCCCAGACTCACTCACACCACAGGGAAGACGGATAGACACAGAGACAAGACAGTCCTCAGTCCGGACAAAATAATTACCTGACCAGAGTCCTGATGTTAGATCCCGGGATCCCTACCAGAACAGAGCAGGAACCAACAGGTTCGATGGCGTAGACTTCGCTGTGGTTGTGCACCTTTCCGTTCTGGCGGAGGACCGCTCGGGCCAAATGCCCAGGTGCCAGCTACCACGGTCATCCTGCAAAACAGTCAGGGATCACACAGCCTCAGCGAAGACGGTTGCCATCTCCGTAGAACCTCCAAATTGTCAAAGTCAGACAGGACTCACAGATTTGGCAGACTGCTCTGTTTATTTCAGCAAAGCTTTGCTAAAATGCATTCAGAAAATGTGAGTACCATACAAGGTTCAAACCCCTTGATTTTATACAGTCAAAAGGCCAAGTTAACAAGATCAAAGGGTGTGGCAAAACTTCACATTATTAGTGTGGTTAAGTATCTTCATTTCAATATCAAGCACACAGCAATCTCCTGGCTATATCTCCCTGATTATCTAGAATTGCTTTCTGTCTAACACCTAATGTTTCTCTTCCTGTTAAACTCAGGCCCAAATTGGCTAGCACCTTGACCTGCATACCTACAATCAACATTAACATACTTTTTTTCTTCCTCTTAAAAGACAAACAGAATTCATTTAACTTATTCAATTATTACAGTACAATTCATCTTTCTCTTACAGTATAATTTCTTTCTACTTTCACAGGGGGTTCAACAAAAAATGGGTAAAATGGTTAAATATTTTTGAAATCTAATATCACTAGATAAAAATAACTTTTAATCTAAAACATGGGGGGAAATGACCAAAATGAACATTTCCAGCAACCATTTTCATATTGATCAGTCATTTATATATAGATTGCTTTTTAAAAAGTTGTAGCAGCATCATTTTGACCAGCTCTGGCATTAACACAAGTCCCTGGCATTGCAAGCAGAGTTCATATTAATATATTCAGTCTCTTTCCTCAGATTCCACAACCATTGGATTTGACAGGGCCAGCACTCAGGTAAGTGAAAGCGTGAAAGTTATTAATTTATTGACCATACCATAGTGCCAGGACGAAAGAAACTGAACTGTGCAGTTAAGCCAGCATTTTGTAGCTAACAGATTTACCAGAAAATGTGAAACCTGTCCTTCTTATTGCTATGTTTCCACTGTCTTCAAGAAGTATGATTTACAGAAGTGACTGAGCAAGTTAGTAATAATTCTCCTACCTCTCATAGATGTTTTTAAAATCTCAGTCTCAATTTTAATAACTAATTTCCTCCCAGAGATACTACTTTCTCATTTGTTGTTACTGCCGCTCTGCCATATCTATTGGTCAAACTGGTCAGTCTCTATGACAAAGAATAAATGAACACAAATCAAACATCAGAAATGGTAACACATATAAACCTATAGGGAAACTTTTTAACCTGCTTGGGTGCTCATTCTTGGATGTAAAAGTAATCATTCTTCTACAAAGGAATTTCACCAGCCAATTACAGAGAGAGTGTGCGGAACTGATCTTCATTTGTAAATTTGACACTGTTTCCCTGGGTTTGACATTGACATTAACTGGATGTGGCATTATAAAGCCAGTCTCCACTGCCTTTAACCCTGCATTTTTACATCAAAAGCTAAGTATATGACACTTCCAGCCCATTTGTTTAGCCTCGTTAGCACTGGTCCTACAATTGACAGGTACCTTTCTTTCCTTTCTTTTTCTGTTATCATTTCTGGGTTTTTGTTATTCCTTTACAGCTCATCTGATGAAGTGGGTTTTGCCCACGAAAGTTCATGCTACTGTGTATATATTTTTGTTAGTCTCTAAGGTGCCTCAGGACTACTTGTTGTTTTACAAGTTCTTTAGTGACTCAGCCATTTTGATTAAACATTAATTTTGTCCCTCTTGTTTATAAATTGCCTCGGCGGGTTGTGGAATCTCCATCACTGGACATGTTTATGAGCAGGCTAGACAGACACCTGTCAGGGATGATCTAGACAGTCCTTGGTCCTGCCGTGAGGGCAAGGGACTTGACCTGATGATCTCTTGATGTGCTAGTGTTCTATGATTCTATTATTCTATTTATTAAAGGATCTATTGCATTTTCCTCCCAATAAACTTATAAAAGCTCTTATTTCCCCTAACTTCTTTGCCTGTATGACCCACACCTGGTCATTACTGCCCTCTGTCTCTCTCTAGAGGTCATTAGACCACCTGTGACGATGCTCAGGTTACTCAGAGTTCTAAGGCATCTCGTTAATGCCTGCTATTACCATGAGGAATCTTCTCTCTGCCTGCTAGGGGTCAGCTGGCTGATCCTATCAGCCACAGGCAACCCATGTGGGCTCCAGTGTTTCTCAGAGAGGCAAGTGCCAGGCAAACTCCAAACCTGAGTACTCTGAGTGGGGCCCCTGTGACATTCAGCATCTTAACCACTTACAGAATTACCAGATCCCAAAGTCCCAGTACCCAGCAGCTTATAGTTACACCTGAGAACACAGCTCAGCATTGTACACAGCACTTAGTTCACGGGAAAAGCACCTGTGAGCTTATTTATCAAAGGAGAGAGATTCAATGGCAGCCGACAGAAATGCTGCAAAAAAGGGTTACATGTCCATCAAAACCAGCCAAAGTCCTTCTCACTGCATTTTAACCAAGATAGAAACTACACCCACTGGCACTTTGTCCCCTTCTCCTGGTAAAGGACCTTAGAGCATCTTTCTGCATTCCTAGATATCTCAGTCCAGTACTTCATTCTTCATCTGTAAAGCAGCCACCCCACCCCCGCTTTTAACATCATTCTCATAATTATCCCCCTGCCTTCTCTCCATGCACAGGTGACTCACTATGCGAATAGAGTACTACTGTAAGACACACGATGGTCAGCAAGGGAAAGAAGCATCTCCCACCTCCTTGCCTTGAGCTACAAGGTCTAAAGAACACAACTTCCAATAGACACATACCTCCTTCCGTATTCTCTGCACAGACATTTAGAGAAGATTATGAGGACCGGTGTGACACACACTTTCATGTGACACTGTTTGGTGAACTAGAAGGTAAACACCAGTCCCATGGGACCCCCGTAACTTTTATACCCCCGTGCCCTCTGCAGATGGCTGCAAGAGCCCATGGGTCACACCACCCTCCTGGTTAATAAATCTACTTTCCACTAGCTGAGGCTACACAAACTCCCAGTTTTAGATCCAGAAGTTCTATAGACAATCCCGACTGCAGGCAATTTCCTGAGGGATTGCACCCACGGTTTAGCCTTTGCCCATATAGCTCTTCTGCAGCCTTCACAGACTCATTTACACACTAACGTATGTGCCCTTTTTCCACAGGGCTCACAGCCCAGCGGAGACACAGCGGTGACCTGCACAACAGTAGGTCCTTGCACAGACCAGACAGCAGGTCTTTCGCCAGCTGGGGAAACAGATGACTTGCATCCTTATGGCACTGGTGAGCACACCTGGCAAGTACGAACCCCTTTGAGGAGGGACCTAGGTCACACAGCTTAGGTTGGAGTTAAAGCTTCCCCAAAGTGCAGAGGCATTTGCATTTGACATTCTGGTTTGGTCTCATCCTAGACATGCTGTTTTAATCTATGTAGGTTCTTATCCCACCCACCCCATGACAGTACCCGTGCATTTTCCAGTAGCGCATTAAGCAAGACGACTAATGTCTGTCCCGTGGGGTTCATTCTCTCGTCTGGCTGGGGAAATGGATTTTCTGCCCCCAAAAACATTCAGAGCTTATCCAAGAATTTCACCCAGAAATCAGGACATGCAACCTACAATTTTGAATATTTTCCATGAGACAAAATGAAGAAAAGAATGTGGGGGGTGAAATGAAAACTTTTATTTTGATTAAACAAGAGGGCTTTGCACCCTGCTCGCTACACTAACCAAGCTCCATCACTGTGGGTAGGCAGCCCCAGCTCTCCCGCTGGGCCACTGGAGGGTTGGGTCGAGGCTGGCCCGGCTCTTTTCCTCCATCCACCAGGGCGTTGGGCTGGGCCAAAGCTGCCTGGCTCTCTCCCTCTGGCTGCGAGGGATGAGGGTGTATGACTTCCAGATCACCCCACGTGATGTGGGAGGGAATGTGGCTCTGCCCCTCCTTCCCCCGGGAGGGTGCACAGGTCCCAGGCCCCTCCCCTGTGAAGGGGGAGGGCATGTGGATTCTGGCCCACCCCCACAAGGGGAAGGCCTCTGGTTCCCTTCTGGGAGGATACATGGCTCCTGGAGGCTCCAGGAATGGGGAGGGGAAAGGTTACATGGCTCCGGCCCGCCAGAGCACTAGGGAGGGCAGGAGGAGGTAGGGCAGCTGAGGGCAGAGGAGGGGCTGTGGGATACGGTGTCATCACATCACTCTGTCATCCCATAGGAAATTTTTTTATATATAGAGAGAGAGATTAAACTGTTTCCTTTTGATTTAGACCTTTTTTTGGGGGGGGGGGGGGGAGGGAGATTTTAATATAAAAGGAAGGACCTTTCCAAACAAAAATGTATTTGGAAGTGAAAAAAATTAAAACTTTTCTTTCCCAAAATATTGAAATAGAATTTTTCCCGCGTTTTCTCATATTTTTTCTAATTTTTAAACAAAACTTCATCAACATTAAAACACGTGGAGTTAATCAGGAATACTGTTCTGGAAGGACTCCCCATGTGAAGAAGCTGTCAGAGGAGAAGCTGGTCAAATGTTTTTGTAATAATACACATACTGAGAATAAAACCATTCCCCCCGTAACGTGTTTTATTCACATGAATATTCTCAATGCATTCAGTAGGGCTGCTTGTGAGAGCATGATCAGAATACCACCTGCAACCAGGTAGATGTAGAGATGACTGAGGAAGTGATTTTTGGATTCAGTGGCCAAATCAAAAAATCTGGGGAAAAATATGAGTTTAGCTCATGACCAAAACGGATTTTGTTGTTTTTTCTTGTGAAATATGTGGGTTGAATACATAGCTCATGTATTTGTGACTTCACGCATGAATTTCAGTTCAAATGAAAAAGTCAACATGAAATATTTTGATACTTCCCTCAAAAGAATCTGTGGGATGTATTTTGAAATATATGTAGGCACTTCCATTCAGGTTATCTCTGGTTCTAACATGTGATCTAGTCTGATGTTCTGCATGGCACAGGCCAGAGAACAGCCACAGAATAATTCCTACAACAGTGCTTAAAAAAACATTCAGTCTTTGGCCTACCCCTCTGATGTTGCCATGACTATGAAATGAGCTAGGGTTTTTGTTAACAACTCTATATTCCCTCTGGATTTCAGGTAGTTCTCTTGAGTTGCTGTGAATGTTAATTTCTATGATGTGTCTCTCTCAGGGTACGTCTACACTACAGCGCTAGTTCGAACTAACTTAGTTCGAATTAGTTAATTCGAACTAAGCTAGTTCGAACTAGCGCATCTAGAACTAAAAACTAGTTCGAACTAGCGTTTTGCTAGTTCGAACTAGCGCGTCCACACTGATTGGACGCAGGGGGGCATTTAAGGGCAGCTGAAACCGGTTCTGGCAGGGCATCAGGTCAGCAGTTGCTTTGTGTGGCTGCTGTCTGAGGCTATCTGAGGCTCGTGCTTAAAGGGACCCTCCCTGGACAGCCGGTTCTCAGCTTTTCCTGCTTGCTTGCCAACCTCGCCGAGGGACAGCAAAGCGTCGGTCTCTGTGCCCGTCTGTGTCGGTGCTTCCCTTCGGGGGGGACTGCCGCAGGTGGCAACATGGAGCCACGGCTCGCCCTGCACCTTCTGGTGCACGTTCTGGACTTGCTACTGCAAGCCTGCCAGCAATGGCTCGAGGCTGCCTGGCACCACCTGGGGAACGTCAGCCCCCTGCCTCTCCGCCTGGCCGCCCTGGGGGCCATGGAGGAGCCGCGGCGGCGCCCCGGCACCGGCGTGCCCCGCCGCATCTGGCGTCTGGACACCAGCAGCGACTGGTGGGACCGCATCGTCCTGGAGCGCTGGGACGACCGACAGTGGACCCAGAACTTTAGGATGAGGAGGGACACCTTCCTGGAGCTCTGCGAGTGGCTCGCCCCTGCCCTGCAAAGAAGGGACACTCGCATGAGGCCCGCCATCCCCCTCCAGAAGCGGGTGGCCATCGCCCTCTGGAAGCTCTCCACGCCGGACAGCTACCGATCCGTCGGGAACCAGTTCGGCGTGGGGAGATCCACTGTCGGAGCAGTGCTCATGCAGGTACGGCGCTCGTCGGCCACCGAGCCGGGGGGGAGGGGGGCTGCGAGGAGGGGATGGGCCGCCCCAGGGACAAAGGGGGGGGCGGGAGGAGGCGAAGGCGCCCCGCACCGGAGGGGTCGGGCTGTCCCGGCCGTACTACACGCCGCCAGGGGGGTTGCTTCCGGGAGTGGGGCGCGGGGCACTGCCAGGGCATGAATGCTCCCAGCCACCCGGGCGCCCCACTGATTGACGCTTTGCTGTGTCTCTCTCCGCAGGTGGTCAAGGCCATCAACCGGGTGCTGCTCCGCAGGGTGGTCCGCCTCGCCGACCCGGATGCCGTCATCCGGGGATTCGGCGCCCTCGGCTTCCCCAACTGCGGGGGGGCCATCGACGGGACGCACATCCCCATCCGTGCCCCGGAACACCAGGCGTCCCGGTACGTGAACCGCAAGGGGTACTTCTCCGTCATCCTGCAGGCCGTGTGTGACCACCGGGGACAGTTCACGGACATAAATGTGGGCTGGTCCGGCAAAGCACACGACGCCCGGGTGTACCGGAACTCCTCCGTGTGCCAGCGGCTGCAGGACGGGACCTTCTTCCCCGACCGCCACATCAGGGTCGGGGACGTGGACATGCCCGTCTGCCTGGTGGGGGATGCCGCCTACCCACTGCAGCCCTGGCTCATGAAGCCCTACACGGGGCACCTCAATCCCTCCCGCCAGGCCTTCAATAACAGGCTGAGCAGGGCCCGCATCGTGGTGGAGGGGGCCTTCGGGCGACTGAAAGCCCGCTTTCGATGCCTCCTCACCCGTCTGGACCTGGCCGAGCACAACATCCCTCCCGTGGTGGCGGCATGTTGTGTGCTCCACAATTTGTGTGAGCGGAAGGGGGAGGCTTTCTTGCCAGCCTGGATGGCTGAGGCTGACCGCATGGCTGGACACTACGGTCAGCCCCGCACCACCGCCGTCCGGGAAGCCCAGCGGGGGGCCATCCGGATCCGGGAAGCCCTGCGGGAGAGCTTCCAGGTGGAGGAGGAGGAGGACTGACCTCTCCCTGCATGCCCCACCGGGGCCTTCTTCCACCCTACCCCCCCCCCCCTTCCCCTTTCCCCTCCCTATCTACTGTACAATAAAGACACCTGTTTTTCAAACAAAAACGTCTGTTTATTTCAGAGAACTGGGGTGGGGGAGGGAGGAATGAAGGTGGGAGAAGGGAGGGGGAAACCTGGGACGAGGGAGCTGGAAGGGGAGGGGAGGGAAGGGAGGAAGGGAAAGGAAAGCTCAGGGGTGGGAGTCTGGGTGCCTCTCCCGTCTCGCCACACTGCGGGTCCGGGGGCGTCGGTGGGGAATGGTTGTGGAGGGGGGGGCAGAGAGGACAGGGGGTGTGGATGAAGCAGGAGCGGAAGCAGGAGCGGAAGCAGGAGGAACAGGAGGAGCAGGGGGAGCAGGGGGAGCAAGAGGGGGATCAAGAGGGGGGAGCAGGGGGAGCAAGAGGGGGAGCAAGAGGGGGAGCAGGGGGAGGAGGAAATGGAAAGCGGTCTAGCAGGCTCTGGAGGTGGCCTCGCAGGGCACGGCCCTGCTCCTCCAGGGCCCTCCAGACTCCTCTGGCGCAGCCTGAGGTCCTCCTGGACCCAGTGGTCCTGGAGACGGAGCTGTCGGTCCAGGAACCGGAGATGCCGCCTCTGGTAGTCCTCCTGGTTCCTGGCTGTCCTGCTTGCCCGGGCGCGGGCGGCTGCTGCAGGCGGTGTGGTGCGCCCTGCAGTCCCCGGTGCTGCAGCTGTGGTGCAAGAAGACCAGCGGTCAATTACCCCAGGGGCCCAGGTGTGTGAAACCCAGCTCCCCTCTGCAAGGCCAGGGCCCCTGCAGGATCCCCAGCTGCTGCTCCGTAGTGGGCAAGGCCCAGGCGCACGGTCCCGGGGCTCCCTCTCGCCCCAGCCCCCCGTACACATAAGGGGAACACGAGGGTACTCACAGGTGGACGCCTCCCCGGCCTCTGATGATGCAGGCGAGCGGCTCTGTGGGGTGCCTCGGGGGTCCCGGGTCCTGGGAAGGCTGGCGGCAGGCTCCTGGCTCTCAGAGCCCTCTTCCTCCTCCTCGGTGTCCAGGAGCGGTCCCTCTGCCCCGGGGTCAATCACGTCCCGGGGGGCAGGGACGGCATGAGGCCCCAGGATGCGGTCCAGGGCATGGAAGTGGGGGCAGGCCTCCGGGTCAGCCTCTGGCAGGCAGGCCCGGGAGTAGGACTGCCGCAAGTCTTTAATCTTGCAGCGCACCTGCTCCTGGCTGCGCTGGTGGCCCCTGGCGGCCAGGCTGGCAGCCATGCGTCCATAGACGGCCGCGTTCCGGTGGCTAGTGCGGAGATCGTGGACATTTGAGGCTTCCCCCCAAACCTCGATGAGGTCCACGATCTCCGCACTTGACCAGGCGGGCGCCCGCCTTTTGCGCCCCCGGGCAGGCTCCCGGGAGCCGCCAGGCTGGTCGTGGGGAGCAGTGGAGGGCTGGGAGCCCTCGGATGGCTGGCTCATCCTGTGGCAGGTGCAGGCTGTGCAGGCACGGGTGCTGGCAGCCTTGCAACTGGCACAAAGTGAGTAGCCAGCCCATGGCCCTTTAAGGGCTCTGGGGCCGGGAGGGGGGGCAATAGAGTTTCCCTGGTGTTGGCCAGAGTGGCCACCAGGGAAACCTGGGAAGCCTTAGCCTCCCACTAGTTCGAACTAAAGGGCTACACAGCCCTTAGTTCGAACTAGCTAGTTCGAACTAGGCGTTAGTCCTCGTAAAATGAGGTTTACCTAGTTCGAACTAAGCGCTCCGTTAGTTCGAATTAAGTTCGAACTAACGGAGCGCTAGTGTAGCGCATAGGAAAGTTAGTTCGAACTAACGTCCGTTAGTTCGAACTAACTTTCTAGTGTAGACATACCCTCACACCTTTTCCAGATTTTGGCCTCTAACATGGATTCTCTGAGAACACTAGCCCAGGGCTCCACTGTTGCAAACTCTTTGGATTTGTTTTCCTTTTTGTGTATCTGATTTTTTTTTTTTTTTGGGAACATATTCCAGCCCTGAGTGACAGATCTGCTTCAGAAGAGTAAGCAATCTGTTCCCAAGCCTCCACTAGCTCAGATCATTCAACCACTAGCTATGCCTTTTTTGGAGCAAATGGTACATGAAGAACACAGATTTCAAGTAGACCAGAATTTCCATCTTTCCTGTTTAACATTCTATCAAACTGTTAATGCAGTTTAACAGCTATAATCCTGGCTATGCCATCTGATGGCATAATCGAGTCATAGCCACACTCTGAGAGTCAGTTTTCCCAACTGTAGAGAATAACAGTGATCTCCTTTCTAAAGCATTTGTGTAACCACCACAGGCAGAACAGAACCTGGGACCTCTGGGTTTAATGTAGGAGCCTTTACAGCTTGGCTACGTCTACATTGGCAAGATTTTGCTCAAATACTTTTAACAGAAGAGTTTTTGCGTTAAAGTATTTGCGCAAGAGAGTGTCTACACTGGCATGTGCTTTTGCACAAGAGATGTGCTTTTTCGCAAGAGCATCCATGCCAGTGTAAATGTTCTCTCTGAGCAAGAAATCTCTGATGGCCATTTTAGCCATCGAGCTTTCTTGCGCAAGAAATTCATGTTGCCTGTCTACACTGGCCTCTTGCGCAAGAACAGTTGTGCAAAAGGGCTTATTCCTGAGCGGAAGCCTCATAGTTCTTGCGCAAGAAGCCCCGATTTCTCACATTAGAACGTCAGCGTTCTTGCGCAAGAACTCCCCGGCAGTGTAGACAGGCAGCATGTTTTTGCGCAATGCCAATGTAGACACAGCCCTTGAGCTCAGCTCAGGCTGTAGAGCTCCCTTCTTCTTATCGCATGCTGTACGTGGTCCAAGTGCCAGGACATGGGACAGTGACCACACCCATTAGCTGTGTGGGTTACACTTGCAGATCTAAGGAGGAGAAGCTCTAGATAAAAGCCATCAGACCGGCTGACCTGGCAGTAACAGAGGCCCTGGGGTCTGGCAATTTAAAGGGGCAGGGCTTCCAGTCACCACTGCTTTTGCGGCAGTAGCCATGGCTAGAGCCCCAGCCCCTTTAATTCACTGACAGAGCCCCGCACGGCGCTGTAGAGCCCTGGGCAATGTGCCTCAGATGGTGCCCGAGGCGCCGCAATCTGGGAGATGCTGAAGGCCGTTTTCCTCATCTCTGCCATCTATTGTTATGACTGATGGCCAGACGCTGCAGCCCTTCCTGCTAAGGGTGGCCTGCAACCCTCACTACTAACGCAGTCCCCTTGGAATCAGTGGGGCTTCTTGGAAGAAGATGCTGTGAAATGGGTGCAATTCACCTCCTGCTGTGCGAGGCCTGTCCGTCACTAAACAGGGAGTATGAGGCACATAAGCAGTGAAGGCCCACAGCGCGTGAAGGGACACATCTTGTGAAGGCCCACAGCGTGTGCAAGCATACACTGTGTCAAAGCACACGTTGTGTGATGGCAAACATTGTGTGAAAGCAGACAGTGTGTGAAGGCATATACTGTGTGAAGGGACACATCTTGGGAAGGCCCACAGCGTGTGCAAGCATACACTGTGTCAAAGCACACATCATGTGAAGGCACACACTGTGTGAAGTCAGACAGCCTGTGAAAGCACACAGCGTGTGAAGGCAGACAGCCTGTGAAAGTACACAGCGTGGGAAGGCAGACATTTCATCTCTTCCCCCAGTACACAGTAGCTTGCCAGCCTGCACTTTCATTTCCCTTTGTGTCTATTGCAGAGTGGATGATTTGGCCACTTGACTCCTCTGAAGGAGGGGCTATCCTCAGGCCAATACCCGCGTGAGGCACCACATTGCAAGCTGCCACGTGCTGTTTGATGCTGCAGAAATGTCTCCACGAGTTGCAATGCAGCCATTTTGACTGTTCTTTTGCCCTTTGCATAATCATAGCCAGGGCCCGTTCATGGATGAGGCAGTTCTGCTGCGTAGGGTGCATGTGAACCACCCCAAATGGTCACGAGAGACGAGGGTTGTAAAAAGCGCATTTAATGTATAACCCATTTCAAGGGGTTCTTTGGATTAGGGATGTGAAAGGTTAACCAGTTAACCAGTAAGCAACCAGTTAACCAGGGGCCATGGGCAGGGGAGCTACTGCAGTCCCATGGGACCTGCCACAGACAGGGGCTTCTCCAGCCATCTCCTGCCACAGACAGGGGCTTCTCCAGCCACAGACAGGGGCTTCTCCAGCCATCCAGCTTCTCCAGGCCCACAGAGGGACCCAACCCAGAGAACTCCACAACGGTGACTCCTGGAGAAGGTGAGTGGGAGAAATGGAGCAATTCATCTCCTGGGGAACAGAGCTCCCCGCTCAGACGCCCTTGGGGCCATTCGGGTGTTTGGAGGGGGACGGTCCCTGCACAGCGGGAGATGGACAGACCCTGGGGACACCCAGCTGTGGGGCAGTGGGGATGGGGGCACTGGGCGCGCAGGGCAGGGATTGGAGCACGTCTGGGGAGGGACAGACAGACTCAGACCTTGTCTGCATGAGACTTCGGCCCCAAATGCCCAACCCCCCCGGGGAGCTCAGAAGCAGTCGGGGCTGTGGGAATTAGCGCCCGGATGGGACATGGCCCGTGGGGCAGCCAAGCTCCCCTGAGCTCTGTGCGGTAGGGGGCTCCTCCCCTGCAGAAGGGACACCGCGCCCATTCCAACCCCTCAGGGACTCCAGGGGTGAGTGGCCCCTGACTGGGGCAGGGACCGTCTCTGTGTCTGGTGTCCGTACAGCACCGAGCACGCAGGGCAGCTGGCCCAGGACAGGGCTCCTGGTGATTAGCACGAGTCATTAGGGATTGTGGTTTCCATGGAGCCAGGCAGGGGCCGTATCTCGCTGAGGGTCTCACTGGGACCCATCCTGCGATCCCAGGGACACTGATCCAGCCCCAGTCCCTGTGTCCCATCCTCACTCCAGGGAATTGGCTCAGCCCATGGTGTATAGACACCCTGTCTAACTAGCCACAGATTCCGGCTTTCTCACACCCTCCCTGCCCCTGAGTGTCTTTGTTCCACAGATGCCCTCGTGGGCCAAGGGAAACTGCAAGATGTCTTTGTAAGTGCCCCCCAAAACTCCCCAGCTCTGTGCCTTGCCTCACCCCACACCAATGCACCATGCACCCCCTCACTGCATAGGAATACCCCCTGCTGTCTGGGATCAGGACTGTCTGGTGTGTGGCTGTGTGTGTTTGTGTGCTGGTTTTGACTCATACACATAGTGACTCTCTTCCCTCCCTACCCCAGGAGCCCAACCCCAGCGCTGAGGGACTCACCTATGCCGAACTGGACCCCCCAGCGCTGCAGACTAAGCGGGGGGCCCTGTCCCCAAACCCATCCTGTATGCCGCAGTCAGCACCTGTCCTCTGCCCCCATAGAGGAAGTCACTAGATCAATGGGGCAGGGAGGATGGTCCCCAGAGAGTGATGCAGTGACCCCCCCCAGAGAACAGGCTCAGCTTATGGTCTCTCCTGAATCCCTTCCCCCGCCCGCATCTGGTACTGCCCCACCCAGTCACATGCCTCACCCTCAGTCCCATGGGTACATGTGCTGGTCTCAGATTCCCTCCCCTCTCCCTGTGGGCACACACCCTGGTCTCAGACCCACCCCAATGGGCCCACCCCCTGGTCTCAGACCCACCCCATGGGCCCACCCCCTGGTCTCAGACCCACCCCCATGGGCCCACCCCCTGGTCTCAGACCCATCCCCATGGGCCCACCCCCTGGTCTCAGACCCACCCCAATGGGCCCACCCCCTGGTCTGAGACCCATCCCCATGGGCCCACCCCCTGGTCTCAGACCCACCCCAATGGGCCCACCCCCTGGTCTCAGACCCATCCCCATGGGCCCACCCCCTGGTCTCAGACCCATCCCCATGGGCCCACCCCCTGGTCTCAGACCCACCCCAATGAGCCCACCCCCTGGTCTCAGACCCACCCCAATGAGCCCACCCCCTGGTCTCAGATCCGCCCCATTGAAACATGCCCTGGTCTCAGATCCCCCCTGTCCACTCCTGTCTATCTGCAATACTCACTGAGGAAGACGATGGTGAGAGCAGATGCCATAATGGGCCAGTGAGGGGCACCAGCCACACCCCTTTTCCCAGCTCCACCCAGCCTCAAATAAGGAGTTCCACTGCATCCACCATCCCTTGTTTCTCATCTGCAGGCAAAATCTCATGTGGTCACAGTTACCAGAGGTCTCTGCAAAACCGAGGAAACCCTGAAATCATCAGCCTGGCCAAATGTCCAGCAGCACCAGCTTGTCCATGTCTCTGTGGGGAGGGAGGAGGAAGGTCGTCTTCTTTGGGGAGGGTACACTAGGCTGGGAGCCGGGTTGTCATAATCAGCAGTGCTGACCAGTGTCTGGTGACTAAGGGGTTAACCCTGTAGCTAGCCAAGTATCAGGTGGTAAGTCAATAACAATGCAGGTAGAAAATTCAAACTGAAAAACAGGGGTTTTCTCTCTCTCTTCTGTGTTTGAGAGGTAGAGTAGTCTCCTCCAAGACTGAGGGAAATGGGAGAACGGGAAGCGACTGTCTGGGAAGGAGTACGGCAGAAAGGGATCTAGGGGTTATAGTGGACCACAAGCTGAATATGAGTCAGCAGTGTGATGCTGTTGCAAAGAAAGCAAACATGATTCTGAGATGCATTAACAGGTGTATTGTGAGCAAGACATGACAAATCATTCTTCTGCTCTACTCTGCGCTGGTTAGGCCTCAGTTGGAGTATTGTGTCCTGTTCTGGGCACCGCATTTCAAGAAAGATGTGGTGAAATTGGAGAGGGTCCAGAGAAGAGCAACAAGACTCATTAAAGGTCTAGAGAACAGGACCTATGAAGGAAGGCTGAAAGAATTGGGTTTGTTTAGTTTAGAAAAGAGAAGATTGAGAGGAGACATGATAGTCGTTTTCAGGTATCTAAAAGGGTGTCATAAGGGGGAGGGAGAAAACTTGTTCATCTTGGCCTCTGGGGATAGAACAAGAAGCAATGGGCTTAAACTGCAGCAAGGGAGGTTTAGGTTGGACATTAGGAAAAAGTTCCTAACTGTCAGGGTTGTCAAACACTGGAATAAATTGCCCAGGGAGGTTGTGGAATCCCCATCTCTGGAGATATTTAAGAGTAGGTTAGATAAATGTCTATCAGGGATGGTCTAGACAGTATTTGGTCCTGCCAAGGGGGCAGGCGACAGGACTCGATGACCTCTCGGGGTCCCTTCCAGTCCTAGTATTCTATGATTCTATGATTCTCTCTCCAAGAACGGATTTCTTAGAATGTGTAAGTAGGGAAAAGTTTAGCTAGTCCGTCAGGATTTGTTGTTTTCCTTGTTTGGGGATTTGGAAATAATGTCTAAGCTGTTAATTGTGTTTTTCTTTTTTCTTTGTAACCAAGTTTTAGCCCATGGGGTTTCCCTGAGTATCTTTATCAATTTGGTGGCTCTTTCCATCTAACCACTTTACTGTGCTTGCTACTGTAGTTTTATTTTGATAATAAAGAATTGTTGTATCTTGTAATTAACCGGGATTGGTTGATTGTTGTGTCCTTAGGACTCAGTGCCTACTTACAAGGGCAGAGTTCATTGTTGTCTGTGAATCTCCTGTTTTCCCAACTCCAAGTAAAACAGAGCTTGGGGCACGGGGAGAGTTTTACCTTAGGTAGGAGGTTTCCCAAGTGATCTCTTCCCTGGTTTTCTTGGATTTACTTGGGTGGTGGCAGCGGATTCCCCAAAATCTGGGTATTAGGATTTTTTTAGGGGGGGGGGTTGTACCAGAGCCTGCAGAGGCAAGATTTTGGAGTGCTTTTGAGGGACCCACTTCTGCATTCATCATGCCAGAGTTGGGGACAGCCTTGACACAGATGTGTACAGGATCTGAAATTCAGTCTTTGACTGACCATTTAAAGGAAGGTGTCATAAGGCATGTACATGAGGGGGCAGAGTTAAGGGTGTTTGGGAAACAGTAAGTGGCATTTCTTGGTTCCGGAGAGTTTGACTTTTCAAAGCCTACTGCTTAGCCTGCAATCCTGCCCATGTGCAACATGAGCCCTGGCACCATGAGAAGAACAGGTGTGATGGGGAGAAAAGCAGGTGTGATGGGTTTGCTGCTCTTTCCTGCATAGCTGAGTGGGGATGGCAACTTTGCAGCTTTACACTCTTGCGCAATGCCGTTATTCCTGAAAATAATCGGCGTAACAGCATCGCGCAAGAGGGTTTTTCTTGCACAGAAAGGGGCAGTGCAGACAGCTCCTTCTGGCGCAAGAGCCTCTTCTGCAAAAATGGTGGCTCATTAGGCGATATTCCACGCTTAGCCTCATTTGCATATTTCTCAGGCAAGAAGCCGCGAGTGCAGACATAGCCTGACTCAGCCAGCCGCGAGTGCAACAGGGCCTCATTTATCCCATCAAATGCAGAGGGGCCAGATCAGATCAGCACAAATCCAGATTCTCTGGGGAATGGGGCAGTGCAAGGCTGCAGCGCCACCTAGCGGCCACAGGAGGAATTGCCGGCCCTTGTCCCTGTGTGTGCTGGTTGGGAGGTTCCCATGGAAAGCAGCACAGTAGAAGGTTGGAAATAAAGGGCTCTAGTGCCCCCCCAGGAGTGTGTGGCCCCAAGGACCATACGAGAAGGGGCTGTCGCCCTGAAGCGGGTTCCCCCAGGGCCAACGGGCCAAGTGTGGATGTGACCTGTGGGCCCATGAGAAGGGGAATGATGTTGGTCTCCAAGGGAGGGGAACACCTGGCCTGGGGCAAGTCCCTTCAGCTGAGCCTGCCCAGAGATGCTCTCAGCATCCGTATCGTTCTGCAGATGGCGGGGGGGTGGGGGGAGAGGGGGAGGGAAGGGGCTGTCTGTGTGTTGCTGCGGGAGGCTTATGAGCCTGGCTCCCCACAGCAGGTCTAAGGGCTGCCCAGGCCCAACCAGGATCTGCAAACAGAAAGGGCTTGGTTCTTAGCTGTTACATGGGAGTCCTAGTTCCCAACCTCCTCCTCTAACCCTTAGTCCCCACTCCCCTCCCAGAGCTGGGACCAGGGCCAAATGTGCCTGACTACTAGCTTACTCCTGCCAGGTAGCCAGCAGCTGCACAAACACAGCTTATGTCCCTCTCTAGGGGCCTAGCCACACACCCACTGGCAGCTCAGTGGGCAAGGTTTATGTGGCACATGCGAAAGTCCCTGAGTCTCTCCTGGTTGGTGACCCATTGGGTTGAATGGAATTTCTCTTGCTCCCATTTTCTTTTGAACCTGGCTGATTTAATTCACAGGCTGACTAAAGACCCTTAGAACCAAGCGTTACAGTGTAAAGCCGCCAACACCGCTCAGCTATGGTGCAAGGGGCAGTGAACCTAGGTGTTCTCCTTCATGCCCATTCCTTGCATGGTGCCAGGGCCTGTGTTGCACGTGGGCAGGTTTGCAAGCTGAGCAGGAGGCTTTAAAGAATCAAAGCCTCCAAAGCCAGGAAATGCCACTTACTGTTCCCTAAACACCCTTAACTCTGTCCCTTCACTAACAGGCCTCACAACATCTTCCTTTAATTGCATGATCACTTCCTGATTTTATTTACATGAGTCACCAACCACTTGGATCTAGAAACAAAGAAAGGGGGAGGGGAATCGTCATGGAAATAATGGTCAGTCAATGATTGAATTTCAGAACCTGTGGTCTCCTGGCTCCCCACAGACAGAGGAGACTTCCCTTTCTCCCCACAGGGATACGGACAAGCTGGAGCTGCAGGACACTGAGCCAGGCTGATCATTTCCTCGGTTTTGCAAAGACCTCTAATTAACTGTGATTGCACGAGATGTCGCCTGCCGATAAGAGGCAAGGGATACCAGAAGAGATGAAATATTATTGACTTCCTGTAGCTGCAACCACCAGCTGAGTTCCTTATTTGAGGAGGGGTGGAGCTGCGCATTAGGGGATCGGTGGTACCCTTCACTGTCCCATTATGGGATCTGCTCTCACCATCCTTTTCCTCGGTGAGTATTGCAGAGAGCCAGGGACATGCGCCTGTGGGGAGATCTGAGACCAGGGCATGTGCCCATTGGAGGGAAACTGAGGCATGTGTCCAATGGGGAGGGTATGGGTCTGAGCAGCTGGATGCGGCAGAACCAGCTGCAGGAGGGTTATGGGGAGACCACAAGCCGAGCCTATTCTCCCATGACAACATGCTTTACTTAAGAACCTTGGGTGAGGGACCTTGTCAGAGGCTTTCTGGAAATCTAAATGCACTATCTCCACTGGATCCCCCTTGACCACATGATAGTTGACTCCCTCAAAGAACTCTCGCTATTAGTAAGGCATGATTTCCCTTTACAGACACCATGTTGACTTTCCCCAACAAATTATGTTCATCCATATGTCTGACAATTTTATAATTGTCACAGACTGGCCTGACTGCATCCAAGCACACCGAGGTGGGGCAGAGTCCCTGGTCCCATGGTGCAGTGGGGGGAAACTGAGGCACAGAACAAGGCAGGGTCACCCAAAAGGTGCAGAGTGAGCCAAGGGTGAACCCCACATTAACATGCCCATCCCAGGACCCCGCTCCTCTACCCTCTCCTCTGCTCCCAGTGGACATGCCTAACGTACACATTGCGGCTGCAGTGCGGGCATTTTGCTCAAGAACAACTGTTCTTGTGCAAAAACTTGTGGCACGTCTACACTGCACATGAATTTTTGCGCAAGTAAATTTGCAGTGAAGCATCAGAAAAGAGGGCTTCTTGCACAAGAGTTATTCCTCTCCCCACGAGGAATAAGCCCCTTTTGTGCAAGAGCTGTTGTGCAAGAAGGCAGCGTGGACAGGCTGCAGGGGCTTCTTGAGCAAGACACTTTTATGGCTAATATGGCCATCAGAGCTTTCTTGCGCAAGAGAGCATTCAACTGCGATGGACACTCTTGTACAAAAGCACATGGCAGGGTGGAGGTGCTCTTGCACGAGACCTTTTGCGCAAGAACTCCTGCGTGAAACAGTTCTCGTGCAAGAAGCCTGCAGTGTAGGGCAGGGAGCAGCCTGTGGGGCTACTGGAGCTGCTGGCCGCAGGATGACCAGTCAGGGAGTGGGGGGCACTCCTAGGAATGTCTGAAACTTCCCAGAGGGGTGGCTAGAGAAAGGACATTTGCCTGGCAGGGGCGAGGTGGGGGGGCAGTGACCTCACAGTGGCTTTGGGCAGCCCTCAGCATATGAGGCAAAGGGCAGGTGGGGAGGTGGTGACCTCACAGAGGAACCCACATCTCAGGCTGATAAAGGGGGGGGCGGGCCCAGGGGACTTTGGAGACCCCCGGTTGCTTTAGCTCTGGTGCGTCTCCTCCTCACGGTTCCTTTGTGCTCTGTGAGTTCCACATCCCGACACCTTTGTGCAGAAGGTAAGAGCCCCCAGGGGTTGGATCCCGCCCGGGGCCGGCTGGGTTCCTCCATCCCACCCGCATTTCTGCTCTGTTCTTACCTCTTCTGTGCCCTTCCCCTGCTGCCCCCCCCCCCCCCCCCAGCTTGTGACACAACAGACAAGCTGAGGGATGGGGTGAGATTTGCAGGAGCCCGTGGGGCGGGGGATGCAGCCCCCGTTGTGGGGACTGGTGAGGTGGGGCTGGAACAGGTCTATGCCGGTGTCTTTCAGAAGAAAGCTCCACCCCCCACAGCTTAGACTCGCCCCTGATTGGCTGAGCAGGGGCTGTTGATGGGTAGGAGACTCAGGGTACGTCTACACTACAGAGTTAGTTCGAACTAACTTAGTTCGAATTAGTTAATTCAAACTAAGCGAATTCGAACTAACGCGTCTAGAACTAAAAACTAGTTCGAATTAGCGTTTTGCTAATTCGAACTAGCATGTCCACATTGAGTGGACCCTGAACAGGGCTTAAGGATGGCCGGAAGCAGTGCTGGCAGGGCATCAGAGGAGGACTTAGAGCGTGGAGATGCTGTCTCAGGCTAGCCGAGGGCTGCGCTTAAAGGGTCCCGAGCCCCACCCCGGACAGACAGTTCTCAGGGGTGCCCCGCTTGCAAAGCAGTCCTGGCTTGGAGTGCCCGGAGTGCCCACACTGGGCACATCACAGCACTCGGCCATCAGCCCGGCTGCACTTGCCGCAGGCTGCCATCTGGGGAGAGGGGACAATTGGGGGGCTGCAGGAGAGCTTCCACCCCCAGAAACCCGCAGAGCCAGCCCAGTCCTCCCCATCGGGGGCTCGTACCCCATTCCTCCCTCACCTCCTTCCACTTACCCTTCCCTAGCCCCCCTTCCTGATGTACAAAATAAAGATAACGTTTCTTGCAACATTGACTCTGTCTTTATTGAACAAAACTCGGGGAGACTGGGAAAAGGAGGTGGGAGAGGGGAAGAGAAAGGCTGGGAGAGGGGAGGGCAACTAACATGATCAGGGGTTGGGAACAGGTCCCAGATGAAGAGAGGCTACAGAGACTGGGACTGTTCAGGTTAGAAAAGAGGAGATGGAGCAGGGACAGGATAAAGGTCTCTAAAAGCAGGGGTTGGATGGAGAGGGTGCATTCAGAAAAGTTCTTCTTGAGTTCCCACAAAGAAGGACTAGAGGACACCAGAGGAAAGGAATGGGTAGCAGGCTTCAAACTAGTAAGAGAAAGTTAAGTATCAGAGGGGTAGCCTTGTTAGTCTGAATCTGCAAAAGCAACGAGGAGTCCTGTGGCATCTTATAGACTAACTGAAGTGTAGGAGCATAAGCTTTCGTGGGCAAAGACCCACTTCGTCAGATGCATGTAGTGTAAATTTCCAGAGGCAGGAATAAATATGCAGGCCAGGATCAGGCTGGAGATGACGAGGTGGATCCAATCAAGGAGGATGAGGCCCACTTCTAGCAGCTGATCTGGAGGTGTGAATTCCAAGAGAGCAGAAGCTGCTTTTGTAGTTAGCAAGCCATTGACAGTGTTTGTTTAATCCAGAGTTGATTGTGTCAAACTTAAAGATGAACTGTAGCTCAGCAGTTTCTCTTTGAAGTCTGGTCCTGAAGTTCTTTTGCTGCAGGATGGCTACTTTTAGATCTGCAATTGTGTGTCCAGGAAGATTGAAGTGTTCCCCTACAGGTTTTTGTATGTTGCCATTCCTAATATCAAATTTGTGTCCATTGATTCTTTTACGTAGGGACTGTCCTGTTTGGCCGATGTATATAGCAGTGGGTCATTGTTGGCACATGATGGCATATATTACGTTGGTGGATGTGCAGGAGAATGTACCAGTGAGAGTATGGCTGATCTGGTTAGGTCCTGTGATGGTGTTGCTGGTGTATATATGTGGGCAGAGTTGGCACCGAGGTTTGTTGCAAGGATTGGTTCCTGAGTTCGAGTGATTATGGTGCGGTGTGTAGTTGCTGGTGAGAATATGCTTCAGGTTGGCGGGTTGTCTGTGGGCAAGGACCGGCCTATCTCCCAAGGCAAATAGTTAACCTATGGAACTCCTTGCTGCAGGAGGCTGTGAAGGCTACAACTGGAACAGAGTTGAAAGGGAAGGGAGATCAAGTCATGGAGGTTGGGTCCATGGAGTAGTCTTAGCCAGAGGGTAGGAGTGGTGTCCCTGCCCAAGGTTTGTGGAAGGCTGGAGAGGGATGGCACGAGACAAATGGCTTGGTCACTGTCTTCGGTCCATCCCCTCCAGGGTCCCTAGGGTTGGCCGCTGTTGGCAGACAGGCTACTGGGCTAGATGGACCTTTGGTCTGACCCAGTACGGCCATTGTAAGCTCAGGTCTCAGGGTCGGGGGTCTCAGTGGACCCCCTTGATTTTCATGCACACCTGCTCCTGGGTGGCCAGGCTGGCAGCTCTCCTGCCCTAGCCGGCCACTTTCCTGTGACCTAGTGCGGAGGTCGTGGACGAGGTCCACGATGTCCGCACTAGCCCAGGTGGGTGCCCGCCTCTTGCGGTCCCGGGCAAGCTCCCGGGAGCCGCCAGTCTGGTCCCGGGAAGAGGGGGAAGGCTGGGTGACATCGGGTGGGTGGCTCTGTGCCGTGCCAGGTGCAGGGTCTGCTAGCTGGGTGCTGGCAGGCTTGCACCTGGCATGGGCAGCGTAGCCAGCCCGTGCCCCTTTAAGGGGTCTGGGGCCTGGAGGGGGGCAATAGAGTTTCTCTGGTGTTGGCCAGAGTGGCCACCAGGGAAACCTGGGGAGGGCTAGCCTCCCACTAGTTCGAATTAAGGGGCTACACAGCCCTTAATTCGAACTAGTAAGTTCGAACTAGGCTTAATCCTCGTAAAATGAGGTTTTCCTAGTTCGAACTAAGTGCTCCGCTAGTTCGATTTAAATTCGAACTAGCGGAGCGCTAGTGTAGCACCTAGGAATGTTAGTTCAAACTCACGTCTGTGAGTTCGAACTAACATTGTAGTGTAGACATACCCTCAGGTCCTTGCAGTGCCTGTGCAAGACCGAGCCGATAATCAAGGGGCCATTTGGGGGCTGGGGGCAGTCGCTCTGGGGAGTTGGAACCCCTGGATTTCGCTCTGCAGGCTGCGCCCCAAGCTCCCCTTTGCTCCTCTCATTTGCAGCATGGCCAAACACATCAGGCTGTGGTTCCGGAAAGCCCTGAAGATGGCCCCAGGGCCGGTGGGGAACAGCTCCTCCGTCCCCGCGGGCGGGGAAGCTGAATCCCACCAGCTCGGGGCGACTCGCCCACCGGCCAGGCCCACCCGGACCTGGCTCCAGGGGCGGCTGGGAAGGCGGGACCCAGCCCAGCGGGGCAGCCGGGTAGGGTGGCTCTGGGGCCTCCTCCTCTGTGAAGAGAACCATCTGCCCCGGGAGCCCAGCCCCCATTACCACCAGGGGGCATCGCCCTGCCCGGCCCCCGGGGACCTGCCAGTCTCTGGGAGCCCCCAGCCTGTCACTCCCCGCACCAGCCCCTGCAGCTGTGGGTCCAGCTCAGTGAGCAGCAGCGCCTGGGCCTCCAGCTCCAGCCGGGCCACCTCCCGCAGCCGCTCAGACCCAGGTGAGGGGCCGTGAACACGCTGGGCCCGGGGGCTCACCCAGTACACGGGGGGGGGGCGGAAAGGGGCAGCCCCAGTGTCTGCCCCGCAGCCAGGGCAATGGATGGGGGCGGGAGCTGCTGCTTGGCTCTCTTGTTCCTGGCGGGGGCTCTGCTGAGGGCGTTGGCAGATGTGAGGGTGGAAGGGGGATGGGTCCCTGCGAGGGGCGTGTGGGGCCCAACCTGCCCTGGGTCCCTGACATGGGGGCGCGTGACCCCTGCTGGCCGCTGGAGTCACCCTGGTCCCTTCCCTCCCGCACAGAGCCCCCCTGCGCCTCGGCGGAGCTCTGCCAGGAGCGGATGGACTCCCGGGTGGAGGAAGGGGCCATCTATGATATTGAAGAGCAGCTCCACACCCGGGACACGGTAGGAACCTTCTCCACACGGGGGGGACCCGAGATTGTCCAGCCCCTTCCCAGCACGTCCCCCCCTCCGGGAGGGGCTTGTCCCTGGGGATCCCCCTGGGGCCCCTTCTCCTGCATGACCTGGGCCCCCCAAGCTGAGGTCTCTTGTCATGCACCAGCTGGGCCCCCACAAGCCTGAGGCAGCAGTTCGGGGGGGAGTGTGGGTGCTTGGACAACCGGCAGCTCCCACCTCCACTCCTGGGAGGCCTGAGCCCTGCTGCTGTCCGTGGGGGGCAGGCAGGCCCCAGGCTCACAGACTCTCTCTGGGGTGCAGAGCCCAGCCGCCCTGCAGCGGTTCCTCCTGGCCGTCCCCCCCGCCTGCCTCGCCGCCCTCCAAAGGGGCGAGGACACCCTGGCGCCGCGCTGCTGCAAGGACACCATGATGGCCAGGATCGTGGTGAGCGAGTCGCGGCGGCCGGGAGGTGGGGAGGGGATACGTGGGGTGGACAGGGGTCTGCCTGGGCCATGGCGGCGGGTGGGGGTGCTGGAAATGGGATGGGTGGGGCCAGGAGTGCTGGAGGGGGAGGGGGAGGTGGACATGGGGAGGGTGGGTGGGGATGCTGGAGGAGGGAGGGACACAGAAATGGGGCAGGTCTGGGGTGCTGGACAGGGAGGGGGATTCGGAACAGGGAGGGGTCTCCCCGGGCCATGGGGGGGGGGAGCTGTAAGGTTAGCAGAGCGGGCTGCTGAGGATGCGCCTGGGGAGCAGGGATGAGGAGGTTCAGAGGCTGGTCACCAGGGCAGTGAGGGGCAGGAGACGGCCTGGGGACAAGGATTGAGCTGGTCCCGGTTTGGGAGGGGGGTGCTGGGAGGGGCCCTGTGCCGGGCAGGGGGGCTACAGGCCAGCGGGAGGCAGTGGGGTTGGATCCTGCTGGGTGGGGGCGCTGGCCGTGTGAGCGTCTCTTGGGGGCCCCAGCCTCACACGCCCCTTTGTCTCCTTGGGTCTCACAGGAGATCATGGAGGACTCCCCCACCCCACTGGTCTTGGCCGACTGCCTCAACGCCGCCTGCAGCCTCAGGTACCGACCCCCCCCCCCCCGCCGACTCCCCCCCAGAGCAGATCCCCTGACCAGGGAGTGGGAAAGTCTCTGTCTCCTGGGCTATGTCTAGACTGCAAGCCTCTTTCGAAAGAGAGCACCCAGTGAGTCTGGATGCTCTCTTTCAAAGAAGCCCTAGTTCCATTCAAGAACGCCTTCGTTCGAAAGAAGCACTTTCCAAAGAAGGCGTTCTTCCTCGTGAAATGAGGTTTACCGCCGTGGAAAGAAAAGCCGCGTTCTTTCGATTTAATTTCGAAAGAACGCGACTGCAGTCTAGACGCAGGTGATGTTTTTTCGGAAAAAGGCTACTTTTCCCGAAAAACCCCCTGAGTCTGGATACAGCCCTGCTGCTGAATTAACAGTCTCTGCCCCTCTCTCCTGCCAGCACCTTGCAGCCTCCCCTACAGGCCCAGCTCCTGAGCCCCCTGCTGAGGGCGGCCGTGGGACAGACTGTGTCTGGGGACTGGCAGCAGGAGCCCATCCACACACAGGTACGTCCCTCCGGGCCCTGCTCCCGGGCTGGGCTGGAGCTCCAGAGAGGAGTGGGGGTGGGGGCAGAGGGAGAGAAGAAGCTGCAGGTTTGGATCCTTCCCTCCAGGTTTCCCGTTGCTCTCCCTGGGGGCCCGTCCCTTCCATGCCCAGCCTGGGCTCCTCCCTGCTCTGCGAGGCGGCTCAGACCCTGCTCAAGGCTGCACCCCGGAGCCAGCGGGTGGCCTGGATTCCCCAACCCCCCTCTGACCCAGGGCTCCCCCTTGTCTTGCAGCAGTTCATCCGGGCCCTTCCCGTCGACCTCCAGGCCCTACTGGCAAGCCTCCTCGCCGAGTCCCCAGACACCGCCAGGCTGCAGCTGATCATGGAGGTGAGCCCCGTGGGGGGGACGGGGCCATTGTCCCTGCTTCCTCGGGGGGCCGAGAGAGGAGCTGTGTCAGTGGCTGGGCGTGGGGGGGGGGGGGTACAGTCTGAGAGGAGCCCCAGGCTCTGCCCAGAACCGGCGCCTCCCTACGGGTCCTGACCTGCCTCTTTCCCCCCCAGCACCTGAGCCCGTGGCTGGAGTCCCGCCTGCCCCAGGAGCGAGCCAGGGCCCTTGGCAGCACCACGGCCCTGCTGGGAGTCGCCACCACCCTCCCGGGGTTTGAGGTAAGTGACCTCGGAGCCGGGGGGTCTGGGGCTGCAGGGCGTGGGGCTGGGAGCGTCCCCGGGAGGCAGAGCTGGGAATGGGCCGGGAATGGGCCGCGTTCTCCTTTCCCCGGGGAGGGGCGACCCTGGGCCTTTCCGGGGGGCACCTGGGCCCCAGACTGGGGAGTGGCCGTCAGTGGATCCCTTGTTCCACCCCCGGAGTGACCCTTCAGTCGGGGCCATTGCTCAGGGTTGTCTCCTCGCAAGGACGGCCCCGCCCCGCCCCGCCCCGCCCCGGGAGGTGTCTCTGTCCGTCCCTGAGCTCAGAACCGCCTCGGCGGCCGTTAGCATGGGACGTGCAGCCCCAGGATGCTGAGGGACCCCCCCTCTTCTCTCCCCTCAGAACTCCGCCGACTGGCCGAGGATGGGTCACCACGTGGCCCAGCTGGGCCTTTTTATTTCGGACCCATCCGAAGACGTCAGCCGGCTGGCCCGGAAGGGGGTGCACAGCCTGTACCGACTCCTCCTGCACCACAGGGGTAAGGAACCCAGCCGGGACCTGGGCCCCAGGGACACCCAGAGTTTGCCGGCGGCGGGGGGAGGGGACCCAGCCCTTTTCCCCAGACTGGCCCAAGGGGGGATGCGTCCCTCTGTGTTCCCCTTCTGCCCCCTGTGCCCCTCCATTTGCCCAGGGATGCCTGCAGGGACCCGTGGGAGGGGAAGGGCTCAGACCTGCCAGCAGAATCACCCTGGTTTGTCTCTTGCAGGCCTCAACATCCACCAGGCAGAGGACCTGTGGTGCAGGCACTACTATAAGGAGAGATGGGTCCTGGCTCACAGCAACACCGTGCGGGTGGGAGAGGTAAGGACGCGCTGCCAGGGCAGGGCAGGGCTCGGGGGTGGGGCTGGCTGGGGCCCTCGTGCGGGTAGGACGCGGGGTGGGAAGCGGGGAGTCGCTGATCGAATGGTCGATGCATTTTCCCTCGACTATTCGAGCCGTGGACAGGGCGGCGCTGCCCCTTTGTGACGCTGTTCCGGCGTTTCAAAGGGGCGGCGCTTCCTAGGGGCAGCGCCGCACCTTGCCCCGGATCTCCCATAGAAGGGGAAGCAGGGCGGGGGGGGGGGGGCAACACTTTTTGATGGAGGTCGCTCCAAGATGTTGGCCAGTGGCCTAGGGCTGCTCTGTTGTGCGGAGGGGGGTGAGGTCTGGGAGGGTCTTGGGGGCAGGAGGAAGGTGTGACCTGGGGCAGGGGTTAGGGTGCAGGGTGAGGAGAGCGTCTGGGTGCAGGGTCTGGAAGGGAGTTTGCAGAAGGAGGAAGCTGTTTTAGCCCCAGGAGTTGGGGCCGGGCTCTGGGCCGTCAGCTGAAACCTCCCGTGCTCTTGATTTCAGGTCTTTGGGCAGCTCTTCACGCCAGAGCAGGAGAACTGCTTTTTAGACAAGGCTCTGCTCGCTGCCCGCTCCCCCCTGAGGCGCCCCAGCCAGGCCGGGCTGGTCCTGGCCCACGCCCTGCATGGGCAGGCCCATCAGCTCCTGGGATACATGGTGAGCAGCCGGAGCAGATGCAGGAGAGTGGGGCAGGGCCAGGGTCTCCTTCCCATCCCCGCAGGGAGTCCCCCGCCCCTTTCCTCATGCTGCCCCCTCCCCACGTCCCTGCTGGGTGGGTCAGAAGCTCACCCTGCGGGCCTGACGGGGGGTGACCAGAGAGCAGAACAAGTCTCAGCGCAGGGGGGAGGAGGGTGGAAATGCTGAGGGGGCCCAGTACCCCTGAGTCCCCAGGGATGAATGTGACGGATTCTGCTTCCCTTGCAGCAGGAAGACAGCCAGTGAGAGCACAAGGAGCTGAGGAGCCAGCAGCTGCGTCCCCCTCCCCCCAACCCTCCCACTTGTATAGAATGTATTTCAATTCGGATTAAATAACGTTTCAAAAACCATTTGGATCAGTCTTTGTCAATAATTTTTAATGGGGGGGGGGCATTTTGGCAAGTGGTCAAGGGCCACATTTCTACCGAGGAGTTTGGGGTCTGGGATGGGGCGGTTGGGTGCAGAAGAGAGCTGAGGGTAGGAGCCTGGGTGCGCACCGTCCATTGCATCATCACGCGGCGCCATTGTGCTAGTGCTGGAGCTTGGGTGACTGGTTTAATTTGAATGTTTACACAGATTAGGTGTTTTAACTTTAGGAAACTTCATTTTTAATAAGGTAAAATGTTAATTTCTGTCTACCACAAAGGGTTTCAAAGTTTTCTTTATTAAAGGCAGGGATGAGGAACCTTTTTTGTCTCCAGGGCCACTGACCCCCAGAAAAACCAGTTGGGGACCACACACGAGAAAAGCAAAATACAAAAACCCTTCTTCCAAAACCCACAAGCCTCACTGAGGTGAGGGGAAGGGACAGGGAGGACTGAGGTTCGGGGATCCCTCTTTTTTGGCCCCCCCTCAGATTGAGAGGGACCCGCAAATGCCACTCTCCCTGGAACCCAGGAGAGTTAATCTGTGCTGGGGCTGGAGTGCCAGGGGAGTGAGATGTCTCAGTCGGGTCCACATTCGTGAGGCTTGGGGGGGTTGGAGGCACCAGGGACGCATTCAGATAGAGCAGGGGAGCCGGCAGGGACCCTGAGAGGAGAAGTGGGAGTGAGAGCCCAGCCGGAGAGACACAAGGAAACCAGAGTCAGTCTAGTATCTCTCAGGCAGCTGGGGTAGACACCCCCCACCCCAAACCCCAGCCTCCTGTTGGATCCTCCTCCCACAGTTAACTGCCTCTGAGTCTGCACCCAAACTCCCATCGCTGCCCTGAACCTGTCCCAGAGCCTGCAACCCGCAGCCTCTCCCGCGCCCCACTCCCCAGCCATCCTGCACCGTAACCCCAGCCTCAGGCCAGCGAACCTGAGTGAGGGTGGGGGAGCCCAAGCAGCAGAGGGAGGGGGGAGTGGAATGAGTGGGGGCGTGGCCTCAGAACAGGGGCAGGGGTAGGTGCGGGGAAGGGGGCGGGGAAATGGTAGTGGCCTCTAATGCCCACACCCCTCCCTTCGGCATCGCTTATGTCCCATGTCCGCCCCCTCCTGAGCCCACAGCCGGTGCCAAGGCCTCGTGCCCAGGGCGGGGTCGCCCCTGTGAGCTGCCAGCCATACTGGGGAGAGGCGAGAGGGTCTGGGCTGCTGTGTCCGTTGCTGGCTCCTGTCAGGCCTTTGCACCAAGTCCTGGTGCAGCCTGAGCAAACCTGGGTCCTTCCCTGCTCCTCCAACACCACCTGGGCAAAGGGAGGAGAGTCCCCAACAGCCTCTGTCACTTCGGCCTCCTGTCGGGGGAACATGCCCCCTGCAGCATGATCCCCTGTAGATCTAGCCCTCTGGGCACTCACACAAGGTCTCTACACGGCAGCTGCTCTGTGCCTAGTGCTGGCACTGCAGAGCCATTTGCCACTTTGCACCCGACTGTCACCAGGTCCTTTCCATTTGCAGGGCCGGCCACATCTCCTGCCCGCTAGGCCATTGGCTGCACCCTCGTCTCGCTCCTCCTGGTGTCTGTATCCGTCATCACCTTGGTGATGCCCCAGCCTGCCGGGCTGCAAGGGACTCCTGTTGGGAGCAGCTGCATGGGAACCAGAGGCCCAAGAATGGGAGAACCCTATTGACCTGCTGTGAGCAGGAGACGGGGGTGGGGAGGGGGCTGGGGAGGTACCTGTACTCAGCTCTGAATGGGGGCTGGGGAGACACAGACACTGCTGTTGATTGCTGCACTGTGGGCCCCTGGGTTACAGTCTATGCCCAGGCAGCTCCTCCAGTCACTGCCTGTCACATTACTGGATCTTGAGGGGAGCAGCCAGATCACTGCTGCACCCATAGGTGGGGGTGTTGGCCCCAGAAAATGGTAGAAAAGGGGGCCATGTGGGGTGCTGAATAGAAGCTTATTATCTGATAGTCCTATGTAAGCTATTTATGTGGTTGTATAACGTCTGTGTGTGTAGTTAGGAATCTGTAGTCTGTGTGGATCCTGAATATTTCTCTGCATGTGGTTGAGCATTGGGCAGAGCCCGGCCTGTGGACATGCTAATTAGCGAGTCCCTGTGGGACAATGGCACTGAATGGGCCAAGGACACACCTAAAGCATGAGGGCGGACACCTAAGAGCGGCCAGCAGAGAGAGGCTGAGGACCAGGTGATCTCCTGCAGCCAAGAAGAGGCCAGGAAGGAGGGATAAATAGGCCATGTGGTCGATGCCATCTTGGTTCTCAGCTCAGCACTTCATCCCAGAGGCAGCATTGCAGGGATCGAAGAGCCTGGAAGACCTGTGAACCCATCCTGACCCTAGGATGTGCAACAAGAACTCTTAAACCAGCAGCTGTAACATCTTGCTTTTCTTTATTGTAATAATAAACCTTTAGATGTTAGATGCTAAAGGATTGGCTCAGCATGATTTGTGGGTAAGGTCCAGAGGGTAAATTGACCAGGGATCTGTGGCTGGTTTCTTGGAACCGGACAGTACTTGTTCGGGGTAGGTGGGATTGGGTGTTAAGACCCCCCCACCGGTGTATGAGGCCCGGGGCCATCTGGGGCACGGATATTGCTGGGGTTTCGGAGGGGTTTTGCTCGTGAGGCTTCAGGCAGGCAGCTGAAGCACTCTGTGAGACTGGTTTGTGGCCTGTTTGGAGAGGTAACCAGTCTGGGGACTGTAAGGAGCCCCGAAGTTGAGCAATTCGCCCTGAGCGGAAGCCCTCAGCTGTGCCCAGACACAGTCCGGTCTGTCACAGCCCCAGCCAAGCCGTTTGCTGCGCCATGAGGAGAACCGCCCTGTGCTGGGCACCTGATCAGTGAAGAGAAGTTCAGCGCCCAGACTGCCTGGGAGGGCAGCACAAGGAGTCATCGTCTCCAGGAGAGGCAGTGGTCTCATCACACCATCAGCCCCAGGGTTCTCCTGGCTTTGCAGGCGTCATGGAGACGGGGAGTGCTACGGAGGGAAGGGATGATGAGGCAGCTCAATGGATGTTTTCGGGGAGTTCGTTCAGAGCAGCGAGGCAGAAAGCACAGAGCCCTGGAGGGGCAGGGCGTCAAGAAACCCCCTGAAATCTTCAAGTCTGAGCTGTGAGGGGAGCACGTCACCCTGGACCATTCCTCACAGGTGTCTGCCCAGCCTCTTTTTAAACGCCTCCAGCGACAGCGATTCCACAGCCTCCTTTGGGAGCCTCTTCCAGAGCTTAACTGCCCTTAGGGACAGAAAGTTCCCCTAAATCTCCCTCGGTGCAGGTAAAGTCCCTCCCACATTGTCCAACTTCAGTGGACATAGAGACAAGTGATCATCAGCCCCTTTAGAAGAGCCCGTAACACACGTGAAGGCCTGTTATCGGCCCTCCCTACCTTTTCTTTTCTCAAGACTGTCTATGGCGTTCTCATGGGTCAGGTATTTTACACCTTTTATCATTTTTGTGACTCTCCCCTGGACTCGCTCCACCTGGCCCACATCTTCCCTAGAGTGTGGCAGCCAGAACCCAACAGAGTCCGTCAGCTGAGACTGGTGGAGGAGGACAGGCACCGCCCAGATCTGACAAGCCAGAGCCCTGTTTAGACAAACCCTTTTTTGCAGCTGTATTACCTTGTTGACTCATATGCCCATTTGTGATCTTGGATAACCCCCAGATCGTGTTCAGCAGCACTGTCCCCAGCCCATGGGCCATCCTCAGCTGGAGCAATTGCACAATCTGGCCTGGGACTTCCTGTCCATTACTGCCCCATGCCCTGCTCTTTCTCACCATCACCCCGCCCTCTCCCTGCGTGGCATCTTGTACCCTAGGATGCAGCTTTGGGGATCACTGGGGGGCTGGCACCACATGGAGGCAGCAGTCATGCCCCCTCTATTCTCTGTGTGGCAGGAGCCATGGCGGAGTCAGACAGCACTGGACAAATGCACTTGCTCTGTTGTGCTCTGCTTCCCCATGGCTCCTACTGATGTGGGGAGTGTGTGTGGGGCCCGACTGCTGCCTCTGCACAGCACCAGGCCCCCCAGTGACCTCCAAAGCCACGTCCTCCCTCTTCCCAAGCAGAGAGATCCGATCCCAGACAGGAGATGCCACAGCTGAGGATGGCACAACTATGAGGAGCTGCCGGTGTGGGATGCTGGCTCCTGGGAACTTCTTCAGAGGGGTATCCCAAGCTCTGCTACCACTAGCAAGCTTGAAGAAAACCCTGATAAAAATCTCTGATAGCTGACCTCTCAGTCTTAGTCATGCACTCACCCACCTCCTATTACTTTCCAGGACACAAGAATCAGATCCTAGTCTTTAAAAGGGTGTTCTTATTAACAAAACAAAAAGATATTCTTGATAAAGGATACTTCATTGCTAGGTGTTATAGAGCAGCTGAGAAAAGAATAGATTAAAACACAGAGAATTGCTTCCCTGGGATTCAGTTTTAGTTACAGCGTAAGGGGGGGTAACTAAACACCAAAACAAAGAAAATTGTGTCGAACTATAAACATTCCCTATCTACTCACATGTTTGTACTTCCAAAGTCTAGTCCATTTCTAGGCATGGGTATTCATCTCCCTTCCCCCCAGTTCTTGGTTTGAATGCCCAAAGGAAAAGCAGCAGGCAGATTCCCTTTCAAGCCAACTCTAACACGTTCTTCCCATTGGTTCTCCTGGCTACCTGCCAACACTTCCTGGTCACCCACTTTCCAGGGTGAACCCTTTAGTTACTGAATGCTGAACTGTTTCTTCAGACAACGAGGGTGAGAAAGGCCAATCTGTACCTCTCTCCTTCACTCTCTTACCAAAACATTGCTTCTCTTTTTAAGCTGTAATATTTTACTAGAAGACTTACTTGGCCTTGCTCGGGTCCTTCAGGGCAGGGGGCTGGCGGTGTGGGGAGTGCAGGAGTCAGAGCTAAGTGGGATGGGCCCTGCCAGCAAGGAGGAGACAGGAAGCCTGCACCTCGTACTCCTGCGAAAAGCCTGCCTGGGGGAAACTCAGCTCTGGAGGGAAGAAGGAAGCCACAGGCTGGCGCACACAGGGCTCTGTGGGCTTGTCGGAGGCTATGGGTGTCAGGCTGTGAGCCCAGCAGCAGAGCATTTAAGGCACCCAGAGTTCCAGGGCAGACGATGACACAACACCTCACTCCCAGAACATGCACCTCAGTCTGTAGAGCGGTGCCGGTAAGGTTCAGGGAGGTGTCACAGGCCGAGGGAGCGAGCTGCAGTGGCTGGAGGCTGACCCTGGAGGTGCTCCCTGTGGCAATAAGAGGCCAGGCTGATTATGGAACCTGGTGGGAGGGAGGGCAAGGGCATGGCAGGTAGCACTGGCATGAAATGCCCAAGCCAGGCAACGCTCCTCAGCCTGGTCCATCCTGCCAGGCCGGAGCCATTCCCTCCCATAGGCTGTGTGAACCACGGTAGCCAGCCACTCCCAGCAACTCAGCCCTGGCTCCTCGTGGTTTCCTGGATGCTTTATTCCCACTGTTCAATCCCAGGGCGCATCCCAGGGGAACGCCCCCAGGAGGCCTCCCATGCGGTCCCGGTAGATCCCGTCGAAGGCCTTGCTCTGCGCCGCTGTGAAATGGTTCTTCCAGTCCCCACAGATGCCTGTGGAAGGCGAGTGGCGCTGCTCAGGATTCGCACCATGGCCATCGCGGGGACTGGGACTCGCCTCCCACCCTGCAGATCGCGGGGCGCTTGCTGCTGCAAGGGGGGGTTGAGCCCACCCTGCTCCCAGTGCAAAATCCTGGCTCTGCCCCCGGCTCATCCCCCACAAGGGCTCGATGGGATCTGTGAAGCTCCCCAATGATGGGGCTGCCTGACAGCAGCCTCCTCACTATAACTTTGGGCTGGGCCCTGACTGAGCTCCCAGGCAGCCTTCTTATAGTCCTAGTCCCGCCCTTTGACTTCCGGTCAGGTGAGGGGGCGGGGCTAGGCTGGGCCCAAAATGGCTCCCAGAGGGGTTCCTCCGCCTCCGGCTCAGTGGGTGGCCATTCCACCCCCCTACACTCCTCCCCCCTTAAGTCCAGCTCCCAATCTCCGGGACCGGGATTCTGCTCTTCCTCCCTGCGGGACAGGGCATCGACATTGTCCCTCCCTGCTCGGTGTTTCACTGTGAATACATACGGTTGGAGGGACAGGTACCATCTCATGATGCGACTGTTGGTATCCCGCATCTGATGGAGCCATTGTAGGGGTGCATGGTCTGTAAAAAGAATAAAAGAGTCTCCAAGGAGGTAATACCGCAGCGCCTCGATGGCCCACTTTATCGCTAGGGCCTCCTTCTCAATTGCGGCGTAGCGGCGCTCTCGAGGAAATAGTTTTCGGCTGATATACAGCACTGGGTGTTCTTCTCCCTCAATTTCCTGGGACAGTACTGCCCCCAGTCCGCAGTCTGACGCGTCCGTCTGGACAATGAAGGGCCGGGAGAAATCGGGGCTGAACAGAACTGGCTCGCTGCACACAGCGGCTTTTAGGTCCTGAAAAGCTGTCTTGCATTCCGGCGACCACCTGATCCTTTGAGGACTGTCTTTCTTGAGGAGCGCCGTGAGAGGCGCGGCTCGAGTTGCAAAGTGTGGCACAAAACGGCTATAGTAGCCTGCCAACCCTAAAAACCGTCTTACTTTCTTCTTGGAGTTGGGTGCCGGGTAGTTTTGGACCGCCTCCACCTTCCCTACTAGAGGCCGGACTAGGCCCCACCCCAGCTGGTACCCGAGGTAGGTGGTTTCCTGCCAGCCAAGTTTACATTTCGTGGGATTGGTGGTCAGGCCGGCATCCCGCAATGTCCGCATTACGGCCGCTACCCGCTCGAGATGTTCCTCCCAATCTTGGCTGTAAATTACCACATCATCTAGGTACGCGGCGGCATACGCCGTATGCGGGGATAGCAAGCGGTCCATCATTCGCTGAAATGTTGCAGGGGCCCCATGGAGTCCGAATGGCATCCTTATAAAATGGAACAATCCCGGGGGAGTTGAAAAGGCAGTTTTTTCTCTCGATTCGGAGTCCAGGGGGATCTGCCAATATCCCTCTGTAAGATCTAGGGTGGTTATAAAGTCGGCTCTCCCCAAGCGTTCTAACAGTGCGTCTGTTCGCGGCATGGGGTAGGCGTCAAATTTTGAAATTTCATTTACTCGTCTGAAATCGATGCAGAAGCGGACACTGCCATCTGGCTTCGGCACCAAGACGATTGGGCTACGCCACTCGCTCTGGGAGCGCTCTATCACTCCCAGTTGCAGCATCGACTGGACTTCCTCCTCGACTACCTTCCGCATCTGGCGGGGGAGAGGCCGAGTACCTTCTCGTACCACTTGGCCTGGAGGGGTCCAAATGTTATGTGTTATTACCCCAGTATGGCCGGGTTGGGTTGTGAAGGTCTTTCGAAATGTCTCTCTGGGTATGTCTACACTACCCTCCTAGTTCGAACTAGGAGGGTAATGTAGGCATACCGCACTTGCAGATGAAGCCCGGGATTTGAATTTCCCGGGCTTCATTTGCATAAGCGGGGCGCCGCCATTTTTAAAAGCCCGCTGGTTCGAACCCCGTGCAGCGCGGCTACACGGGGCACGAACTAGGTAGTTCGAACTAGGCTTCCTAGTTCGAACTACCGTTACTCCTCATTCCACGAACTAGCGGGGTAGTGTCGACATACCCTATGAGACAATGTGCTTGTTTCACCTGGGTTGCAGAGAGGGTGTTTCCCAGCTGTGGCTCTCTTTCCTCCCCCAGATCAGGTATTTCCGGCCCTAGAGTGGGCTCCGCTGGCTAGGGGGTAATCATCAGGGCCTCCCGTTCTCGCCAGTGCTTCAGGAAATTTACATGAAATATTTGGGTTTTCTTCTTCCGATCCGGTTGATAGATCTCGTAGTTCACCGGCCCAACCTGACGAGTGACCTCACCGGTGTATGAGGCCCGGGGCCATCTGGGGCACGGATATTGCTGGGGTGTCGGAGGGGTTTTGCTCGGGAGGCTTCAGGCAGGCTGCTGAAGCGCTCCATGGGACTGGTTTGTGGCCTGTTTGGAAAGGTCACCAGTCTGGGGGCTGTAAGGAGCCCCGAATTTGAGCAATTCGCCCTGAGCGGATGCCCTCAGCTGTGCCCAGACACGGCCCGGTCCGGTCTGTCACACATGGCAACGGATGCCAAAGGAAATATGATGACACAACGGGGGGGGCGGGCTTGTCCAATGAGATGCTTTGTCTCCATGCCCCTTTCCTGGGCTTCGCCCAGCATGACTGAGCCTGGAAATGTCTTTTCAGGGCAGGAAAGTGGCTCTTTCCGAGGGGGAATGCCAAACCCTTCTGCTGGGCGAGTTTCTTCTGGAATTCCCTGCCCCTGTCGTAACCCGGCAGCCAGTGAGTTATTGCCTCCTCTGCACTCACTGGGTGGGGGGTTGCTGTGGCAGGAGGCACCAGACGTATCATCCCACCTGGGCTTCTATTTGACATTTTCCTTTGTTTTGAGTTTTTTGCAAATGAAAGGAGACAGAACGGTCAGTTAGAAGCACAAATGGCTTGTGTGAGGTTTAGTTTCAAATAGACATTTTCCTGCCAGTTTGGATTTGGATGCCCAAATCCAAATTGTCACCGCAAAGCACAGGAAAAGATCGCCTTTCAATGCTAAATTATTGTGTGGAATGCCCAAGATCATTGCACGTGAAGTGTTTGAGGGCAAAGATTTAACTGAAATTAAACGATTTGTGCTTTAAAAATGTTGGTAAAATATTGTAGAAAAACTTCAATAAGCTTTTTTTTTCATACGCAACGTTTTCGGTGCAGTCTGTTGCCCTCTGTTGCATGGCATCAGAACTGCAAGAGTGTGTCATTAATGGGTATGTCTACACTACAGCACGAATTCGAACTAACTGAATTCGAATTAGTTAATTCGAACTAAGCTAATTTGAACTAGTGTATCTAGACCTAAAAGCTAATTTGAATTCAATCGGGGGACTGTCAGGATCCAGGAGGCCCTGCAGGAGAGCTTCCACCCAAGGAGCCTGCAGAGCCACCCTAGTCCTCCCCATCGGGGGCTCATGCCCCATTCCTCCCTCACCTTCTTCCACTTACCCCTCCCTAGCCCCCCTTCCTGATGTAAAAAAAATAAAGGACACGTGTGTTCAAAAATACAAACTCTCTTTATTTAACAAAACTGGGGAGGGGAAATAAAACTGTGGGGAGACGGGGGAAAGGAGGCAGGAAAGGGCAGGAGAGAGTGTGGGAGAGGGGAGGGGGAAAACTGGGAGGAGGGAGCTGGAAGGGGAAAGCAAGGGGAAAGAGGGGGAGGGGAAACTCAGGGATCGGGGTGGGGGTGACGCCGGGCCAACCGCCTCCCAGCACGGCAAGGGAGGGGGCCTCGGCGTCCCCGGGGGGATGGGGTGGAGGGTGCAGAGGTTGAGGTGGGGGGTATGGACATTGAGGAGGAGGAGGCTGTGGGGGTTGAGGAGGAAGAGGTGGGAGGGGGGCAGGAGTGGGAGGAGGGACAGTTGTTGGGGGGGCAGCAGGCGCAGGATCAGCACAGGGCACCATGCTCTGCAGCAGGGCCTGCAGATTTGCATTTCTGGCTCGGTCCTCAGCCAGCTGCTCCTGGCGGAGCTGCAGGTCTTCCCACATCCAGGCCTTGACGGTGTGGTGCAGGGCTCGCAAGGACCCCAGGTGCTGGTCCCAGTACTCCTGCTCTGTGGTGGCGGACCGGAGCAGGCCATGGGTGCGGGAGCATGTCCCGGGTGGGGTGGTGCGCCCTGCACGAGCAGCTGGTACAGCTGTAGAGAAAGAGAGTGGTCACTTCTCCCTGGGGACACAGTAGATGATGCCCAGCCCCCTCCCCCGCCCCGCAACGTGAGGGCGACCATGCCCTGCACCGTCAGAGCCGCTGTGCTTGTACAGAGGCCATGGTCAGGATGTCTGGCTCTCCCCGGGACGGGGAGCTGCCCCAAGACCGCACCCATGTCCCTGTGCCATGTATAGTGTGGCCGGGGCGGTGGGCGGGCGGGGGGGGGGGAGATCATAGAATCATAGAATCATAGAATAATAGGACTGAAAGGGACCTCGAGAGGTCATCGAGTCCAGCCCCCCGCCCTCAAGGCAGGATCAAACTCCGTCTACACCATCCCTGACAGATGTCCCCTGCCTCCATGTAGAGGAGACGTGTGGAGGGAAAGCATCCTGCTGGGTCCCGCCCCAGGGTCAGGAGCATGTCAGGTCTCTTCAGACATGCATGTGCCTATTGGGCCACGGCCCCTGGGTGTCACGCAGCTGGAGCGTGGCATGGCATGTGCTTGCACGTGCACAGGTGTCTGTGTGATCCGTGGGAGGCATGGCCCACGTGCGCGGTCCCTGGTCTCCCTCCCGCCTCCTCCCCCGAACTACTTAATTCGAACTACTTCCCCGGTACGGTCTCCCTGGATGACCCTGCCGACTCCAGTGCTGGAACTCCTTGTGGTGGCCCCTCCGGTGTGCCCAGGTCAGGGCCCTCCAGTCCCGGCTCGCTGCCTCCCGGGCTGGCACGGACCGCCCCACCCCCCAAGAGTCGGTCGAGGGCAGGGAAGTAGGGGCAGGTGGCAGCCCCTGCTGCGGCGCCGCCCCTGGTGGCCATGGCGTACGCCTGCCGCAGCTGTTTTACTTTCAGGTGCACCTGCTCCTGGGTGGCCTGTGTCCCTTTCGGGCCATGGCGGCCGCTATGCGCCCGTAGACGGCCACGTTCCTCCTCCTAGTACAGAGATCATGGACGCTGGGGGCCTGCCCCCAAACCTCAATGAGGTCCATGACCTCCACACTAGACCAGGAGTGGGCGCGCCATCTACGGCCCCTGGCTGGCCCCTGGGTGCTGGGGGACTGGGCGGGGGGATGGCTCGCTGGCACTGGCTGCCTGGCTCATCCTGCAGCCCCTGGTTCGGGGCAGAGACTGCTGGCAGGGCTGGCTCTGGCAAGTGCCGTCTGGCCAGAGTCTACCCCTTTAAGGGCCCCAGGGCTGGGGAGAGGAGAGGAGTTTTCCTGCTTTGGCCCAGAGCAGCCACCAGGGGAACCTGGGGAGGGCTGGGCTCCAGCTACTTCGAATTAAGTGGCTACACAGCCCTTAATTCCAACTACTGAATTCGAATTTGGCGTTACTCCTGGTAGAATGAGGTTTACCTAGTTCGAATTAAGTCCAAACTAGCGGTTTGTATGTGTAGCACCTATGAAAGTTACTTCCAACTAACGGCTGTTAGTTCGAATTAACTTTGTAGTGTAGACATACCCATAGTTCCTATACAACTAACAGCTAATGGGTAGTCTCCAGTAGTTTAAATCTTGGGGCATTTGGAAAAGGAGGGGGAGCTACATGTGTGCGGGGTGTATTGTTGCCCTCTGCTGGATGGACTGTAAATGCTTTATGTATGTATCATATGCCCTATAGTGCTAACAGTTAATGGAGATTCTCCTCTAGCTCACACCTGGCATTTTCTAAAGTAATATATGTGTGTGTATGTGCGAGAAAGAGCAAGAGCCTGGGGGCTCCCTCATGTCTCCTCCCCATCCTGATCTGCTTGGCTTAAGTGCAGGAAAGAAGAAGTAGTGAGCTTTGTGTATTTGACATCAGGTGGAAGCAGGGGAATGGAGGAGTAGTGGGAACAAGAGCACTTGGCTTCTTTTCCTGCAGACCGAGAGGGGTGGGGACTGGCTTGAGCTATATAAATCAGATGCCGCTCCATGCCTCAGTTTCCCCCTTCATACAATGCCGATGACACAGAGAATGTTTGTAAAGTGCCTTGTTGTTAGCCCATGGGGCAGAGGGGGAAACTCGGTCTCAGAAGCAGACTGGGGGGAGGTAAAACCCTACCTAGGCAGCGCTGGTTCCACTACGTCACGCTGCCAGACCGGTCTGAGTGGGTCCCTCTCTTGGCTGCTCCTCCCCCCAGGAGGAGTGGGTTCCTCTCCATCGGCTGCAGGAACCAGCATTTCAAGGTCTTTGCCAATGGGCAGCCATTCTGCAATTCAGCTCTGCCGCGGCTTCCAGCAGATCGATACACTGGAGATCGATGGTGCCGTGGTCGGGTCCTGTGCCCAGTTCTGAGCCCGACCGGTGCCGCTGCCCAGACGGAGATGAGTGGCACACACACGACACCCCCCTACGGCCGCCCTCGCAGACCCAATAAACCTCTCCCTTTCGCAGAACGACTCTGCTCCTGCATGGTTCTGGGGCTACTTGTGTGTGTGTCCTAGACCCCCTTTCTGCTCAGCGCAGATAGAGACTCCTCTGCAGGTAGAGCTGAGTGCGACGCCTGCACTGGGATGGCGTATTGGGATAATGTACTGACAGCTCCTCTGCGCCACCCCTCCTCTTCCTGCCGCTGCAACATCAAATTAACCTTCCTGGTCTGCCCCCATCCTCCCTCCGGTACCAGGAGACCCCACGCATGATGGGAGGGGCTGCAAACTGGGGAGCAGGCTACTGCAGGGCTGAGGGCAGCAAACCAGCCCCCAGAGCCGGCTAGTGCGAACCCCGTGCCGCGCGGCTACACGCGGCACGGGCTAGATAGTTCGAACTACGTAGCCATTCCGAACTATCTGTACTCCTCGTTCCACGGCTCGGGGTTCGCACTAGCCGGCTTTTAAAAATGGCGGCGCCGGCTTTATGCTAATGAAGCCCGGGAAATTCAAATCCCGGGCTTTATTAGCAAGTTCGGTATGCATACATTACCCCCCTAGTTCGAACTAGCGGGGTAGTGTAGAAATACATACCAAGGGGGACTAGAGCCTCCAGGCCTGGCCCCCGTTGAGAGAGAAGCTCAGAGATTGGAGCTGGGGCAGCCAGGAGCCCCCCACTGCTTTGTGGGGTGCAGAACAATGACTGCTCCCGAGGGGGGAAAGGAAGGTGCCTGCACTGCAGGGCCTCCCTGGAGAGACAGTATCGGTCCCTGGCAGACAAAGGTGGAACCAGTTCCAGGGCCTGGCCAGGAAAGAGCCCAAGTCCTGGGAGAAATCAGGCTCCATGCTCAGCTGTGAGTCCGAGTCCCATAGACAAAAGCGCCCCAGGGCAGTGGTGGATTCTCCACATGTCAATGCAGGCTGTGACGTAGTGGGGGTACCTGGCTGGTTTCTATGCTGCTGGCTCTGGGGTAACCCCCACTGGCTGTCGTGGGGGCCATGACCCAGCAAAACAGGATGAGTCACTATGCAAACCAGTGACCAGACACCCCCCATGGAGAGGAACAAAGGAAGGTGGAATGCTGCCCTGGCTGGGGGGCAGGGCTGGAAGTGAGAGAGTTGGTGGCTGGCTGTCTGTGAGGATGGAGGAGACAGCCTAGGGAGAGGAGCTGGAGTTTAGGGGCCCAGTCTCCCCCCAACTCAAGGGGGCCTGAGGCATCCTAGCCCAGCTCTGTGACCAGATTACATCTGTGCTGTGCTGTATCCTGGAGAGGCAATAAACTTCCTCTATTCCACCGGCTGGTGCGGTCTGTTTGTGCCATTTCGGGGTGCAGGAGACAGGGGACCCCCAACGCGCCGTCACACTGGTGTCAGGAGTGGGATCCACTGCACCCCGTGGATGAAGCTCCCAGCGGCAAGCGACAAGGCGCCATAGAAGCAAGAGCCCTGGAGCCAGGCATCCGTGAGGCAGAGCGAAGCGGTTCCGGGGAATCGTGGGGCGCTGCAGCACTAGACTGGTGAGTCTGCACCGAGGGACCCAGCAGGCAGATGGCCTACGCCCGACTCTTGAAGGCAGAGCTGGTGGGGCTGTGCAGAGAGAGGGGCTTGCCTGTGCGGAAAGCAACCAAGGCCCAGCTGATTGCCCAGCTGGACGAGAATGATCAGCCACAGGGCCAGGATCTTGTCCCCAGGGGAAGCAGCCAGACCCCCCCTGAGAGTGTGTCAGGCTCAGAGAGGGGGAGGAGCACTGGAACCCACTGGAGATATGAGACAGCGTCTCCCGGGAGGCCTGCAAGTAATAGACCATCTAGGGCAGGGGCCAGCCCAGCGGAGCTGCAGCGGCTGGAGATCCAGCTGCGGATCAAGGAATTGGAAGTAGAGGACCGAGAGAAGGAGCGCCAAGATCGAGAGAGGGACCGCCAGGACCGAGAGAGGCAGCGACAGCATGAGCTGGCCATGGCAGAGCGGAGAACCGGCGGGGCACCGGCTGCGCCAAGTGCGGATGGGCCCCAAGGTCCCAGGACTGCCAGACGCTTGGAGAGGCTCGTGGTGGCCCAATTGAAGGACGTGGGCGACATAGACGGGTTCCTCAGCTCCTTTGAGAGGGCCTGTGGACTGCAACGGGTTCCCCCAGCTGACTGGCTGCAGGAGCTCATCCCCGCACTGAACCAGGAGGCGGCCGGAGTGCTCAGTCAGCTGGAGGACCTACAGCCAGGGGATTACAACCGAGTCAAGGAGGCCCTGCTGCATAAGTTCGGGCTGACCCCCGAGATGTACAGGAAGAAGTTCCGGGGGGTACAGAAAGAGCCACGGGAGACCTATGTGGACCTGGCATTCCGCCTGGCGCAATACTGCCGCAAGTGGGTGTCTGGAGTCGGAGCCCAGACTGCAGAGGAGCTGCTCAAGCTGGTCATGATGGAGCAGTTCTATGAAGCGTGCCCACCCAAACTGAGGCTGTGGCTCAAGGACCGGAGACCAGAGAACCCCCAGGAGGCTGGGAGGCTGGCGGATGAGTTCACGGAGAGCCGGTCCGGGTGTGAACCGGAGTCCCGGAGAGAGAGGGAACCGCGCAGAGACCGGATCTTGGCTGAGCAACGGAGAGAGACACCTCCGAGGCGAGCCCCAGGGACCAGGACCAGTCATCGATACCCCAGAGAACCAGCCAGGCCCTGGACAGAGACAGCCCAAAGCCTAACTTGCCAGCGCTGTGGGCAAAAAGGCCACAAGAGGGCTCAGTGCACCAGGTCCCAGGACCGGGGACTTTCCAGGGTTAACTGGCTGGGGCGGGAGGAAGGGCAGGCTGCCCCAGAGGCAGGGGCTGGCAAGCAAACCTCAGCTCAGAGAGAGGGGAAGGATGCTCAGTGCACCTCCCCTGGGAGGTCTGATTCTCAGGAGGCGGATTTCTCTGTCTACTGTGTGGGGGCAGGACGGCCCCTGCGGAGCGAGTGCCTCATACCCCTGGAGGTGGATGGTAGGAAGGTGACGGGCTTCTGGGACACGGGGGCGGAGGTGACTCTGGCCCGATCCGACATAGTGGCCCCAGAGCGGATACTACCCCACACCCAGCTGACCCTGAAGGGCATAGACGGGTCCCCGTTTAAGGTGCCTGTAGCCAGGGTGCATCTGAAATGGGGGGCGAAGGAAGGCCTCAAGGAAGTGGGCGTGCACCCGCACTTGCCCACCGAGGTGCTGATGGGGAATGACCTAGAGGAGTGGCCCCATGAATCCCAGCGGGCTCTAGTCACCACCCAGAGCCAACGGGGGGCTGACAACGTGGGTCCAGGGAAGGACTCCTGGCAGCAGCCTCAGGGTCCCATCCCAGTGGACACGGGGTCCAGCCAGGCAGGGACTCCGGACCTAGGCAGAGGTGGGGGACAGGTCCCGATCCCTGCCTCAGCAGCTGAATTCCAGGCTGAGGTGCAGGCAGACCCCTCCTTGCAGAGGCTGAGGGACCAGGCTGGCCTCCGTGCAGCTCAGCCCCGGGGGAGAGGTGGCCAGGAGAGATTCCTGCGGGAGCGTGGGCTCCTGTTCCGTGAATGGCTTCCCCCCAGGAAGGTGAGGGCATGGAGGGTCCAGCGGCAGCTGGTCGTCCCCCGAAAGTATCGCCTCAAGCTGCTGTATTTGGCCCACGATGTCCCCGTTGGGGGCCACCGGGGGATCCGGAGCACCCAGCTGAGGCTGCTCCAGCACTTCTATTGGCCGGGAATCTTTACAGCCGTGCAGCGGTACTGCCGGTCCTGTGACTCCTGCCAGAGGGGCGGGAAGGCCCAAGACAGTAGGAAAGCGGCTTGGGGGTCTCTACCCCAGATAGAGGACCCTCTGGGCTTGCTGAGAGAGTTATGGGAGGGGAAGACCTCCCTGGATGGAGCATCGGGGATGGAAGCCGCCCTGGCTGTCCAGAGAAGGCTCGCTGGGCTCATGGCCCCGGCCCGAGAGACCCCGGCCAGAGATCAAGGCCAGCGGAAGGGTGGGTGTGACCCCGGAGGACAGGCCCGTGCCAGTCGCCCTGGAGCGGGGCGGCGAGTGGACAGAGGGAAGCCAGCTCATGTGGGGCCTCATCAGGCCCAAGTCAAGGGGAGCACCCATGTCCCCAGGGCGGGTTCCCACGCAGAGGACCCGAACTTCCCTAGGTCACGAGCGGAGTGACCCTGCTCAGTTCGCTCTCGGAGGGGGGAGAACTGTGACGTAGTGGGGGTACCTGGCTGGTTTCTATGCTGCTGGCTCTGGGGTAACCCCCACTGGCTGTCGTGGGGGCCATGACCCAGCAAAACAGGATGAGTCACTATGCAAACCAGTGACCAGACACCCCCCATAGAGAGGAACAAAGGAAGGTGGAATGCTGCCCTGGCTGGGGGGCAGGGCTGGAAGTGAGAGAGTTGGTGGCTGGCTGGCTGTGAGGATGGAGGAGACAGCCTAGGGAGAGGAGCTGGAGTTTAGGGGCCCAGTCTCCCCCCAACTCAAGGGGGCCTGAGGCATCCTAGCCCAGCTCTGTAACCAGATTACATCTGTGCTGTGCTGTATCCTGGAGAGGCAATAAACTTCCTCTATTCCACCGGCTGGTGCGGTCTGTTTGTGCCATTTCGGGGTGCAGGAGACAGGGGACCCCCAACGCGCCGTCACACAGGCCAGAGGCCTTGCTGGGATGCGCTAGGGCAAAGCCCAGGGCTGGGGCCGGACGGGAGCCCGTGAGAGGCAGCGGGGCGAGTGGGAGGCTCTAACTCTTGCTCCTGGCCAGGAAGTCCAGTGCTGGGTGACACCAAGGCCACGTCTGCACTGCAGGCATTTTGCTCAAGAACAACTGTTCTTGTGCAAAAACTTGTGGCGCGTCTACACTGCACGTGAATTCTTGTGCAAGTAAATTTGCAGTAAAGCATCAGAAAAGAGGGCTTCTTGCACAGGAGTTATTCCTCTCCCCACGAGGAATAAGCCCCTTTTGTGCAAGAGCTGTTGTGCAAGAAGGCAGCGTGGATGGGCACCAGGGGCTATTTGAGCAAGACACTTTTATGGCTAAAATGGTCATCAGAGCTTTCTTGCACAAGAAAGCGTTCACAATGCCATGGACACTCTTGTGCAAAAGCACATGGCAGGGTGGAGGTGCTCTTGCACGAGACCTTTTGCGCAAGAACTCCGGTGTGAAACAGTTCTTGTGCAAGAAGCCTGCAGTGTAGGGCAGGGAGCAGCCTATGGGGCTACTGGAGCTGCTGGCTGCAGGATGCCCAGTCAGGGAGTGGGGGGGACCCCTAGGAATGGCTCCAACTTCCCAGAGGGGTGGCCAGAGGCAGGACATTTGCCTGGCAGGGGTGAGGTGGGGGGGCAGTGACCTCACAGGGGCTTTGGGCAGCCCTCAGCAGATCAGGCAAAGGGCAGGTGGGGAGGTGGTGACCTCACAGAGGAACCCACATCTCAGGCTGATAAAGGGGGGGGCGGGCCCAGGGGACTTTGGAGACCCCCGGTTGCTTTAGCTCTGGTGCGTCTCCTGCTCACAGTTGCTTTGTCCTCTGTGAGTTCCACATCCGGACAGCGTTTTGCAGAAGGTAAGAGCCCCCAGGGGTTTGGATCCCGCCCGGGGCCGGCTGGGTTCCAGGCAGGCCCAGCCCTCGGTCAAGGGCCAGAAGTGCCTGTGCAAGACCGAGCCGATAAGCAAGGGGCCATTTGGGGGCTGGGGGCAGTCGCTCTGGGGAGCTGGAACCCCTGGATTTCGCTCTGCAGGCTGCGCCCCAAGCTCCCCTTTGCTCCCCTCATTTGCAGCATGGCCAAACACATCAGGCTGTGGTTCCGGAAAGCCCTGAAGATGGCCCCAGGGCCGGTGGGAAGCAGCTCCTCCGTCCCCGCGGGCGGGGAAGCTGAATCCCACCAGCTCGGGGCGACTCGCCCACCGGCCAGGCCCCTCCGGACCTGGCTCCAGAGGCGGCTGGGAAGGCGGGACCCAGCCCAGCGGGGCAGCCGGGTAGGGTGGCTCTGGGGCCTCCTCCTCTGTGGAGAGAAACACCTGCCCCAGGAGCCCAGCCCCCATTACCACCAGGGGGCATCGCCCTGCCCGGCCCCCAGGGACCTGCCAGTCTCCGGGAGCCCCCAGCCTCTCCGCACCAGCCCCTGCAGCTGTGGGTCCAGCTCAGTGAGCAGCAGCGCCTGGGCCTCCAGCTGCAGCCGGGCCACCTCCTGCAGCCGCTCAGACCCAGGTGAGGGGCCGTGAACATGCTGGGCCCAGGGGCTCACCCAGTACACGGGGGGGCAGCCCCAGTGTCTGCCCCGCAGCCAGGGCAATGGATGGGGGCGGGAGCTGCTGCTTGGCTCTCTTGTTCCTGGTGGGGGCTCTGCTGAGGGCGTTGGCAGATGTGAGGGTGGAAGGGGGATGGGTCCCTGCGAGGGGCGTGTGGGGCCCAACCTGCCCTGGGTCCCTGACATGGGGGCGCGTGACCCCTGCTGGCCGCTGGAGTCACCCTGGTCCCTTCCCTCCTGCACAGAGCCCCCCTGCGCCTCGGCGGAGCTCTGCCAGGAGCGGATGGACTCCCGGGTGGAGGAAGGGGCCATCTATGATATTGAAGAGCAGCTCCACACCCGGGACACGGTAGGAACCTTCTCCACACGGGGGGGACCCGAGATTGTCCGGCCCCTTCCCAGCACGTCCCCCCCTCCGGGAGGGGCTTGTCCCTGGGGATCCCCCTGGGGCCCCTTCTCCTGCATGACCTGGGCCCCCCAAGCTGAGGTCTCTTGTCATGCACCAGCTGGGCCCCCACAAGCCTGAGGAAGCAGTTGGGGGGGGAGTGTGGGTGCTTGGACAACCGGCAGCTCCCACCTCCACTCCTGGGAGGCCTGAGCCCTGCAGCTGTCCGTGGGGGGCAGGCAGGCCCCAGGCTCACAGACTCTCTCTGGGGTGCAGAGCCCAGCCGCCCTGCAGCGGTTCCTCCTGGCCGTCCCCCCCGCCTGCCTCGCCGCCCTCCAAAGGGGCGAGGACACCCTGGCGCCGCGCTGCTGCAAGGACACCATGATGGCCAGGATCGTGGTGAGCGAGTCGCGGCGGCCGGGAGGAGGGGAGGGGATACGTGGGGTGTACAGGGGTCTGCCTGGGCCATGGCGGCGGGTGGGGGTGCTGGAAATGGGATGGGTGGGGCCAGGAGTGCTGGAGGGGGAGGGGGAGGTGGACATGGGGAGGGTGGGTGGGGATGCTGGAGGAGGGAGGGACACAGAAATGGGGCAGGTCTGGGGTGCTGGACAGGGAGGGGGATTCGGAACAGGGAGGGGTCTCCCCGGGCCATGGGGGGGGGGAGCTGTAAGGTTAGCAGAGCGGGCTGCTGAGGATGCGCCTGGGGAGCAGGGATGAGGAGGTTCAGAGGCTGGTCACCAGGGCAGTGAGGGGCAGGAGACGGCCTGGGGACAAGGATTGAGCTGGTCCCGGTTTGGGAGGGGGGTGCTGGGAGGGGCCCTGTGCCGGGCAGGGGGGCTACAGGCCAGCGGGAGGCAGTGGGGTTGGATCCTGCTGGGTGGGGGCGCTGGCCGTGTGAGCGTCTCTTGGGGGCCCCAGCCTCACACGCCCCTTTGTCTCCTTGGGTCTCACAGGAGATCATGGAGGACTCCCCCACCCCACTGGTCTTGGCCGACTGCCTCAACGCCGCCTGCAGCCTCAGGTACCGACCCCCCCCCCCCCCCCGCCGGCTCCCCCCCAGAGCAGATCCCCTGACCAGGGAGTGGGAAAGTCTCTGTCTCCTGGGCTATGTCTAGACTGCAAGCCTCTTTCGAAAGAGAGCACCCAGTGAGTCTGGATGCTCTCTTTCGAAGAAGCCCTAGTTCCATTCAAGAACGCCTTCGTTCGAAAGAAGCACTTTCCAAAGAAGGCGTTCTTCCTCGTGAAATGAGGTTTACCGCCGTGGAAAGAAAAGCCGCGTTCTTTCGATTTAATTTCGAAAGAACGCGACTGCAGTCTAGACGCAGGTGATGTTTTTTCGGAAAAAGGCTACTTTTCCCGAAAAACCCCCTGAGTCTGGACACAGCCCTGCTGCTGAATTAACAGTCTCTGCCCCTCTCTCCTGCCAGCACCTTGCAGCCTCCCCTACAGGCCCAGCTCCTGAGCCCCCTGCTGAGGGCGGCCGTGGGACAGACTGTGTCTGGGGACTGGCAGCAGGAGCCCATCCACACACAGGTACGTCCCTCCGGGCCCTGCTCCCGGGCTGGGCTGGAGCTCCAGAGAGGAGTGGGGGTGGGGGCAGAGGGAGAGAAGAAGCTGCAGGTTTGGATCCTTCCCTCCAGGTTTCCCGTTGCTCTCCCTGGGGGCCCGTCCCTTCCATGCCCAGCCTGGGCTCCTCCCTGCTCTGCGAGGCGGCTCAGACCCTGCTCAAGGCTGCACCCCGGAGCCAGCGGGTGGCCTGGATTCCCCAACCCCCCTCTGACCCAGGGCTCCCCCTTGTCTTGCAGCAGTTCATCCGGGCCCTTCCCGTCGACCTCCAGGCCCTACTGGCAAGCCTCCTCGCCGAGTCCCCAGACACCGCCAGGCTGCAGCTGATCATGGAGGTGAGCCCCGTGGGGGGGACGGGGCCATTGTCCCTGCTTCCTCGGGGGGCCGAGAGAGGAGCTGTGTCAGTGGCTGGGCGTGGGGGGGGGGGGGGGCACAGTCTGAGAGGAGCCCCAGGCTCTGCCCAGAACCGGCGCCTCCCTACGGGTCCTGACCTGCCTCTTTCCCCCCCAGCACCTGAGCCCGTGGCTGGAGTCCCGCCTGCCCCAGGAGCGAGCCAGGGCCCTTGGCAGCACCACGGCCCTGCTGGGAGTCGCCACCACCCTCCCGGGGTTTGAGGTAAGTGACCTCGGAGCCGGGGGGTCTGGGGCTGCAGGGCGTGGGGCTGGGAGCGTCCCCGGGAGGCAGAGCTGGGAATGGGCCGGGAATGGGCCGCGTTCTCCTTTCCCCGGGGAGGGGCGACCCTGGGCCTTTCCGGGGGGCACCTGGGCCCCAGACTGGGGAGTGGCCGTCAGTGGATCCCTTGTTCCACCCCCGGAGTGACCCTTCAGTCGGGGCCATTGCTCAGGGTTGTCTCCTCGCAAGGACGGCCCCGCCCCGCCCCGCCCCGCCCCGGGAGGTGTCTGTGACAGACCGGGCCGTGTCTGGGCACAGCTGAAGGCGTCCGCTCAGGGCGAATTGCTCAAATCCGGGGTTCCTTACAGCCCCCGACTGGCGACCTCTCCACACAGGCCAAAAACCAGTCTCACAGAGCGCTTCAGCAACCTGCCTGAAACCTCCCGAGCAAAACCCCTCCGACACTCCAGCAATATCCGTGCCCCAGATGGCCCCGGGCCTCATACACAGGTGGGGGGTCCTAGCACCCAATCCCACCTACCCCGAACAAGTCCTGTCCGGTTCCAAGAAACCAGCCACAGATCCCTGGTCAATTTACCCTCTGGACCTTACCCACAAATCACGCTGGGCCAATCCTTTAGAATCTATATCTAAAGGTTTATTATCACAAGAAAGAAAAGCCTGAGAGTAAGGTTATTAAAGTACAGTACGTTACATGCACCGAATCTCCCAATCCTCGATGCAGGCTCTAGCAGAGATGTTGCAGCTGCTGGTTAAAAGTCCTTATTGCACATCCTACGATCAGGATGGGTTCCCAGGTCTTCCGGGCTCTTCAATCCCTGCAATGCTGCCTCTGGGATGAAGTGCTGAGCTGAGAACAAAATGGCATCGACCACATGGCCTCTTTATACTCCTTCCTGGCCTCTTCTAGTATGTAGCAGGTCACCTGGTCCTCAGCCTCTCTGTGTTCCCTGCTGGCTGCTCTCAGGACAGCCCCCATTCTTTGGGTGTGTCTTTGGCCCATTGAGAACCATTGTTCCACAGGTAATTAGCATGTCCACAGGCTCCACAGGCTCGGCCCTGCCCAATGCTTAACCACATGCAGGGAAATCTTCAGTTTCCACACAGATTACAGATCTACACACAGAGACATTATATACTCACATAAACAGTGTACACAGGATCAGAAAACAACAAGCTCCCATTCAATACCCCACATGGCTCCCTTTCATACAGATTTCTGGGGCCAACACCCCCACCTAGGGGTACAGCAGCGATCTGGCTGCTTCCCTCCAATTCGGTAATGTGACACCCCCAACGCAAAATTGATGCAGGAAGTGATGCCAGTAACATCACTGAGGGCATCACAGGCCTCCCCCAACAAAATGGTGGCGTGCCTCAGTTTCCCTTCTCACACAGGACCTTCTGGCTGGAACCCCTTTTGTCCTGTAAAAAGTTCCAAGACCAGTTACAAGTGTTAACCATGAGATAGCAACATCACAATGTCCCCTTACATACCGTCTGTCGTTTGGTACATCTCCAGACAGATTACATGGTATTTTCATAAGCTCATGCACACTGTATACCGTTACAATTCTCTGCAACAATAATACATTGGTTACAGGAATTAACATCAGTAACAAGAACAATCCTATACCAGGTGTATACTGAAATTCTCCATCAGGCCCCTTCTCTGGCCCCACACCATTGCAGTTTTGGCCCTTCAGGATTAAACTGCAAATCTTCTTGGCCAAAGCAAGTTCTACCCTTCCTCCCTGTCCTGTGGGCTCCAGGCCTGAAACCTCTGGCCAGACCAAGACAATGGGCTGGCTGGGTGTGACTCCCTGGCTCACAACGGCCCTGGAATTCTCCCCCTTCCCCCACTCAGTGGGGTAACAGCAGTAAGCTGTAGACTCCCAAGTCTCTCCTCTGTCCACCTCCAACCTCTGTTTCCACATGGAACCAGATATCCACCTCCCTGATTGAGTATGAGTGTCCACAGTGTCCAGAGATGGGAGCAGAACTGCCATCTCCTGCATCCTAGGGAGAGTGACCACACAGCTGTTCTGCTCTGCATACTTGGCTACACAGTCCTCCTCCTGAATCTGAGACACTAATTTCCCACTCTCCTCATTCACCTGGGAAGAATCCTGTTCCAATTCTCTGGCTGTTCCTGCTTCATCTGGAACAACCCTCAGTCCCTCTGAGACTTCTCCACCACCATCCACACTGGGTTTCCCTAAACCCAAGTCAGTGGAGTCACTGCCAACAGACAAGTTCTGTCTGCCAGGCACTGCAACAAGTGCCTCACACAAGAAGCTGCTGCCTTTTACAGGCAGAGCTTTCTCCTGAATGCCTTCTCCAAGCCAGGCATCGTCACCTCTCTCAGTTACTGCAAACTGCTTGCTACAAGCATTGCCAGGACTCTCCTCCCTATGAGCTTCCTTAAGCAGCGGTTCACCCTTCCCTGGCTCTGCAGTAGCATTGCCCTGCTGAGCCCCAACCAATTCCTCCTGCACTTCCCTTACTCCCTGAGTTATCTCCGGCCCCTCAGGTGGATTCACAGACAATCCCCTCTCAGGCACACAGACAGACTCACAAGAGACAGGGTCAGAGGCATCTTCACTCTCTGTGCAGCTCTCTAGATGGCTGTAAACGTCCACACCATCATTAGGCACCAGAGTTAACACACCCTCATTCTCTCCTTGTGCCCGGGCTAAGGGGTCTCCCTGCTCCCACCGAGTAGCTCCCCCCTCTGCCAGCAACACAGCAACATCAGGCACAATATCAGGGTCACCACTGTCTGGTCTCTGGGGTTCTGGTAAAACACTGACTGACTCTACCTGAGTCACCTCATCCCTCTCCCCAGCAGACACAAACCTTGGGTCACCCCCTTCCTGGGCCTTAGCCATATCCAGACCCAACTCTGGGACAACCACACTGCTCTCAGCCTTCACAGGCTGTGGGGCACCTTCCGCAGACACAGGAAGAAACTCTTCCCCACACACAGCCAGACAACCAGAGACAGTTTCACCCTTGTCCCAACACCCCTGGCTAATCTCAGGCATACAGCTAGCCACTGGGACAGCTTCCTTCACTGCCCCACTGCTACTTCCACCAGCCAAATTGCCAGCTTGCACACACTGTGCTTCTTCACACAAATCACTTTCAGCTTGTGCAGGTTCAATTCCACAAACCTCACCAGCCACCAACTCCTCAACTAAAACTTCACTCTGGCCAGCCACTCCAGGCTGCCCCAGAGAAACATTTCCCTGACTTCTGGGCTCTTCCTGCCCTGGTTCTGATTCCAGCCTCACCTCTGAGGCATCAGACGGGCCCTCACCCACAGGCTCACATGTAGAGACACTTTCCCCTTGGTTACAGGGAGACTGACCAGCTCCAGGAAACTTTTCATACCCACATGCACCCCCTTCCCAAACCTCCCTGTTAGCTACAGGTAACACACAAGGTTTGCATTCACACATGCTTTGGGGTTGGGTCATCACATCAGCTGGGCAAAATACGTCTGCCATATCATAAGCACACCGCATACCCACAGAGTTATACATTGAACCTTCAGGAGAATACAGTCTCTCTTGTTCTTTTAGTCTCTTAAGCTGGAGGTCAAGTCTAGCATTTTCCTCCCTGGCTAGGGCCATCTTCTTTGCATGCTCTACCTCTTCCCTCCGCTGTCTCTCAGCATATTCTGCCTTTTTCTCCTCAAGTTCCCGATCCATCTCCTTCTGTCTCTTAGCAATTTCTTCATCGGCCTTCTGCCTTCTTTCAGCAGCTTCCTTGGCTCGCTTCTGATCCCTTTCATCCACATCTCTGGTTAGTAACAACACTACCAGATCTAGTTTAGAGGCCCTTTTCCTAAAGGCAATGCCTCTCCCCAAGCACAAATCCTTCAGAGCACTTTTGCTCAGACTCTCATATAGTTCGGGGATCATCGCAGCAGCTCTTTAATCAACCAAACTCTCAACACCAAAAATCAAATTTAGACAGCGTGGGGTCCTGATCCCAAAGCTCAATTGACCAAGATCTGTGGATCCTGCCGACTACGCCACTGTGACAGACCGGGCCGTGTCTGGGCACAGCTGAAGGCGTCCGCTCAGGGCGAATTGCTCAAATCCGGGGTTCCTTACAGCCCCCGACTGGCGACCTCTCCACACAGGCCAAAAACCAGTCTCACAGAGCGCTTCAGCAACCTGCCTGAAGCCTCCCGAGCAAAACCCCTCCGACACTCCAGCAATATCCGTGCCCCAGATGGCCCCGGGCCTCATACACAGGTGGGGGGTCCTAGCACCCAATCCCACCTACCCCGAACAAGTCCTGTCCGGTTCCAAGAAACCAGCCACAGATCCCTGGTCAATTTACCCTCTGGACCTTACCCACAAATCACGCTGGGCCAATCCTTTAGAATCTATATCTAAAGGTTTATTATCACAAGAAAGAAAAGCCTGAGAGTAAGGTTATTAAAGTACAGTACGTTACATGCACCGAATCTCCCAATCCTCGATGCAGGCTCTAGCAGAGATGTTGCAGCTGCTGGTTAAAAGTCCTTATTGCACATCCTACGATCAGGATGGGTTCCCAGGTCTTCCGGGCTCTTCAATCCCTGCAGTGCTGCCTCTGGGATGAAGTGCTGAGCTGAGAACAAAATGGCATCGACCACATGGCCTCTTTATACTCCTTCCTGGCCTCTTCTAGTATGTAGCAGGTCACCTGGTCCTCAGCCTCTCTGTGTTCCCTGCTGGCTGCTCTCAGGACAGCCCCCATTCTTTGGGTGTGTCTTTGGCCCATTGAGAACCATTGTTCCACAGGTAATTAGCATGTCCACAGGCTCCACAGGCTCAGCCCTGCCCAATGCTTAACCACATGCAGGGAAATCTTCAGTTTCTACACAGATTACAGATCTACACACAGAGACATTATATACTCACATAAACAGTGTACACAGGATCAGAAAACAACAAGCTCCCATTCAATACCCCACATGGCTCCCTTTCATACAGATTTCTGGGGCCAACACCCCCACCTAGGGGTACAGCAGCGATCTGGCTGCTTCCCTCCAATTCGGTAATGTGACAGTGTCTCTGTCCGTCCCTGAGCTCAGAACCGCCTCGGCGGCCGTTAGCATGGGACGTGCAGCCCCAGGATGCTGAGGGACCCCCCCTCTTCTCTCCCCTCAGAACTCCGCCGACTGGCCGAGGATGGGTCACCACGTGGCCCAGCTGGGCCTTTTTATTTCGGACCCATCCGAAGACGTCAGCCGGCTGGCCCGGAAGGGGGTGCACAGCCTGTACCGACTCCTCCTGCACCACAGGGGTAAGGAACCCAGCCGGGACCTGGGCCCCAGGGACACCCTGAGGGTGCCGGCGGCGGGGGGAGGGGACCCAGCCCTTTTCCCCCAGACTGGCCCAAGGGGGGATGCGTCCCTCTGTGTTCCCCTTCTGCCCCCTGTGCCCCTCCATTTGCCCAGGGATGCCTGCAGGGACCCGTGGGAGGGGAAGGGCTCAGACCTGCCAGCAGAATCACCCTGGTTTGTCTCTTGCAGGCCTCAACATCCACCAGGCAGAGGACCTGTGGTGCAGGCACTACTATAAGGAGAGATGGGTCCTGGCGCATAGCAACACCGTGCGGGTGGGAGAGGTAAGGACGCGCTGCCAGGGCAGGGCAGGGCTCGGGGGTGGGGCTGGCTGGGGCCCTCGTGCGGGTAGGACGCGGGGTGGGAGCGGGGAGTCGCTGATCGAATGGTCGATGCATTTTCCCTCGACTATTCGAGCCGTGGACAGGGCGGCGCTGCCCCTTTGTGACGCTGTCCCGGCGTTTCAAAGGGGCGGCGCTTCCTAGGGGCAGCGCCGCACCTTGCCCCGGATCTCCCGTAGGAGGGGAAGCAGGGCGGGGGGGGGGGGCAACACTTTTTGATGGAGGTCGCTCCAAGATGTTGGCCAGTGGCCTAGGGCTGCTCTGTTGTGCGGAGGGGGGTGAGGTCTGGGAGGGTCTTGGGGGCAGGAGGAAGGTGTGACCTGGGGCAGGGGTTAGGGTGCAGGGTGAGGAGAGCGTCTGGGTGCAGGGTCTGGAAGGGAGTTTGCAGAAGGAGGAAGCTGTTTTAGCCCCAGGAGTTGGGGCCGGGCTCTGGGCCGTCAGCTGAAACCTCCCGTGCTCTTGATTTCAGGTCTTTGGGCAGCTCTTCACGCCAGAGCAGGAGAACTGCTTTTTAGACAAGGCTCTGCTCGCTGCCCGCTCCCCCCTGAGGCGCCCCAGCCAGGCCGGGCTGGTCCTGGCCCACGCCCTGCATGGGCAGGCCCATCAGCTCCTGGGATACATGGTGAGCAGCCGGAGCAGATGCAGGAGAGTGGGGCAGGGCCAGGGTCTCCTTCCCATCCCCGCAGGGAGTCCCCCGCCCCTTTCCTCATGCTGCCCCCACCCCACGTCCCTGCTGGGTGGGTCAGAAGCTCACCCTGCGGGCCTGACGGGGGGTGACCAGAGAGCAGAACAAGTCTCAGCGCAGGGGGGAGGAGGGTGGAAATGCTGGGGGGGCCCAGTACCCCTGAGTCCCCAGGGATGAATGTGACGGATTCTGCTTCCCTTGCAGCAGGAAGACAGCCAGTGAGAGCACAAGGAGCTGAGGAGCCAGCAGCTGCGTCCCCCTCCCCCCAACCCTCCCAATTGTATAGAATGTATTTCAATTCGGATTAAATAACGTTTCAAAAACCATTTGGATCAGGCTTTGTCAATAATTTTTAATGGGGGGGAGCATTTTGGCAAGTGGTCAAGGGCCACATTTCTACCGAGGAGTTTGGGGTCTGGGACGGGGCGGTTGGGTGCAGAAGAGAGCTGAGGGTAGGAGCCTGGGTGCGCACCGTCCATTGCATCATCACGCGGCGCCATTGTGCTAGTGCTGGAGCTTGGGTGACTGGTTTAATTGGAATGTTTACACAGATTAGGTGTTTTAACTTTAGGAAACTTCATTTTAAATAAGGTAAAATGTTAATTTCTCTCTACCACAAAGGGTTTCAAAGTTTTCTTCATTAAAGGCAGGGATGAGGAACCTTTTTTGTCTCCAGGGCCACTGACCCCCAGAAAAACCAGTTGGGGACCACACACGGGAAGAGCAAAATACAAAAACCCTTCTTCCAAAACCCACAAGCCTCACTGAGGTGAGGGGAAGGGACAGGGAGGACTGAGGTTCGGGGATCCCTCATTTTTGGCCCCCCCTCAGATTGAGAGGGACCCGCAAATGCCATTCTCCCTGGAACCCAGGAGAGTTAATCTGTGCTGGGGCTGGAGTGCCAGGGGAGTGAGATGTCTCAGTCGGGGCCACATTCGTGAGGCTTGGGGGGGTTGGAGGCACCAGGGACGCATTCAGATAGAGCAGGGGAGCCGGCAGGGACCCTGAGAGGAGAAGTGGGAGTGAGAGCCCAGCCGGGGAGACACAAGGAAACCAGAGTCAGTCTAGTATCTCTCAGGCAGCTGGGGTAGACACCCCCCACCCCAAACCCCAGCCTCCTGTTGGATCCTCCTCCCACAGTTAACTGCCTCTGAGTCTGCACCCAAACTCCCATCGCTGCCCTGAACCTGTCCCAGAGCCTGCAACCCGCAGCCTCTCCCGCGCCCCACTCCCCAGCCATCCTGCACCGTAACCCCAGCCTCAGGCCAGCGAACCTGAGTGAGGGTGGGGGAGCCCAAGCAGCAGAGGGAGGGGGGAGTGGAATGAGTGGGGGCGTGGCCTCAGAACAGGGGCAGGGGTAGGTGCGGGGAAGGGGGCGGGGCAATGGTAGTGGCCTCTAATGCCCACACCCCTCCCTTCGGCATCGCTTATGTCCCATGTCCGCCCCCTCCTGAGCCCACAGCCGGTGCCAAGGCCTCGTGCCCAGGGCGGGGTCGCCCCTGTGAGCTGCCAGCCATACTGGGGAGAGGCGAGAGGGTCTGGGCTGCTGTGTCCGTTGCTGGCTCCTGTCAGGCCTTTGCACCAAGTCCTGGTGCAGCCTGAGCAAACCTGGGTCCTTCCCTGCTCCTCCAACACCACCTGGGCAAAGGGAGGAGAGTCCCCAACAGCCTCTGTCACTTCGGCCTCCTGTCGGGGGAACATGCCCCCTGCAGCATGATCCCCTGTAGATCTAGCCCTCTGGGCACTCACACAAGGTCTCTACACGGCAGCTGCTCTGTGCCTAGTGCTGGCACTGCAGAGCCATTTGCCACTTTGCACCCGACTGTCACCAGGTCCTTTCCATTTGCAGGGCCGGCCACATCTCCTGCCCGCTAGGCCATTGGCTGCACCCTCGTCTCGCTCCTCCTGGTGTCTGTATCCGTCATCACCTTGGTGCTGGAGAGATGGGGCCTGCCCCAGCCTGCCGGGCTGCAAGGGACTCCTGTTGGGAGCAGCTGCATGGGAACCAGAGGCCCAAGAATGGGAGAACCCTATTGACCTGCTGTGAGCAGGAGACGGGGGTGGGGAGGGGGCTGGGGAGGTACCTGTACTCAGCTCTGAATGGGGGCTGGGGAGACACAGACACTGCTGTTGATTGCTGCACTGTGGGCCCCTGGGTTACAGTCTATGCCCAGGCAGCTCCTCCAGTCACTGCCTGTCACATTACTGGATCTTGAGGGGAGCAGCCAGATCACTGCTGCACCCATAGGTGGGGGTGTTGGCCCCAGAAAATGGTAGAAAAGGGGGCCATGTGGGGTGCTGAATAGAAGCTTATTGTCTGATAGTCCTATGTAAGCTATTTATGTGGTTGTATAACGTCTGTGTGTGTAGTTAGGAATCTGTAGTCTGTGTGGATCCTGAATATTTCTCTGCATGTGGTTGAGCATTGGGCAGAGCCCGGCCTGTGGACATGCTAATTAGCGAGGCCCTGTGGGACAATGGCACTGAATGGGCCAAGGACACACCTAAAGCATGAGGGCGGACACCTAAGAGCGGCCAGCAGAGAGAGGCTGAGGACCAGGTGATCTCCTGCAGCCAAGAAGAGGCCAGGAAGGAGGGATAAATAGGCCATGTGGTCGATGCCATCTTGGTTCTCAGCTCAGCACTTCATCCCAGAGGCAGCATTGCAGGGATCGAAGAGCCTGGAAGACCTGTGAACCCATCCTGACCCTAGGATGTGCAACAAGAACTCTTAAACCAGCAGCTGTAACATCTCTGCTAGAGGCTGCATCGAGAACTGGGAGATTCGGTGCATGTAACATACTATTCCTTTAACAACCTTACTCTCATGCTTTTCTTTATTGTAATAATAAACCTTTAGGTGTTAGATGCTAAAGGATTGGCTCAGCATGATTTGTGGGTAAGATCCAGAGGGTAAATTGACCAGGGATCTGTGGCTGGTTTCTTGGGACCAGACAGAACTTGTTCGGGGTAGGTGGGATTGGGTGCTAGGACCCCCACCGGTGTATGAGGCCCGGGGCCATCGGGGGCATGGATATTGCTGGGGTGCCGGAGGGGTTTTGCTCGTGAGGCTTCAGGCAGGCAGCTGAAGCGCTCTGTGGGACTGGTTTGTGGCCTGTGTGGAGAGGTCACCAGTCTGGGGGCTGTAAGGAGCCCCGGATTTGAGCAATTCGCCCTGAGCAGACGCCCTCAGCTGTGCCCAGACACGGCCCGGTCCGTCACACTGCCCCTCAGCCTGCAGGCCTCTCCTCGCTCTCAGCCAGGCCAAGGGCTGAGCCCTGCTGTGGCCTGCCCCAGCCAGCCAGCCAGCCCAGCTCCTCCTCCTGCACAAACAGTCCCGCCTGCTCCTTTAGCAAAGCAGAGCGGGCTGGTTGTGGAACTTCTGGGAGACTGAGGTTCAAGTCCCAGGTCTGCTGCAGAGCCCTTGGCCCTGCCACTCCCCTGAGTGGGCCTCAGCTCCCGTCTGTGAAACGGGGACACTGATTCTAACTCGTCTAAGGGGAGCATTTTCAAAGCCCTAAGGGAGTTGGGAGCACAAGTGTGTGACTGTGCTTTGTGCCCACTGCTTGGTGCTCCTAAATCCCCCAGGTGCTTAGCGTGGGAGCTTTTCCGGGCAGGGGCTGCGGCTAGGGTTGCCAGGTGTCCCGTTTGAACCGGACAGTCCAGTATTTGAGCTTTCTGTCCAGGAGATAAATTGAGAAAAGATCTCAATTTTCTAAATAAGATGTACTCTAGGTTGTGATGCAATGGCAAGTATGACTGGTATTTTTATTGACCATCTGGCAACCCTGGCTGCGGCTGCCTCTCACTACTCTGGTGTGGACAAAGCACTGCAGTCATCCCGGGACAACGCCCGCAGAGACGCTCTCCCTCTGGGGCAGGGTCCTTTAATGCTTTTCACACTGACATAGGCTACGGGACAGCCCCTTGGACACGGGCATGAGTGTCCCCGCGGGGCGGTATCCCCCGGACGCTGCGCAATGCAGAGAAGAGTCCTTGCTGGGATGCGCTAGGGCAAAGCCCAGGGCTGGGGCCGGACGGGAGCCCGTGAGAGGCAGCGGGGCGAGTGGGAGGCTCTAACTCTTGCTCCTGGCCAGGAAGTCCAGTGCTGGGTGACACCAAGGCCACGTCTGCACTGCAGGCATTTTGCTCAAGAACAACTGTTCTTGTGCAAAAACTTGTGGCGCGTCTACACTGCACGTGAATTCTTGTGCAAGTAAATTTGCAGTAAAGCATCAGAAAAGAGGGCTTCTTGCACAGGAGTTATTCCTCTCCCCACGAGGAATAAGCCCCTTTTGTGCAAGAGCTGTTGAGCAAGAAGGCAGCGTGGACGGGCACCAGGGGCTACTTGAGCAAGACACTTTTATGGCTAAAATGGTCATCAGAGCTTTCTTGCACGAGAAAGCGTTCACAATGCCATGGACACTCTTGTGCAAAAGCACATGGCAGGGTGGAGGTGCTCTTGCACGAGACCTTTTGCGCAAGAACTCCGGTGTGAAACAGTTCTTGTGCAAGAAGCCTGCAGTGTAGGGCAGGGAGCAGCCTATGGGGCTACTGGAGCTGCTGGCTGCAGGATGCCCAGTCAGGGAGTGGGGGGGACCCCTAGGAATGGCTCCAACTTCCCAGAGGGGTGGCCAGAGGCAGGACATTTGCCTGGCAGGGTGAGGTGGGGGGGGAGTGACCTCACAGGGGCTTTGGGCAGCCCTCAGCAGATCAGGCAAAGGGCAGGTGGGGAGGTGGTGACCTCACAGAGGAACCCACATCTCAGGCTGATAAAGGGGGGGGCGGGCCCAGGGGACTTTGGAGACCCCCGGTTGCTTTAGCTCTGGTGCGTCTCCTGCTCACAGTTGCTTTGTCCTCTGTGAGTTCCACATCCGGACAGCGTTTTGCAGAAGGTAAGAGCCCCCAGGGGTTTGGATCCCGCCCGGGGCCGGCTGGGTTCCAGGCAGGCCCAGCCCTCGGTCAAGGGCCAGAAGTGCCTGTGCAAGACCGAGCCGATAAGCAAGGGGCCATTTGGGGGCTGGGGGCAGTCGCTCTGGGGAGCTGGAACCCCTGGATTTCGCTCTGCAGGCTGCGCCCCAAGCTCCCCTTTGCTCCCCTCATTTGCAGCATGGCCAAACACATCAGGCTGTGGTTCCGGAAAGCCCTGAAGATGGCCCCAGGGCCGGTGGGAAGCAGCTCCTCCGTCCCCGCGGGCGGGGAAGCTGAATCCCACCAGCTCGGGGCGACTCGCCCACCGGCCAGGCCCCTCCGGACCTGGCTCCAGAGGCGGCTGGGAAGGCGGGACCCAGCCCAGCGGGGCAGCCGGGTAGGGTGGCTCTGGGGCCTCCTCCTCTGTGGAGAGAAACACCTGCCCCAGGAGCCCAGCCCCCATTACCACCAGGGGGCATCGCCCTGCCCGGCCCCCGGGGACCTGCCAGTCTCCGGGAGCCCCCAGCCTCTCCGCACCAGCCCCTGCAGCTGTGGGTCCAGCTCAGTGAGCAGCAGCGCCTGGGCCTCCAGCTGCAGCCGGGCCACCTCCTGCAGCCGCTCAGACCCAGGTGAGGGGCCGTGAACATGCTGGGCCCAGGGGCTCACCCAGTACACGGGGGGGGCAGCCCCAGTGTCTGCCCCGCAGACAGGGCAATGGATGGGGGCGGGAGCTGCTGCTTGGCTCTCTTGTTCCTGGTGGGGGCTCTGCTGAGGGCGTTGGCAGATGTGAGGGTGGAAGGGGGATGGGTCCCTGCGAGGGGCGTGTGGGGCCCAACCTGCCCTGGGTCCCTGACATGGGGGCGCGTGACCCCTGCTGGCCGCTGGAGTCACCCTGGTCCCTTCCCTCCCGCACAGAGCCCCCCTGCGCCTCGGCGGAGCTCTGCCAGGAGCGGATGGACTCCCGGGTGGAGGAAGGGGCCATCTATGATATTGAAGAGCAGCTCCACACCCGGGACACGGTAGGAACCTTCTCCACACGGGGGGGGACCCGAGATTGTCCGGCCCCTTCCCAGCACGTCCCCCCCTCCGGGAGGGGCTTGTCCCTGGGGATCCCCCTGGGGCCCCTTCTCCTGCATGACCTGGGCCCCCCAAGCTGAGGTCTCTTGTCATGCACCAGCTGGGCCCCCACAAGCCTGAGGAAGCAGTTGGGGGGGGGAGTGTGGGTGCTTGGACAACCGGCAGCTACCACCTCCACTGCTGGGAGGCCTGAGCCCTGCAGCTGTCCGTGGGGGGCAGGCAGGCCCCAGGCTCACAGACTCTCTCTGGGGTGCAGAGCCCAGCCGCCCTGCAGCGGTTCCTCCTGGCCGTCCCCCCCGCCTGCCTCGCCGCCCTCCAAAGGGGCGAGGACACCCTGGCGCCGCGCTGCTGCAAGGACACCATGATGGCCAGGATCGTGGTGAGCGAGTCGCGGCGGCCGGGAGGAGGGGAGGGGATACGTGGGGTGTACAGGGGTCTGCCTGGGCCATGGCGGCGGGTGGGGGTGCTGGAAATGGGATGGGTGGGGCCAGGAGTGCTGGAGGGGGAGGGGGAGGTGGACATGGGGAGGGTGGGTGGGGATGCTGGAGGAGGGAGGGACACAGAAATGGGGCAGGTCTGGGGTGCTGGACAGGGAGGGGGATTCGGAACAGGGAGGGGTCTCCCCGGGCCATGGGGGGGGGAGCTGGAAGGTTAGCAGAGCGGGCTGCTGAGGATGCGCCTGGGGAGCAGGGATGAGGAGGTTCAGAGGCTGGTCACCAGGGCAGTGAGGGGCAGGAGACGGCCTGGGGACAAGGATTGAGCTGGTCCCGGTTTGGGAGGGGGGTGCTGGGAGGGGCCCTGTGCCGGGCAGGGGGGCTACAGGCCAGCGGGAGGCAGTGGGGTTGGATCCTGCTGGGTGGGGGCGCTGGCCGTGTGAGCGTCTCTTGGGGGCCCCAGCCTCACACGCCCCTTTGTCTCCTTGGGTCTCACAGGAGATCATGGAGGACTCCCCCACCCCACTGGTCTTGGCCGACTGCCTCAACGCCGCCTGCAGCCTCAGGTACCGACCCCCCCCCCCCCCCGCCGGCTCCCCCCCAGAGCAGATCCCCTGACCAGGGAGTGGGAAAGTCTCTGTCTCCTGGGCTATGTCTAGACTGCAAGCCTCTTTCGAAAGAGAGCACCCAGTGAGTCTGGATGCTCTCTTTCGAAGAAGCCCTAGTTCCATTCAAGAACGCCTTCGTTCGAAAGAAGCACTTTCCAAAGAAGGCGTTCTTCCTCGTGAAATGAGGTTTACCGCCGTGGAAAGAAAAGCCGCGTTCTTTCGATTTAATTTCGAAAGAACGCGACTGCAGTCTAGACGCAGGTGATGTTTTTTCGGAAAAAGGCTACTTTTCCCGAAAAACCCCCTGAGTCTGGACACAGCCCTGCTGCTGAATTAACAGTCTCTGCCCCTCTCTCCTGCCAGCACCTTGCAGCCTCCCCTACAGGCCCAGCTCCTGAGCCCCCTGCTGAGGGCGGCCGTGGGACAGACTGTGTCTGGGGACTGGCAGCAGGAGCCCATCCACACACAGGTACGTCCCTCCGGGCCCTGCTCCCGGGCTGGGCTGGAGCTCCAGAGAGGAGTGGGGGTGGGGGCAGAGGGAGAGAAGAAGCTGCAGGTTTGGATCCTTCCCTCCAGGTTTCCCGTTGCTCTCCCTGGGGGCCCGTCCCTTCCATGCCCAGCCTGGGCTCCTCCCTGCTCTGCGAGGCGGCTCAGACCCTGCTCAAGGCTGCACCCCGGAGCCAGCGGGTGGCCTGGATTCCCCAACCCCCCTCTGACCCAGGGCTCCCCCTTGTCTTGCAGCAGTTCATCCGGGCCCTTCCCGTCGACCTCCAGGCCCTACTGGCAAGCCTCCTCGCCGAGTCCCCAGACACCGCCAGGCTGCAGCTGATCATGGAGGTGAGCCCCGTGGGGGGGACGGGGCCATTGTCCCTGCTTCCTCGGGGGGCCGAGAGAGGAGCTGTGTCAGTGGCTGGGGGGGGGCACAGTCTGAGAGGAGCCCCAGGCTCTGCCCAGAACCGGCGCCTCCCTACGGGTCCTGACCTGCCTCTTTCCCCCCCAGCACCTGAGCCCGTGGCTGGAGTCCCGCCTGCCCCAGGAGCGAGCCAGGGCCCTTGGCAGCACCACGGCCCTGCTGGGAGTCGCCACCACCCTCCCGGGGTTTGAGGTAAGTGACCTCGGAGCCGGGGGGTCTGGGGCTGCAGGGCGTGGGGCTGGGAGCGTCCCCGGGAGGCAGAGCTGGGAATGGGCCGGGAATGGGCCGCGTTCTCCTTTCCCCGGGGAGGGGCGACCCTGGGCCTTTCCGGGGGGCACCTGGGCCCCAGACTGGGGAGTGGCCGTCAGTGGATCCCTTGTTCCACCCCCGGAGTGACCCTTCAGTCGGGGCCATTGCTCAGGGTTGTCTCCTCGCAAGGACGGCCCCGCCCCGCCCCGCCCCGCCCCGGGAGGTGTCTCTGTCCGTCCCTGAGCTCAGAACCGCCTCGGCGGCCGTTAGCATGGGACGTGCAGCCCCAGGATGCTGAGGGACCCCCCCTCTTCTCTCCCCTCAGAACTCCGCCGACTGGCCGAGGATGGGTCACCACGTGGCCCAGCTGGGCCTTTTTATTTCGGACCCATCCGAAGACGTCAGCCGGCTGGCCCGGAAGGGGGTGCACAGCCTGTACCGACTCCTCCTGCACCACAGGGGTAAGGAACCCAGCCGGGACCTGGGCCCCAGGGACACCCTGAGGGTGCCGGCGGCGGGGGGAGGGGTCCCAGCCCTTTTCCCCCAGACTGGCCCAAGGGGGGATGCGTCCCTCTGTGTTCCCCTTCTGCCCCCTGTGCCCCTCCATTTGCCCAGGGATGCCTGCAGGGACCCGTGGGAGGGGAAGGGCTCAGACCTGCCAGCAGAATCACCCTGGTTTGTCTCTTGCAGGCCTCAACATCCACCAGGCAGAGGACCTGTGGTGCAGGCACTACTATAAGGAGAGATGGGTCCTGGCGCATAGCAACACCGTGCGGGTGGGAGAGGTAAGGACGCGCTGCCAGGGCAGGGCAGGGCTCGGGGGTGGGGCTGGCTGGGGCCCTCGTGCGGGTAGGACGCGGGGTGGGAGCGGGGAGTCGCTGATCGAATGGTCGATGCATTTTCCCTCGACTATTCGAGCCGTGGACAGGGCGGCGCTGCCCCTTTGTGACGCTGTCCCGGCGTTTCAAAGGGGCGGCGCTTCCTAGGGGCAGCGCCGCACCTTGCCCCGGATCTCCCGTAGGAGGGGAAGCAGGGCGGGGGGGGGGGGCAACACTTTTTGATGGAGGTCGCTCCAAGATGTTGGCCAGTGGCCTAGGGCTGCTCTGTTGTGCGGAGGGGGGTGAGGTCTGGGAGGGTCTTGGGGGCAGGAGGAAGGTGTGACCTGGGGCAGGGGTTAGGGTGCAGGGTGAGGAGAGCGTCTGGGTGCAGGGTCTGGAAGGGAGTTTGCAGAAGGAGGAAGCTGTTTTAGCCCCAGGAGTTGGGGCCGGGCTCTGGGCCGTCAGCTGAAACCTCCCGTGCTCTTGATTTCAGGTCTTTGGGCAGCTCTTCACGCCAGAGCAGGAGAACTGCTTTTTAGACAAGGCTCTGCTCGCTGCCCGCTCCCCCCTGAGGCGCCCCAGCCAGGCCGGGCTGGTCCTGGCCCACGCCCTGCATGGGCAGGCCCATCAGCTCCTGGGATACATGGTGAGCAGCCGGAGCAGATGCAGGAGAGTGGGGCAGGGCCAGGGTCTCCTTCCCATCCCCGCAGGGAGTCCCCCGCCCCTTTCCTCATGCTGCCCCCACCCCACGTCCCTGCTGGGTGGGTCAGAAGCTCACCCTGCGGGCCTGACGGGGGGTGACCAGAGAGCAGAACAAGTCTCAGCGCAGGGGGGAGGAGGGTGGAAATGCTGGGGGGGCCCAGTACCCCTGAGTCCCCAGGGATGAATGTGACGGATTCTGCTTCCCTTGCAGCAGGAAGACAGCCAGTGAGAGCACAAGGAGCTGAGGAGCCAGCAGCTGCGTCCCCCTCCCCCCAACCCTCCCAATTGTATAGAATGTATTTCAATTCGGATTAAATAACGTTTCAAAAACCATTTGGATCAGGCTTTGTCAATAATTTTTAATGGGGGGGGGCATTTTGGCAAGTGGTCAAGGGCCACATTTCTACCGAGGAGTTTGGGGTCTGGGACGGGGCGGTTGGGTGCAGAAGAGAGCTGAGGGTAGGAGCCTGGGTGCGCACCGTCCATTGCATCATCACGCGGCGCCATTGTGCTAGTGCTGGAGCTTGGGTGACTGGTTTAATTGGAATGTTTACACAGATTAGGTGTTTTAACTTTAGGAAACTTCATTTTAAATAAGGTAAAATGTTAATTTCTGTCTACCACAAAGGGTTTCAAAGTTTTCTTTATTAAAGGCAGGGATGAGGAACCTTTTTTGTCTCCAGGGCCACTGACCCCCAGAAAAACCAGTTGGGGACCACACACGAGAAAAGCAAAATACAAAAACCCTTCTTCCAAAACCCACAAGCCTCACTGAGGTGAGGGGAAGGGACAGGGAGGACTGAGGTTCGGGGATCCCTCATTTTTGGCCCCCCCTCAGATTGAGAGGGACCCGCAAATGCCACTCTCCCTGGAACCCAGGAGAGTTAATCTGTGCTGGGGCTGGAGTGCCAGGGGAGTGAGATGTCTCAGTCGGGGCCACATTCGTGAGGCTTGGGGGGGGGGGGTTGGAGGCGCCAGGGACGCATTCAGATAGAGCAGGGGAGCCGGCAGGGACCCTGAGAGGAGAAGTGGGAGTGAGAGCCCAGCCGGGGAGACACAAGGAAACCAGAGTCAGTCTAGTATCTCTCAAGCAGCTGGGGTAGACACCCCCCACCCCAAACCCCAGCCTCCTGTTGGATCCTCCTCCCACAGTTAACTGCCTCTGAGTCTGCACCCAAACTCCCATCGCTGCCCTGAACCTGTCCCAGAGCCTGCAACCCGCAGCCTCTCCCGCGCCCCACTCCCCAGCCATCCTGCACCGTAACCCCAGCCTCAGGCCAGCGAACCTGAGTGAGGGTGGGGGAGCCCAAGCAGCAGAGGGAGGGGGGAGTGGAATGAGTGGGGGCGTGGCCTCAGAACAGGGGCAGGGGTAGGTGCGGGGAAGGGGGCGGGGCAATGGTAGTGGCCTCTAATGCCCACACCCCTCCCTTCGGCATCGCTTATGTCCCATGTCCGCCCCCTCCTGAGCCCACAGCCGGTGCCAAGGCCTCGTGCCCAGGGCGGGGTCGCCCCTGTGAGCTGCCAGCCATACTGGGGAGAGGCGAGAGGGTCTGGGCTGCTGTGTCCGTTGCTGGCTCCTGTCAGGCCTTTGCACCAAGTCCTGGTGCAGCCTGAGCAAACCTGGGTCCTTCCCTGCTCCTCCAACACCACCTGGGCAAAGGGAGGAGAGTCCCCAACAGCCTCTGTCACTTCGGCCTCCTGTCGGGGGAACATGCCCCCTGCAGCATGATCCCCTGTAGATCTAGCCCTCTGGGCACTCACACAAGGTCTCTACACGGCAGCTGCTCTGTGCCTAGTGCTGGCACTGCAGAGCCATTTGCCACTTTGCACCCGACTGTCACCAGGTCCTTTCCATTTGCAGGGCCGGCCACATCTCCTGCCCGCTAGGCCATTGGCTGCACCCTCGTCTCGCTCCTCCTGGTGTCTGTATCCGTCATCACCTTGGTGCTGGAGAGATGGGGCCTGCCCCAGCCTGCCGGGCTGCAAGGGACTCCTGTTGGGAGCAGCTGCATGGGAACCAGAGGCCCAAGAATGGGAGAACCCTATTGACCTGCTGTGAGCAGGAGACGGGGGTGGGGAGGGGGCTGGGGAGGTACCTGTACTCAGCTCTGAATGGGGGCTGGGGAGACACAGACACTGCTGTTGATTGCTGCACTGTGGGCCCCTGGGTTACAGTCTATGCCCAGGCAGCTCCTCCAGTCACTGCCTGTCACATTACTGGATCTTGAGGGGAGCAGCCAGATCACTGCTGCACCCATAGGTGGGGGTGTTGGCCCCAGAAAATGGTAGAAAAGGGGGCCATGTGGGGTGCTGAATAGAAGCTTATTGTCTGATAGTCCTATGTAAGCTATTTATGTGGTTGTATAACGTCTGTGTGTGTAGTTAGGAATCTGTAGTCTGTGTGGATCCTGAATATTTCTCTGCATGTGGTTGAGCATTGGGCAGAGCCCGGCCTGTGGACATGCTAATTAGCGAGGCCCTGTGGGACAATGGCACTGAATGGGCCAAGGACACACCTAAAGCATGAGGGCGGACACCTAAGAGCGGCCAGCAGAGAGAGGCTGAGGACCAGGTGATCTCCTGCAGCCAAGAAGAGGCCAGGAAGGAGGGATAAATAGGCCATGTGGTCGATGCCATCTTGGTTCTCAGCTCAGCACTTCATCCCAGAGGCAGCATTGCAGGGATCGAAGAGCCTGGAAGACCTGTGAACCCATCCTGACCCTAGGATGTGCAACAAGAACTCTTAAACCAGCAGCTGTAACATCTCTGCTAGAGGCTGCATCGAGAACTGGGAGATTCGGTGCATGTAACATACTATTCCTTTAACAACCTTACTCTCATGCTTTTCTTTATTGTAATAATAAACCTTTAGGTGTTAGATGCTAAAGGATTGGCTCAGCATGATTTGTGGGTAAGATCCAGAGGGTAAATTGACCAGGGATCTGTGGCTGGTTTCTTGGGACCAGACAGAACTTGTTCGGGGTAGGTGGGATTGGGTGCTAGGACCCCCACCGGTGTATGAGGCCCGGGGCCATCGGGGGCATGGATATTGCTGGGGTGCCGGAGGGGTTTTGCTCGTGAGGCTTCAGGCAGGTTGCTGAAGCGCTCTGTGGGACTGGTTTGTGGCCTGTGTGGAGAGGTCACCAGTCTGGGGGCTGTAAGGAGCCCCGGATTTGAGCAATTCGCCCTGAGCACACGCCCTCAGCTGTGCCCAGACACGGCCCGGTCCGTCACACTGCCCCTCAGCCTGCAGGCCTCTCCTCGCTCTCAGCCAGGCCAAGGGCTGAGCCCTGCTGTGGCCTGCCCCAGCCAGCCAGCCAGCCCAGCTCCTCCTCCTGCACAAACAGTCCCGCCTGCTCCTTTAGCAAAGCAGAGCGGGCTGGTTGTGGAACTTCTGGGAGACTGAGGTTCAAGTCCCAGGTCTGCTGCAGAGCCCTTGGCCCTGCCACTCCCCTGAGTGGGCCTCAGCTCCCGTCTGTGAAACGGGGACACTGATTCTAACTCGTCTAAGGGGAGCATTTTCAAAGCCCTAAGGGAGTTGGGAGCACAAGTGTGTGACTGTGCTTTGTGCCCACTGCTTGGTGCTCCTAAATCCCCCAGGTGCTTAGCGTGGGAGCTTTTCCGGGCAGGGGCTGCGGCTAGGGTTGCCAGGTGTCCCGTTTGAACCGGACAGTCCAGTATTTGAGCTTTCTGTCCAGGAGATAAATTGAGAAAAGATCTCAATTTTCTAAATAAGATGTACTCTAGGTTGTGATGCAATGGCAAGTATGTCTGGTATTTTTATTGACCATCTGGCAACCCTGGCTGCGGCTGCCTCTCACTACTCTGGTGTGGACAAAGCACTGCAGTCATCCCGGGACAACGCCCCCAGAGACGCTCTCCCTCTGGGGCAGGGTCCTTTAATGCTTTTCACACTGACATAGGCTACGGGACAGCCCCTTGGACACGGGCATGAGTGTCCCCGCGGGGCGGTATCCCCCGGACGCTGCGCAATGCAGAGAAGAGGGGTGAGTCCTTGCTGGGATGCGCTAGGGCAAAGCCCAGGGCTGGGGCCGGACGGGAGCCCGTGAGAGGCAGCGGGGCGAGTGGGAGGCTCTAACTCTTGCTCCTGGCCAGGAAGTCCAGTGCTGGGTGACACCAAGGCCACGCCTGCACTGCAGGCATTTTGCTCAAGAACAACTGTTCTTGTGCAAAAACTTGTGGCGCGTCTACACTGCACGTGAATTCTTGTGCAAGTAAATTTGCAGTAAAGCATCAGAAAAGAGGGCTTCTTGCACAGGAGTTATTCCTCTCCCCACGAGGAATAAGCCCCTTTTGTGCAAGAGCTGTTGTGCAAGAAGGCAGCGTGGACGGGCACCAGGGGCTACTTGAGCAAGACACTTTTATGGCTAAAATGGTCATCAGAGCTTTCTTGCACGAGAAAGCGTTCACAATGCCATGGACACTCTTGTGCAAAAGCACATGGCAGGGTGGAGGTGCTCTTGCACGAGACCTTTTGCGCAAGAACTCCGGTGTGAAACAGTTCTTGTGCAAGAAGCCTGCAGTGTAGGGCAGGGAGCAGCCTATGGGGCTACTGGAGCTGCTGGCTGCAGGATGCCCAGTCAGGGAGTGGGGGGGACCCCTAGGAATGGCTCCAACTTCCCAGAGGGGTGGCCAGAGGCAGGACATTTGCCTGGCAGGGTGAGGTGGGGGGGGAGTGACCTCACAGGGGCTTTGGGCAGCCCTCAGCAGATCAGGCAAAGGGCAGGTGGGGAGGTGGTGACCTCACAGAGGAACCCACATCTCAGGCTGAGAAAAGGGGGGGGCGGGCCCAGGGGACTTTGGAGACCCCCGGTTGCTTTAGCTCTGGTGCGTCTCCTGCTCACAGTTGCTTTGTCCTCTGTGAGTTCCACATCCGGACAGCGTTTTGCAGAAGGTAAGAGCCCCCAGGGGTTTGGATCCCGCCCGGGGCCGGCTGGGTTCCAGGCAGGCCCAGCCCTCGGTCAAGGGCCAGAAGTGCCTGTGCAAGACCGAGCCGATAAGCAAGGGGCCATTTGGGGGCTGGGGGCAGTCGCTCTGGGGAGCTGGAACCCCTGGATTTCGGTCTGCAGGCTGCGCCCCAAGCTCCCCTTTGCTCCCCTCATTTGCAGCATGGCCAAACACATCAGGCTGTGGTTCCGGAAAGCCCTGAAGATGGCCCCAGGGCCGGTGGGAAGCAGCTCCTCCGTCCCCGCGGGCGGGGAAGCTGAATCCCACCAGCTCGGGGCGACTCGCCCACCGGCCAGGCCCCTCCGGACCTGTCTCCAGAGGCGGCTGGGAAGGCGGGACCCAGCCCAGCGGGGCAGCCGGGTAGGGTGGCTCTGGGGCCTCCTCTGTGGAGAGAAACACCTGCCCCAGGAGCCCAGCCCCCATTACCACCAGGGGGCATCGCCCTGCCCGGCCCCCGGGGACCTGCCAGTCTCCGGGAGCCCCCAGCCTCTCCGCACCAGCCCCTGCAGCTGTGGGTCCAGCTCAGTGAGCAGCAGCGCCTGGGCCTCCAGCTGCAGCCGGGCCACCTCCTGCAGCCGCTCAGACCCAGGTGAGGGGCCGTGAACATGCTGGGCCCAGGGGCTCACCCAGTACACGGGGGGGGCAGCCCCAGTGTCTGCCCCGCAGACAGGGCAATGGATGGGGGCGGGAGCTGCTGCTTGGCTCTCTTGTTCCTGGTGGGGGCTCTGCTGAGGGCGTTGGCAGATGTGAGGGTGGAAGGGGGATGGGTCCCTGCGAGGGGCGTGTGGGGCCCAACCTGCCCTGGGTCCCTGACATGGGGGCGCGTGACCCCTGCTGGCCGCTGGAGTCACCCTGGTCCCTTCCCTCCCGCACAGAGCCCCCCTGCGCCTCGGCGGAGCTCTGCCAGGAGCGGATGGACTCCCGGGTGGAGGAAGGGGCCATCTATGATATTGAAGAGCAGCTCCACACCCGGGACACGGTAGGAACCTTCTCCACACGGGGGGGGACCCGAGATTGTCCGGCCCCTTCCCAGCACGTCCCCCCCTCCGGGAGGGGCTTGTCCCTGGGGATCCCCCTGGGGCCCCTTCTCCTGCATGACCTGGGCCCCCCAAGCTGAGGTCTCTTGTCATGCACCAGCTGGGCCCCCACAAGCCTGAGGAAGCAGTTGGGGGGGGGAGTGTGGGTGCTTGGACAACCGGCAGCTACCACCTCCACTGCTGGGAGGCCTGAGCCCTGCAGCTGTCCGTGGGGGGCAGGCAGGCCCCAGGCTCACAGACTCTCTCTGGGGTGCAGAGCCCAGCCGCCCTGCAGCGGTTCCTCCTGGCCGTCCCCCCCGCCTGCCTCGCCGCCCTCCAAAGGGGCGAGGACACCCTGGCGCCGCGCTGCTGCAAGGACACCATGATGGCCAGGATCGTGGTGAGCGAGTCGCGGCGGCCGGGAGGAGGGGAGGGGATACGTGGGGTGTACAGGGGTCTGCCTGGGCCATGGCGGCGGGTGGGGGTGCTGGAAATGGGATGGGTGGGGCCAGGAGTGCTGGAGGGGGAGGGGGAGGTGGACATGGGGAGGGTGGGTGGGGATGCTGGAGGAGGGAGGGACACAGAAATGGGGCAGGTCTGGGGTGCTGGACAGGGAGGGGGATTCGGAACAGGGAGGGGTCTCCCCGGGCCATGGGGGGGGGAGCTGGAAGGTTAGCAGAGCGGGCTGCTGAGGATGCGCCTGGGGAGCAGGGATGAGGAGGTTCAGAGGCTGGTCACCAGGGCAGTGAGGGGCAGGAGACGGCCTGGGGACAAGGATTGAGCTGGTCCCGGTTTGGGAGGGGGGTGCTGGGAGGGGCCCTGTGCCGGGCAGGGGGGCTACAGGCCAGCGGGAGGCAGTGGGGTTGGATCCTGCTGGGTGGGGGCGCTGGCCGTGTGAGCGTCTCTTGGGGGCCCCAGCCTCACACGCCCCTTTGTCTCCTTGGGTCTCACAGGAGATCATGGAGGACTCCCCCACCCCACTGGTCTTGGCCGACTGCCTCAACGCCGCCTGCAGCCTCAGGTACCGACCCCCCCCCCCCCGCCGGCTCCCCCCCAGAGCAGATCCCCTGACCAGGGAGTGGGAAAGTCTCTGTCTCCTGGGCTATGTCTAGACTGCAAGCCTCTTTCGAAAGAGAGCACCCAGTGAGTCTGGATGCTCTCTTTCGAAGAAGCCCTAGTTCCATTCAAGAACGCCTTCGTTCGAAAGAAGCACTTTCCAAAGAAGGCGTTCTTCCTCGTGAAATGAGGTTTACCGCCGTGGAAAGAAAAGCCGCGTTCTTTCGATTTAATTTCGAAAGAACGCGACTGCAGTCTAGACGCAGGTGATGTTTTTTCGGAAAAAGGCTACTTTTCCCGAAAAACCCCCTGAGTCTGGACACAGCCCTGCTGCTGAATTAACAGTCTCTGCCCCTCTCTCCTGCCAGCACCTTGCAGCCTCCCCTACAGGCCCAGCTCCTGAGCCCCCTGCTGAGGGCGGCCGTGGGACAGACTGTGTCTGGGGACTGGCAGCAGGAGCCCATCCACACACAGGTACGTCCCTCCGGGCCCTGCTCCCGGGCTGGGCTGGAGCTCCAGAGAGGAGTGGGGGTGGGGGCAGAGGGAGAGAAGAAGCTGCAGGTTTGGATCCTTCCCTCCAGGTTTCCCGTTGCTCTCCCTGGGGGCCCGTCCCTTCCATGCCCAGCCTGGGCTCCTCCCTGCTCTGCGAGGCGGCTCAGACCCTGCTCAAGGCTGCACCCCGGAGCCAGCGGGTGGCCTGGATTCCCCAACCCCCCTCTGACCCAGGGCTCCCCCTTGTCTTGCAGCAGTTCATCCGGGCCCTTCCCGTCGACCTCCAGGCCCTACTGGCAAGCCTCCTCGCCGAGTCCCCAGACACCGCCAGGCTGCAGCTGATCATGGAGGTGAGCCCCGTGGGGGGGACGGGGCCATTGTCCCTGCTTCCTCGGGGGGCCGAGAGAGGAGCTGTGTCAGTGGCTGGGCGTGGGGGGGGGCACAGTCTGAGAGGAGCCCCAGGCTCTGCCCAGAACCGGCGCCTCCCTACGGGTCCTGACCTGCCTCTTTCCCCCCCAGCACCTGAGCCCGTGGCTGGAGTCCCGCCTGCCCCAGGAGCAAGCCAGGGCCCTTGGCAGCACCACGGCCCTGCTGGGAGTCGCCACCACCCTCCCGGGGTTTGAGGTAAGTGACCTCGGAGCCGGGGGGTCTGGGGCTGCAGGGCGTGGGGCTGGGAGCGTCCCCGGGAGGCAGAGCTGGGAATGGGCCGGGAATGGGCCGCGTTCTCCTTTCCCCGGGGAGGGGCGACCCTGGGCCTTTCCGGGGGGCACCTGGGCCCCAGACTGGGGAGTGGCCGTCAGTGGATCCCTTGTTCCACCCCCGGAGTGACCCTTCAGTCGGGGCCATTGCTCAGGGTTGTCTCCTCGCAAGGACGGCCCCGCCCCGCCCCGCCCCGCCCCGCCCCGGGAGGTGTCTCTGTCCGTCCCTGAGCTCAGAACCGCCTCGGCGGCCGTTAGCATGGGACGTGCAGCCCCAGGATGCTGAGGGACCCCCCCCCCCCCCTCTTCTCTCCCCTCAGAACTCCGCCGACTGGCCGAGGATGGGTCACCACGTGGCCCAGCTGGGCCTTTTTATTTCGGACCCATCCGAAGACGTCAGCCGGCTGGCCCGGAAGGGGGTGCACAGCCTGTACCGACTCCTCCTGCACCACAGGGGTAAGGAACCCAGCCGGGACCTGGGCCCCAGGGACACCCTGAGGGTGCCGGCGGCGGGGGGAGGGGTCCCAGCCCTTTTCCCCCAGACTGGCCCAAGGGGGGATGCGTCCCTCTGTGTTCCCCTTCTGCCCCCTGTGCCCCTCCATTTGCCCAGGGATGCCTGCAGGGACCCGTGGGAGGGGAAGGGCTCAGACCTGCCAGCAGAATCACCCTGGTTTGTCTCTTGCAGGCCTCAACATCCACCAGGCAGAGGACCTGTGGTGCAGGCACTACTATAAGGAGAGATGGGTCCTGGCGCATAGCAACACCGTGCGGGTGGGAGAGGTAAGGACGCGCTGCCAGGGCAGGGCAGGGCTCGGGGGTGGGGCTGGCTGGGGCCCTCGTGCGGGTAGGACGCGGGGTGGGAGCGGGGAGTCGCTGATCGAATGGTCGATGCATTTTCCCTCGACTATTCGAGCCGTGGACAGGGCGGCGCTGCCCCTTTGTGACGCTGTCCCGGCGTTTCAAAGGGGCGGCGCTTCCTAGGGGCAGCGCCGCACCTTGCCCCGGATCTCCCGTAGGAGGGGAAGCAGGGCGGGGGGGGGGGGCAACACTTTTTGATGGAGGTCGCTCCAAGATGTTGGCCAGTGGCCTAGGGCTGCTCTGTTGTGCGGAGGGGGGTGAGGTCTGGGAGGGTCTTGGGGGCAGGAGGAAGGTGTGACCTGGGGCAGGGGTTAGGGTGCAGGGTGAGGAGAGCGTCTGGGTGCAGGGTCTGGAAGGGAGTTTGCAGAAGGAGGAAGCTGTTTTAGCCCCAGGAGTTGGGGCCGGGCTCTGGGCCGTCAGCTGAAACCTCCCGTGCTCTTGATTTCAGGTCTTTGGGCAGCTCTTCACGCCAGAGCAGGAGAACTGCTTTTTAGACAAGGCTCTGCTCGCTGCCCGCTCCCCCCTGAGGCGCCCCAGCCAGGCCGGGCTGGTCCTGGCCCACGCCCTGCATGGGCAGGCCCATCAGCTCCTGGGATACATGGTGAGCAGCCGGAGCAGATGCAGGAGAGTGGGGCAGGGCCAGGGTCTCCTTCCCATCCCCGCAGGGAGTCCCCCGCCCCTTTCCTCATGCTGCCCCCACCCCACGTCCCTGCTGGGTGGGTCAGAAGCTCACCCTGCGGGCCTGACGGGGGGTGACCAGAGAGCAGAACAAGTCTCAGCGCAGGGGGGAGGAGGGTGGAAATGCTGGGGGGGCCCAGTACCCCTGAGTCCCCAGGGATGAATGTGACGGATTCTGCTTCCCTTGCAGCAGGAAGACAGCCAGTGAGAGCACAAGGAGCTGAGGAGCCAGCAGCTGCGTCCCCCTCCCCCCAACCCTCCCAATTGTATAGAATGTATTTCAATTCGGATTAAATAACGTTTCAAAAACCATTTGGATCAGGCTTTGTCAATAATTTTTAATGGGGGGGAGCATTTTGGCAAGTGGTCAAGGGCCACATTTCTACCGAGGAGTTTGGGGTCTGGGACGGGGCGGTTGGGTGCAGAAGAGAGCTGAGGGTAGGAGCCTGGGTGCGCACCGTCCATTGCATCATCACGCGGCGCCATTGTGCTAGTGCTGGAGCTTGGGTGACTGGTTTAATTTGAATGTTTACACAGATTAGGTGTTTTAACTTTAGGAAACTTCATTTTAAATAAGGTAAAATGTTAATTTCTGTCTACCACAAAGGGTTTCAAAGTTTTCTTTATTAAAGGCAGGGATGAGGAACCTTTTTTGTCTCCAGGGCCACTGACCCCAGAAAAACCAGTTGGGGACCACACACGGGAAGAGCAAAATACAAAAACCCTTCTTCCAAAACCCACAAGCCTCACTGAGGTGAGGGGAAGGGACAGGGAGGACTGAGGTTCGGGGATCCCTCATTTTTGGCCCCCCCTCAGATTGAGAGGGACCCGCAAATGCCACTCTCCCTGGAACCCAGGAGAGTTAATCTGTGCTGGGGCTGGAGTGCCAGGGGAGTGAGATGTCTCAGTCGGGGCCACATTCGTGAGGCTTGGGGGGGTTGGAGGCACCAGGGACGCATTCAGATAGAGCAGGGGAGCCGGCAGGGACCCTGAGAGGAGAAGTGGGAGTGAGAGCCCAGCCGGGGAGACACAAGGAAACCAGAGTCAGTCTAGTATCTCTCAGGCAGCTGGGGTAGACACCCCCCACCCCAAACCCCAGCCTCCTGTTGGATCCTCCTCCCACAGTTAACTGCCTCTGAGTCTGCACCCAAACTCCCATCGCTGCCCTGAACCTGTCCCAGAGCCTGCAACCCGCAGCCTCTCCCGCGCCCCACTCCCCAGCCATCCTGCACCGTAACCCCAGCCTCAGGCCAGCGAACCTGAGTGAGGGTGGGGGAGCCCAAGCAGCAGAGGGAGGGGGGAGTGGAATGAGTGGGGGCGTGGCCTCAGAACAGGGGCAGGGGTAGGTGCGGGGAAGGGGGCGGGGCAATGGTAGTGGCCTCTAATGCCCACACCCCTCCCTTCGGCATCGCTTATGTCCCATGTCCGCCCCCTCCTGAGCCCACAGCCGGTGCCAAGGCCTCGTGCCCAGGGCGGGGTCGCCCCTGTGAGCTGCCAGCCATACTGGGGAGAGGCGAGAGGGTCTGGGCTGCTGTGTCCGTTGCTGGCTCCTGTCAGGCCTTTGCACCAAGTCCTGGTGCAGCCTGAGCAAACCTGGGTCCTTCCCTGCTCCTCCAACACCACCTGGGCAAAGGGAGGAGAGTCCCCAACAGCCTCTGTCACTTCGGCCTCCTGTCGGGGGAACATGCCCCCTGCAGCATGATCCCCTGTAGATCTAGCCCTCTGGGCACTCACACAAGGTCTCTACACGGCAGCTGCTCTGTGCCTAGTGCTGGCACTGCAGAGCCATTTGCCACTTTGCACCCGACTGTCACCAGGTCCTTTCCATTTGCAGGGCCGGCCACATCTCCTGCCCGCTAGGCCATTGGCTGCACCCTCGTCTCGCTCCTCCTGGTGTCTGTATCCGTCATCACCTTGGTGCTGGAGAGATGGGGCCTGCCCCAGCCTGCCGGGCTGCAAGGGACTCCTGTTGGGAGCAGCTGCATGGGAACCAGAGGCCCAAGAATGGGAGAACCCTATTGACCTGCTGTGAGCAGGAGACGGGGGTGGGGAGGGGGCTGGGGAGGTACCTGTACTCAGCTCTGAATGGGGGCTGGGGAGACACAGACACTGCTGTTGATTGCTGCACTGTGGGCCCCTGGGTTACAGTCTATGCCCAGGCAGCTCCTCCAGTCACTGCCTGTCACATTACTGGATCTTGAGGGGAGCAGCCAGATCACTGCTGCACCCATAGGTGGGGGTGTTGGCCCCAGAAAATGGTAGAAAAGGGGGCCATGTGGGGTGCTGAATAGAAGCTTATTGTCTGATAGTCCTATGTAAGCTATTTATGTGGTTGTATAACGTCTGTGTGTGTAGTTAGGAATCTGTAGTCTGTGTGGATCCTGAATATTTCTCTGCATGTGGTTGAGCATTGGGCAGAGCCCGGCCTGTGGACATGCTAATTAGCGAGGCCCTGTGGGACAATGGCACTGAATGGGCCAAGGACACACCTAAAGCATGAGGGCGGACACCTAAGAGCGGCCAGCAGAGAGAGGCTGAGGACCAGGTGATCTCCTGCAGCCAAGAAGAGGCCAGGAAGGAGGGATAAATAGGCCATGTGGTCGATGCCATCTTGGTTCTCAGCTCAGCACTTCATCCCAGAGGCAGCATTGCAGGGATCGAAGAGCCTGGAAGACCTGTGAACCCATCCTGACCCTAGGATGTGCAACAAGAACTCTTAAACCAGCAGCTGTAACATCTCTGCTAGAGGCTGCATCGAGAACTGGGAGATTCGGTGCATGTAACATACTATTCCTTTAACAACCTTACTCTCATGCTTTTCTTTATTGTAATAATAAACCTTTAGGTGTTAGATGCTAAAGGATTGGCTCAGCATGATTTGTGGATAAGATCCAGAGGGTAAATTGACCAGGGATCTGTGGCTGGTTTCTTGGGACCAGACAGAACTTGTTCGGGGTAGGTGGGATTGGGTGCTAGGACCCCCACCGGTGTATGAGGCCCGGGGCCATCGGGGGCATGGATATTGCTGGGGTGCCGGAGGGGTTTTGCTCGTGAGGCTTCAGGCAGGCAGCTGAAGCGCTCTGTGGGACTGGTTTGTGGCCTGTGTGGAGAGGTCACCAGTCTGGGGGCTGTAAGGAGCCCCGGATTTGAGCAATTCGCCCTGAGCAGACGCCCTCAGCTGTGCCCAGACACGGCCCGGTCCGTCACACTGCCCCTCAGCCTGCAGGCCTCTCCTCGCTCTCAGCCAGGCCAAGGGCTGAGCCCTGCTGTGGCCTGCCCCAGCCAGCCAGCCAGCCCAGCTCCTCCTCCTGCACAAACAGTCCCGCCTGCTCCTTTAGCAAAGCAGAGCGGGCTGGTTGTGGAACTTCTGGGAGACTGAGGTTCAAGTCCCAGGTCTGCTGCAGAGCCCTTGGCCCTGCCACTCCCCTGAGTGGGCCTCAGCTCCCGTCTGTGAAACGGGGACACTGATTCTAACTCGTCTAAGGGGAGCATTTTCAAAGCCCTAAGGGAGTTGGGAGCACAAGTGTGTGACTGTGCTTTGTGCCCACTGCTTGGTGCTCCTAAATCCCCCAGGTGCTTAGCGTGGGAGCTTTTCCGGGCAGGGGCTGCGGCTAGGGTTGCCAGGTGTCCCGTTTGAACCGGACAGTCCAGTATTTGAGCTTTCTGTCCAGGAGATAAATTGAGAAAAGATCTCAATTTTCTAAATAAGATGTACTCTAGGTTGTGATGCAATGGCAAGTATGACTGGTATTTTTATTGACCATCTGGCAACCCTGGCTGCGGCTGCCTCTCACTACTCTGGTGTGGACAAAGCACTGCAGTCATCCCGGGACAACGCCCCCAGAGACGCTCTCCCTCTGGGGCAGGGTCCTTTAATGCTTTTCACACTGACATAGGCTACGGGACAGCCCCTTGGACACGGGCATGAGTGTCCCCGCGGGGCGCTATCCCCCGGACGCTGCGCAATGCAGAGAAGAGTCCTTGCTGGGATGCGCTAGGGCAAAGCCCAGGGCTGGGGCCGGACGGGAGCCCGTGAGAGGCAGCGGGGCGAGTGGGAGGCTCTAACTCTTGCTCCTGGCCAGGAAGTCCAGTGCTGGGTGACACCAAGGCCACGTCTGCACTGCAGGCATTTTGCTCAAGAACAACTGTTCTTGTGCAAAAACTTGTGGCGCGTCTACACTGCACGTGAATTCTTGTGCAAGTAAATTTGCAGTAAAGCATCAGAAAAGAGGGCTTCTTGCACAGGAGTTATTCCTCTCCCCACGAGGAATAAGCCCCTTTTGTGCAAGAGCTGTTGTGCAAGAAGGCAGCGTGGACGGGCACCAGGGGCTACTTGAGCAAGACACTTTTATGGCTAAAATGGTCATCAGAGCTTTCTTGCACGAGAAAGCGTTCACAATGCCATGGACACTCTTGTGCAGGGTGGAGGTGCTCTTGCACGAGACCTTTTGCGCAAGAACTCCGGTGTGAAACAGTTCTTGTGCAAGAAGCCTGCAGTGTAGGGCAGGGAGCAGCCTATGGGGCTACTGGAGCTGCTGGCTGCAGGATGCCCAGTCAGGGAGTGGGGGGGACCCCTAGGAATGGCTCCAACTTCCCAGAGGGGTGGCCAGAGGCAGGACATTTGCCTGGCAGGGTGAGGTGGGGGGGGCAGTGACCTCACAGGGGCTTTGGGCAGCCCTCAGCAGATCAGGCAAAGGGCAGGTGGGGAGGTGGTGACCTCACAGAGGAACCCACATCTCAGGCTGAGAAAAGGGGGGGGCGGGCCCAGGGGACTTTGGAGACCCCCGGTTGCTTTAGCTCTGGTGCGTCTCCTGCTCACAGTTGCTTTGTCCTCTGTGAGTTCCACATCCGGACAGCGTTTTGCAGAAGGTAAGAGCCCCCAGGGGTTTGGATCCCGCCCGGGGCCGGCTGGGTTCCAGGCAGGCCCAGCCCTCGGTCAAGGGCCAGAAGTGCCTGTGCAAGACCGAGCCGATAAGCAAGGGGCCATTTGGGGGCTGGGGGCAGTCGCTCTGGGGAGCTGGAACCCCTGGATTTCGCTCTGCAGGCTGCGCCCCAAGCTCCCCTTTGCTCCCCTCATTTGCAGCATGGCCAAACACATCAGGCTGTGGTTCCGGAAAGCCCTGAAGATGGCCCCAGGGCCGGTGGGAAGCAGCTCCTCCGTCCCCGCGGGCGGGGAAGCTGAATCCCACCAGCTCGGGGCGACTCGCCCACCGGCCAGGCCCCTCCGGACCTGGCTCCAGAGGCGGCTGGGAAGGCGGGACCCAGCCCAGCGGGGCAGCCGGGTAGGGTGGCTCTGGGGCCTCCTCCTCTGTGGAGAGAAACACCTGCCCCAGGAGCCCAGCCCCCATTACCACCAGGGGGCATCGCCCTGCCCGGCCCCCGGGGACCTGCCAGTCTCCGGGAGCCCCCAGCCTCTCCGCACCAGCCCCTGCAGCTGTGGGTCCAGCTCAGTGAGCAGCAGCGCCTGGGCCTCCAGCTGCAGCCGGGCCACCTCCTGCAGCCGCTCAGACCCAGGTGAGGGGCCGTGAACATGCTGGGCCCAGGGGCTCACCCAGTACACGGGGGGGCAGCCCCAGTGTCTGCCCCGCAGCCAGGGCAATGGATGGGGGCGGGAGCTGCTGCTTGGCTCTCTTGTTCCTGGTGGGGGCTCTGCTGAGGGCGTTGGCAGATGTGAGGGCGGAAGGGGGATGGGTCCCTGCGAGGGGCGTGTGGGGCCCAACCTGCCCTGGGTCCCTGACATGGAGGCGCGTGATCCCTGCTGGCCGCTGGAGTCACCCTGGTCCCTTCCCTCCCGCACAGAGCCCCCCTGCGCCTCGGCGGAGCTCTGCCAGGAGCGGATGGACTCCCGGGTGGAGGAAGGGGCCATCTATGATATTGAAGAGCAGCTCCACACCCGGGACACGGTAGGAACCTTCTCCACACGGGGGGGACCCGAGATTGTCCGGCCCCTTCCCAGCACGTCCCCCCCTCCGGGAGGGGCTTGTCCCTGGGGATCCCCCTGGGGCCCCTTCTCCTGCATGACCTGGGCCCCCCAAGCTGAGGTCTCTTGTCATGCACCAGCTGGGCCCCCACAAGCCTGAGGAAGCAGTTGGGGGGGGAGTGTGGGTGCTTGGACAACCGGCAGCTCCCACCTCCACTCCTGGGAGGCCTGAGCCCTGCAGCTGTCCGTGGGGGGCAGGCAGGCCCCAGGCTCACAGACTCTCTCTGGGGTGCAGAGCCCAGCCGCCCTGCAGCGGTTCCTCCTGGCCGTCCCCCCCGCCTGCCTCGCCGCCCTCCAAAGGGGCGAGGACACCCTGGCGCCGCGCTGCTGCAAGGACACCATGATGGCCAGGATCGTGGTGAGCGAGTCGCGGCGGCCGGGAGGAGGGGAGGGGATACGTGGGGTGTACAGGGGTCTGCCTGGGCCATGGCGGCGGGTGGGGGTGCTGGAAATGGGATGGGTGGGGCCAGGAGTGCTGGAGGGGGAGGGGGAGGTGGACATGGGGAGGGTGGGTGGGGATGCTGGAGGAGGGAGGGACACAGAAATGGGGCAGGTCTGGGGTGCTGGACAGGGAGGGGGATTCGGAACAGGGAGGGGTCTCCCCGGGCCATGGGGGGGGGAGCTGGAAGGTTAGCAGAGCGGGCTGCTGAGGATGCGCCTGGGGAGCAGGGATGAGGAGGTTCAGAGGCTGGTCACCAGGGCAGTGAGGGGCAGGAGACGGCCTGGGGACAAGGATTGAGCTGGTCCCGGTTTGGGAGGGGGGTGCTGGGAGGGGCCCTGTGCCGGGCAGGGGGGCTACAGGCCAGCGGGAGGCAGTGGGGTTGGATCCTGCTGGGTGGGGGCGCTGGCCGTGTGAGCGTCTCTTGGGGGCCCCAGCCTCACACGCCCCTTTGTCTCCTTGGGTCTCACAGGAGATCATGGAGGACTCCCCCACCCCACTGGTCTTGGCCGACTGCCTCAACGCCGCCTGCAGCCTCAGGTACCGACCCCCCCCCCCCCCGCCGGCTCCCCCCCAGAGCAGATCCCCTGACCAGGGAGTGGGAAAGTCTCTGTCTCCTGGGCTATGTCTAGACTGCAAGCCTCTTTCGAAAGAGAGCACCCAGTGAGTCTGGATGCTCTCTTTCGAAGAAGCCCTAGTTCCATTCAAGAACGCCTTCGTTCGAAAGAAGCACTTTCCAAAGAAGGCGTTCTTCCTCGTGAAATGAGGTTTACCGCCGTGGAAAGAAAAGCCGCGTTCTTTCGATTTAATTTCGAAAGAACGCGACTGCAGTCTAGACGCAGGTGATGTTTTTTCGGAAAAAGGCTACTTTTCCCGAAAAACCCCCTGAGTCTGGACACAGCCCTGCTGCTGAATTAACAGTCTCTGCCCCTCTCTCCTGCCAGCACCTTGCAGCCTCCCCTACAGGCCCAGCTCCTGAGCCCCCTGCTGAGGGCGGCCGTGGGACAGACTGTGTCTGGGGACTGGCAGCAGGAGCCCATCCACACACAGGTACGTCCCTCCGGGCCCTGCTCCCGGGCTGGGCTGGAGCTCCAGAGAGGAGTGGGGGTGGGGGCAGAGGGAGAGAAGAAGCTGCAGGTTTGGATCCTTCCCTCCAGGTTTCCCGTTGCTCTCCCTGGGGGCCCGTCCCTTCCATGCCCAGCCTGGGCTCCTCCCTGCTCTGCGAGGCGGCTCAGACCCTGCTCAAGGCTGCACCCCGGAGCCAGCGGGTGGCCTGGATTCCCCAACCCCCCTCTGACCCAGGGCTCCCCCTTGTCTTGCAGCAGTTCATCCGGGCCCTTCCCGTCGACCTCCAGGCCCTACTGGCAAGCCTCCTCGCCGAGTCCCCAGACACCGCCAGGCTGCAGCTGATCATGGAGGTGAGCCCCGTGGGGGGGACGGGGCCATTGTCCCTGCTTCCTCGGGGGGCCGAGAGAGGAGCTGTGTCAGTGGCTGGGCGTGGGGGGGGGGCACAGTCTGAGAGGAGCCCCAGGCTCTGCCCAGAACCGGCGCCTCCCTACGGGTCCTGACCTGCCTCTTTCCCCCCCAGCACCTGAGCCCGTGGCTGGAGTCCCGCCTGCCCCAGGAGCGAGCCAGGGCCCTTGGCAGCACCACGGCCCTGCTGGGAGTCGCCACCACCCTCCCGGGGTTTGAGGTAAGTGACCTCGGAGCCGGGGGGTCTGGGGCTGCAGGGCGTGGGGCTGGGAGCGTCCCCGGGAGGCAGAGCTGGGAATGGGCCGGGAATGGGCCGCGTTCTCCTTTCCCCGGGGAGGGGCGACCCTGGGCCTTTCCGGGGGGCACCTGGGCCCCAGACTGGGGAGTGGCCGTCAGTGGATCCCTTGTTCCACCCCCGGAGTGACCCTTCAGTCGGGGCCATTGCTCAGGGTTGTCTCCTCGCAAGGACGGCCCCGCCCCGCCCCGCCCCGCCCCGGGAGGTGTCTCTGTCCGTCCCCGAGCTCAGAACCGCCTCGGCGGCCGTTAGCATGGGACGTGCAGCCCCAGGATGCTGAGGGACCCCCCCTCTTCTCTCCCCTCAGAACTCCGCCGACTGGCCGAGGATGGGTCACCACGTGGCCCAGCTGGGCCTTTTTATTTCGGACCCATCCGAAGACGTCAGCCGGCTGGCCCGGAAGGGGGTGCACAGCCTGTACCGACTCCTCCTGCACCACAGGGGTAAGGAACCCAGCCGGGACCTGGGCCCCAGGGACACCCTGAGGGTGCCGGCGGCGGGGGGAGGGGACCCAGCCCTTTTCCCCCAGACTGGCCCAAGGGGGGATGCGTCCCTCTGTGTTCCCGTCCTGCCCCCTGTGCCCCTCCATTTGCCCAGGGATGCCTGCAGGGGCCCATGGGAGGGGAAGGGCTCAGACCTGCCAGCAGAATCACCCTGGTTTGTCTCTTGCAGGCCTCAACATCCACCAGGCAGAGGACCTGTGGTGCAGGCACTACTATAAGGAGAGATGGGTCCTGGCGCATAGCAACACCGTGCGGGTGGGAGAGGTAAGGACGCGCTGCCAGGGCAGGGCAGGGCTCGGGGGTGGGGCTGGCTGGGGCCCTCGTGCGGGTAGGACGCGGGGTGGGAGCGGGGAGTCGCTGATCGAATGGTCGATGCATTTTCCCTCGACTATTCGAGCCGTGGACAGGGCGGCGCTGCCCCTTTGTGACGCTGTCCCGGCGTTTCAAAGGGGCGGCGCTTCCTAGGGGCAGCGCCGCACCTTGCCCCGGATCTCCCGTAGGAGGGGAAGCAGGGCGGGGGGGGGGGCAACACTTTTTGATGGAGGTCGCTCCAAGATGTTGGCCAGTGGCCTAGGGCTGCTCTGTTGTGCGGAGGGGGGTGAGGTCTGGGAGGGTCTTGGGGGCAGGAGGAAGATGTGACCTGGGGCAGGGGTTAGGGTGCAGGGTGAGGAGAGCGTCTGGGTGCAGGGTCTGGAAGGGAGTTTGCAGAAGGAGGAAGCTGTTTTAGCCCCAGGAGTTGGGGCCGGGCTCTGGGCCGTCAGCTGAAACCTCCCGTGCTCTTGATTTCAGGTCTTTGGGCAGCTCTTCACGCCAGAGCAGGAGAACTGCTTTTTAGACAAGGCTCTGCTCGCTGCCCACTCCCCCCTGAGGCGCCCCAGCCAGGCCGGGCTGGTCCTGGCCCACGCCCTGCATGGGCAGGCCCATCAGCTCCTGGGATACATGGTGAGCAGCCGGAGCAGATGCAGGAGAGTGGGGCAGGGCCAGGGTCTCCTTCCCATCCCCTCAGGGAGTCCCCCGCCCCTTTCCTCATGCTGCCCCCACCCCACGTCCCTGCTGGGTGGGTCAGAAGCTCACCCTGCGGGCCTGACGGGGGGTGACCAGAGAGCAGAACAAGTCTCAGCGCAGGGGGGAGGAGGGTGGAAATGCTGGGGGGGCCCAGTACCCCTGAGTCCCCAGGGATGAATGTGACGGATTCTGCTTCCCTTGCAGCAGGAAGACAGCCAGTGAGAGCACAAGGAGCTGAGGAGCCAGCAGCTGCGTCCCCCTCCCCCCAACCCTCCCAATTGTATAGAATGTATTTCAATTCGGATTAAATAACGTTTCAAAAACCATTTGGATCAGGCTTTGTCAATAATTTTTAATGGGGGGGGGGCATTTTGGCAAGTGGTCAAGGGCCACATTTCTACCGAGGAGTTTGGGGTCTGGGACGGGGCGGTTGGGTGCAGAAGAGAGCTGAGGGGAGGAGCCTGGGTGCGCACCGTCCATTGCATCATCACGCGGCGCCATTGTGCTAGTGCTGGAGCTTGGGTGACTGGTTTAATTTGAATGTTTACACAGATTAGGTGTTTTAACTTTAGGAAACTTCATTTTAAATAAGGTAAAATGTTAATTTCTGTCTACCACAAAGGGTTTCAAAGTTTTCTTTATTAAAGGCAGGGATGAGGAACCTTTTTTGTCTCCAGGGCCACTGACCCCCAGAAAAACCAGTTGGGGACCACACACGGGAAGAGCAAAATACAAAAACCCTTCTTCCAAAACCCACAAGCCTCACTGAGGTGAGGGGAAGGGACAGGGAGGACTGAGGTTCGGGGATCCCTCATTTTTGGCCCCCCCTCAGATTGAGAGGGACCCGCAAATGCCACTCTCCCTGGAACCCAGGAGAGTTAATCTGTGCTGGGGCTGGAGTGCCAGGGGAGTGAGATGTCTCAGTCGGGGCCACATTCGTGAGGCTTGGGGGGGTTGGAGGCACCAGGGACGCATTCAGATAGAGCAGGGGAGCCGGCAGGGACCCTGAGAGGAGAAGTGGGAGTGAGAGCCCAGCCGGGGAGACACAAGGAAACCAGAGTCAGTCTAGTATCTCTCAGGCAGCTGGGGTAGACACCCCCCACCCCAAACCCCAGCCTCCTGTTGGATCCTCCTCCCACAGTTAACTGCCTCTGAGTCTGCACCCAAACTCCCATCGCTGCCCTGAACCTGTCCCAGAGCCTGCAACCCGCAGCCTCTCCCGCGCCCCACTCCCCAGCCATCCTGCACCGTAACCCCAGCCTCAGGCCAGCGAACCTGAGTGAGGGTGGGGGAGCCCAAGCAGCAGAGGGAGGGGGGAGTGGAATGAGTGGGGGCGTGGCCTCAGAACAGGGGCAGGGGTAGGTGCGGGGAAGGGGGCGGGGCAATGGTAGTGGCCTCTAATGCCCACACCCCTCCCTTCGGCATCGCTTATGTCCCATGTCCGCCCCCTCCTGAGCCCACAGCCGGTGCCAAGGCCTCGTGCCCAGGGCGGGGTCGCCCCTGTGAGCTGCCAGCCATACTGGGGAGAGGCGAGAGGGTCTGGGCTGCTGTGTCCGTTGCTGGCTCCTGTCAGGCCTTTGCACCAAGTCCTGGTGCAGCCTGAGCAAACCTGGGTCCTTCCCTGCTCCTCCAACACCACCTGGGCAAAGGGAGGAGAGTCCCCAACAGCCTCTGTCACTTCGGCCTCCTGTCGGGGGAACATGCCCCCTGCAGCATGATCCCCTGTAGATCTAGCCCTCTGGGCACTCACACAAGGTCTCTACACGGCAGCTGCTCTGTGCCTAGTGCTGGCACTGCAGAGCCATTTGCCACTTTGCACCCGACTGTCACCAGGTCCTTTCCATTTGCAGGGCCGGCCACATCTCCTGCCCGCTAGGCCATTGGCTGCACCCTCGTCTCGCTCCTCCTGGTGTCTGTATCCGTCATCACCTTGGTGCTGGAGAGATGGGGCCTGCCCCAGCCTGCCGGGCTGCAAGGGACTCCTGTTGGGAGCAGCTGCATGGGAACCAGAGGCCCAAGAATGGGAGAACCCTATTGACCTGCTGTGAGCAGGAGACGGGGGTGGGGAGGGGGCTGGGGAGGTACCTGTACTCAGCTCTGAATGGGGGCTGGGGAGACACAGACACTGCTGTTGATTGCTGCACTGTGGGCCCCTGGGTTACAGTCTATGCCCAGGCAGCTCCTCCAGTCACTGCCTGTCACATTACTGGATCTTGAGGGGAGCAGCCAGATCACTGCTGCACCCATAGGTGGGGGTGTTGGCCCCAGAAAATGGTAGAAAAGGGGGCCATGTGGGGTGCTGAATAGAAGCTTATTGTCTGATAGTCCTATGTAAGCTATTTATGTGGTTGTATAACGTCTGTGTGTGTAGTTAGGAATCTGTAGTCTGTGTGGATCCTGAATATTTCTCTGCATGTGGTTGAGCATTGGGCAGAGCCCGGCCTGTGGACATGCTAATTAGCGAGGCCCTGTGGGACAATGGCACTGAATGGGCCAAGGACACACCTAAAGCATGAGGGCGGACACCTAAGAGCGGCCAGCAGAGAGAGGCTGAGGACCAGGTGATCTCCTGCAGCCAAGAAGAGGCCAGGAAGGAGGGATAAATAGGCCATGTGGTCGATGCCATCTTGGTTCTCAGCTCAGCACTTCATCCCAGAGGCAGCATTGCAGGGATCGAAGAGCCTGGAAGACCTGTGAACCCATCCTGACCCTAGGATGTGCAACAAGAACTCTTAAACCAGCAGCTGTAACATCTCTGCTAGAGGCTGCATCGAGAACTGGGAGATTCGGTGCATGTAACATACTATTCCTTTAACAACCTTACTCTCATGCTTTTCTTTATTGTAATAATAAACCTTTAGGTGTTAGATGCTAAAGGATTGGCTCAGCATGATTTGTGGGTAAGATCCAGAGGGTAAATTGATCAGGGATCTGTGGCTGGTTTCTTGGGACCAGACAGAACTTGTTCGGGGTAGGTGGGATTGGGTGCTAGGACCCCCACCGGTGTATGAGGCCCGGGGCCATCGGGGGCATGGATATTGCTGGGGTGCCGGAGGGGTTTTGCTCGTGAGGCTTCAGGCAGGCAGCTGAAGCGCTCTGTGGGACTGGTTTGTGGCCTGTGTGGAGAGGTCACCAGTCTGGGGGCTGTAAGGAGCCCCGGATTTGAGCAATTCGCCCTGAGCAGACGCCCTCAGCTGTGCCCAGACACGGCCCGGTCCGTCACACTGCCCCTCAGCCTGCAGGCCTCTCCTCGCTCTCAGCCAGGCCAAGGGCTGAGCCCTGCTGTGGCCTGCCCCAGCCAGCCAGCCAGCCCAGCTCCTCCTCCTGCACAAACAGTCCCGCCTGCTCCTTTAGCAAAGCAGAGCGGGCTGGTTGTGGAACTTCTGGGAGACTGAGGTTCAAGTCCCAGGTCTGCTGCAGAGCCCTTGGCCCTGCCACTCCCCTGAGTGGGCCTCAGCTCCCGTCTGTGAAACGGGGACACTGATTCTAACTCATCTAAGGGGAGCATTTTCAAAGCCCTAAGGGAGTTGGGAGCACAAGTGTGTGACTGTGCTTTGTGCCCACTGCTTGGTGCTCCTAAATCCCCCAGGTGCTTAGCGTGGGAGCTTTTCCGGGCAGGGGCTGCGGCTAGGGTTGCCAGGTGTCCCGTTTGAACCGGACAGTCCAGTATTTGAGCTTTCTGTCCAGGAGATAAATTGAGAAAATATCTCAGTTTTCTAAATAAGATGTACTCTAGGTTGTGATGCAATGGCAAGTATGTCTGGTATTTTTATTGACCATCTGGCAACCCTGGCTGCGGCTGCCTCTCACTACTCTGGTGTGGACAAAGCACTGCAGTCATCCCAGGACAACGCCCCCATAGACGCTCTCCCTCTGGGGCAGGTTCCTTTAATGCTTTTCACACTGACATAGGCTACGGGACAGCCCCTTGGACACGGGCATGAGTGTCCCCGCGGGGCGGTATCCCCCGGACGCTGCGCAATGCAGAGAAGAGGGGTGAGTCCTGGGGGATTGGTGGGACAAGAGACGTTCCGTTATTTTAACCCCACCCGCTATAAAGCAGCAAAACCCTGGGTCCAGGTACTCAAAAGTGCAGGGCTCTGCTTCTGCGGGATTAGCCGCCCCTTCTCGGCTGGGAACACGCAGGCGAAGCATCAAAGGGCTCCCACCCCACTGAGATGGTGACTGCATGTCTCGGGAAGGGAAGAATCCAGCCATGGGGGGGGGGGATCCCCTCTGGCACTGACAGAGAGGCCCAGAGACATGCAGAAGGAAAGTTCGGGAGGGAGGGGGCAGAGATACCAGGTAGGGAGGAGGACGGAGGTGCAGCTAACTCTGGTACTCGTGACACCCAGACCCCATCTCTCCCCACCTCCTTGGACCCAGGCAGCAGCTGCTCCTTTTTGTCTCCTCTCCCATTGACTGCCGCCCTCCTCACCACCAGGTCTCCCAAAGGTTCCTCTCCCCAAATGTTTCCCACTCCCCTCCCACTGTTCCTCGCTCCCAAATCCCTGGGGTCCTGTCAAACAAACGTCTCTTCCTCCCTCCTGTGGCTGGCACCTCCATGTCCTGTAGCCTGGCCCCCCTCCCTTTACTCCATCCTTCACCAACCCTTCCAGCTCCTTGAGTTCCATTTCTTCCAGCCTCCACCCCAACTCCCTACATCTGCATCTCCACCCCAGCCCTGCCTCCCAGCCCCGCCTCTTAGCCCCCGGCCCCAAACCTTCCCTTCCCTGGTTCTTCCCTCCCCAAACTGCCTGTTCTGCTTATTTCTAGGCCAGGGGTGAAGCAGGAGCCATTCTGCTGGGCACTCTGCAAACTCAGAACAAGGACAGTCCCAGCCCCACACATCTGGCCCTTGAAGAACAAACCCAGAGGCAGAGGGACCTGGACAGACGGGATGGTGGGGGCAATTTCCCTCAGCAGCTTGGGCCGTCCTGGCAGAATGGTGTCTCAGTCTCCTAGGAGATCACGGTAGTGGGAACCAACTGTCCATGTTGTGCTAGACAAGGGCGATAGGAAGCCGCTCTGGGGTGCCCCACTAAGCCTGGCGGGCTGGGGGCGGGGCTTTGGGTGCTGTCAGCACGCTGGGCTGCACAGCCACAGTGTACTCCAGGGATCTGGTGGCCAAGTAGTGTAGTGGCTGCACTCCCAGTCCCCTGCCCTGAGCCTCCAAACACCCCCCACCACCTACCCCTGACTCCTGCACCACAATCCCTGCACTGCGCCCCCCCTCACTCCTGGACTCCCTGCCCTGAGCTCCCCACACCCATACACTCCCCAGCCCCCTGTCCTGAGCTCCACCATACCCCTGCCCTGAGCTCCCCATCCTCCCACACTCCCCACCCCCTGCCCTGAGCTCCCCCACATCCTCACACTCCTCATCCCCCGCCCTGAGCTCCCCATACTCCCACATTCCCCATCCCACTGCTCTGAGCTCCCCCACATCTACAGACTTCCCACCCCCCTGCCCTGAGCTCCCCCACATCCTCACACTCCATCCCCCTAACCTGAGCTCCCCACACCCACACACCCCAGCCCTGAGCTCCCTGGATTCCACACATTCAAATTTCTCACAGGTAATTTCCTGTCATTCAGTTTGGACACAGACCGGCTAACCTTGTGAGGAGGGCTTTAAACTAGGTTCGACGGGGACAGGTGAGCAAAGCCCACAGGTAAGTGCTGAATGTGCGGGACTGAGAGATGGGTTGGAAATGGGGGGGATTACGGCCTATAATGGGAAGGAAAAAGGAGGATCAGGGCACAACAGGGAGGCAAGATCAAATCAGTATCTTAGATGCCTATATACAAATCCAAGAAGTATGGGTAATAAGCAGGAAGAACTGGAATTGCTAACCAATAAATACAACTTTGATATCATTGGTATTACAGAAACCTGGTGGGATGGGACGCATGATTGGAATGTTGGTATGGAAGGGTACGGCTTGCTCAGGAAGGACAGACAGGGAAAAAAGGGAGGAGGGGTTGCCTTGTATATTAAAAATGTACACACTTGGACTGAAGTGGAGATGAACGTAGGAGATAGCTGTGTAGACAGTCTCTGGGTTAAGCTAAAAGGGGTAAAAAACGAGGGTGATATCATGCTAGGAGTCTACTACAGGCCACCTAGCCAGGTGGAAGAGGTGGATGAGGCCTTTTTTAAACAATTAACAAAACTAGCCAAAGCCCAAGATTTGGTGGTGATGGGGGACTTCAACTATCCAGACATATGTTGGGAAACTAACACAGCGGGGCGCAGGCTATCCAATAAGTTTCTGGACTGCATTGGAGACAACTTTCTGTTTCAGAAGGTTGAAAAAACTACCAGAGGAGAAGCTGTTCTGGATTTGGTTTTAAGAAATAGGGAGGAACTAGTTGAGAACTTGAAAGTGGAAGACAGTATAGGGGACAGTGATCATGAAATAATAGAGTTCATGATCTTAAGGAAAGGTAGAAGGGAGACCAGCACAATTGAGGTAATGGATTTCAGGAAGGCAGATTTTGATAAGCTCAGAGAACTTGTAGGTAAGGTCCCATGGGAAGCAAGACTGAAGGGAAAAACAACTGAGGAGAGTTGGAAGTATTTCAAAGGGACGTTGTTAAGGGCCCAAAAGCAAACAATTCCGCTGTGTAGGAAAGATAGAAAAGATGGCAAAAGACCAGCTTGGCTTAACAAGGAGATCTTGCATGATCTCAAAATAAAAAAGGAGTCGTATAAAAAATGGAAACTAGGACAACTAACAAAGGATGAATATAGGCAAGCAACACGGGAATGCAGGGGCAAGATTAGAAAGGCAAAGGCACAAAATGAGATCAAACTAGCTACAGGCATAAAGGGAAACAAGAAGACCTTTTATAAATACATTAAAAGCAAGAGGAAGACCAAGGACAGGGTAGGCCCACTGCTTAGTGAGGAGGGAGAAGCAGTAACAGGAAACTTGGAAATGGCAGAGATGCTCAATGACTTCTTTGTTTCGGTCTTCACCGAGAAGTCTGGAGGTGTGCCTAACGTAGTGAATACAAGCAGAGAGAGGGTAAGTTTAGAAGATAGGATACACAAAGAAGAAGTTAAAAATCACTTAGGAAAGTTAGATGTCAGCAAGTCACCAGCTCCTGATGAAATGCATCCCAGGATACTCAAGGAGCTGATAGAGGAGCTATCTGAGCCTTTAGCTATGATTTTTGAAAAATCATGGCAGACAGGGGAGATTCCAGAAGACTGGAAAAGGGCAAATATTGTGCCCATCTATAAAAAGGGGAATAAGAACAACCCAGGAAACTACAGACCGGTCAGTTTAACGTCTGTCCCAGGGAAGATAATGGAGCAGGTAATTAAGGAAATCATATGCAAACACTTGGAAGGTAATAAAGTGATAGGGAATAGCCAGCATGGGTTTGTGAAGAACAAGTCATGCCACACTAATCTGATAGCTTTCTTTGATAGGATAACGAGCCTTGTGGATAAGGGAGAAGCGGTGGATGTCATATACCTAGACTTTAGTAAGGCATTTGATACGGTCTCGCATGATATTCTTATTGATAAACTAGGCAAATATAACTTAGATAGGGCCACGATAAGGTGGGTGCATAATTGGTTGGATAACCGTAGTCAGAGAGTTGTTGTTAACGGTTCTAAATCCTGCTGGAAAGGGATAACAAGTGGAGTTCCTCAAGGGTCTGTTTTGGGACCCGTACTGTTCAATATCTTCATCAATGATGTAGATATTGGGATAGAGAGTACACTTATTAAGTTTGCAGATGATACCAAACTGGGTGGGGTTGCAACTTCTTTGGAGGAGAGGGACATAATTCAAAATGACCTTAGCAAGTTAGAGAAATGGTCAGAGGTAAACAGGATGAGGTTTAAGAAAGAGAAATGCAAAGTGCTCCACTTAGGAAGGAACAATCAGTTCCATACATACAAGATGGGAAGCGACTGTCTAGGAAGGAGCATGGTGGAAAGAGATCTAGGGGTCATAGTGGACCACAAGTTGAATATGAGTCAACAGTGTGATGCTGTTGCAAAAAAAGCAAATATGATTCTAGGTTGTATCAACAGGTGTGTTGTAAGCAAAACTCGTGAAGTTGTGGTACCGCCCCAGGGTCAGGAGCATGTCAGGTCTCTTCAGACATGCATGTGCCTATTGGGCCACGGCCCCTGGGTGTCACGCAGCTGGAGCGTGGCGTGGCATGTGCTTGCACGTGCACAGGTGTCTGTGTGATCCATGGGAGGCATGGCCCACGTGCGCGGTCCCTGGTCTCCCTCCCGCCTCCTCCCCCGAACTACTTAATTCGAACTACTTACCCGGTACGGTCTCCCTGGATGACCCTGCCGACTCCAGTGCTGGAACTCCTTGTGGTGGCCCCTCCGGTGTGCCCAGGTCAGGGCCCTCCAGTCCCGGCTCGCTGCCTCCCGGGCTGGCACGGACCGCCCCGCCCCCCAAGAGTCGGTCGAGGGCAGGGAAGTAGGGGCAGGTGGCAGCCCCTGCTGCGGCGCCGCCCCTGGTGGCCCTGGCGTACGCCTGCCGCAGCTGTTTTACTTTCAGGTGCACCTGCTCCTGGGTGGCCTGTGTCCCTTTCGGGCCATGGCGGCCGCTATGCGCCCGTAGACGGCCACGTTCCTCCTCCTAGTACAGAGATCATGGACGCTGGGGGCCTGCCCCCAAACCTCAATGAGGTCCATGACCTCCACACTAGACCAGGAGGGTGCGCGCCATCTACGGCCCCTGGCTGGCCCCTGGGTGCTGGGGGACTGGGCGGGGGGACGGCTCGCTGGCACTGGCTGCCTGGCTCATCCTGCAGCCCCTGGTTCGGGGCAGAGACTGCTGGCAGGGCTGGCTCTGGCAAGTGCCGTCTGGCCAGAGTCTACCCCTTTAAGGGCCCCAGGGCTGGGGAGAGGAGAGGAGTTTTCCTGCTTTGGCCCAGAGCAGCCACCAGGGGAACCTGGGGAGGGCTGGGCTCCAGCTACTTCGAATTAAGTGGCTACACAGCCCTTAATTCCAACTACTGAATTCGAATTTGGCGTTACTCCTGATAGAATGAGGTTTACCTAGTTCGAATTAAGTCCAGACTAGCGGTTTGTATGAGTAGCACCTATGAAAGTTAATTCCAACTAACGGCTGTTAGTTCGAATTAACTTTGTAGTGTAGACATACCCATAGTTCCTATACAACTAACAGCTAATGGGTAGTCTCCAGTAGTTTAAATCTTGGGGCATTTGGAAAAGGAGGGGGAGCTACATGTGTGCGGGGTGTATTGTTGCCCTCTGCTGGATGGACTGTAAATGCTTTATGTATGTATCATATGCCCTATAGTGCTAACAGTTAATGGAGATTCTCCTCTAGCTCACACCTGGCATTTTCTAAAGTAATATATGTGTGTGTATGTGCGAGAGAGAGCAAGAGCCTGGGGGCTCCCTCATGTCTCCTCCCCATCCTGATCTGCTTGGCTTAAGTGCAGGAAAGAAGAAGTAGTGAGCTTTGTGTATTTGACATCAGGTGGAAGCAGGGGAATGGAGGAGTAGTGGGAACAAGAGCACTTGGCTTCTTTTCCTGCAGACCGAGAGGGGTGGGGATTGGCTCGAGCTATATAAATCAGATGCTGCTCCATGCCTCAGTTTCCTCCTTCATACAATGCCGATGACACAGAGAATGTTTGTAAAGTGCCTTGTTGTTAGCCCATGGGGCAGAGGGGGTAACTCGGTCTCAGAAGCAGACTGGGGGGAGGTAAAACCCTACCTAGGCAGCGCTGGTTCCACTACGTCACGCTGCCAGACCGGTCTGAGTGGGTCCCTCTCTTGGCTGCTCCTCCCCCCAGGAGGAGTGGGTTCCTCTCCATCGGCTGCAGGAACCAGCATTTCAAGGTCTTTGCCAATGGGCAGCCGTTCTGCAATTCAGCTCTGCCGCGGCTTCCAGCAGATCGATACACTGGAGATCGATGGTGCCGTGGTCGGGTCCTGTGCCCAGTTCTGAGCCCGACCGGTGCCGCTGCCCAGACGGAGATGAGTGGCACACACACGACACCCCCCTACGGCCGCCCTCGCAGACCCAATAAACCTCTCCCTTTCGCAGAACGACTCTGCTCCTGCGTGGTTCTGGGGCTACTTGTGTGTGTGTCCTAGACCCCCTTTCTGCTCACCGCAGATATAGACTCTTCTGCAGGTAGAGCTGAGTGCGACGCCTGCACTGGGATGGCATATTGGGATAATGTACTGACAGCTCCTCTGCGCCACCCCTCCTTTTCCTGCCGCTGCAACATCAAATTAACCTTCCTGGTCTGCCCCCGTCCTCCCTCCGGTACCAGGAGACCCCACTCATGATGGGAGGGGCTGCAAACTGGGGAGCAGGCTACTGCAGGGCTGAGGGCAGCAAACCAGCCCCCAGAGCCCTGCAGGGCCTGGCCACGGGGAAGGGGAACTGATGTGAGCAGCATTTAGAGCTGGGGGGGGGCTGTGGGGAGGAGGACAACGGAGCCACGAGCAGGACAGGGGGTGAGCCAGCACCAGTGAGTCTCAGGGGGTATGTCTACACTACCCCGCTAGTTCGAACTAGGGGGGTAATGTATGCATACCGAACTTGCTAATGAAGCCCGGGATTTGAATTTCCCGGGCTTTATTAGCATAAAGCCGGTGCCGCCATTTTTAAAAGCCGGCTAGTGCGAACCCCGTGCCGTGGAACGAGGAGTACAGATAGTTCGGAATGGCTACGTAGTCAGAACTATCTAGCCCGTGCCGCGTGTAGCCGTGCGGCACGGGTTTCGCACTAGCCGGCTTTTTAAAAATGGCGGCGCCGGCTTTATGCTAATGAAGCCCGGGAAATTCAAATCCCGGGCTTCATTAGCAAGTTTGGTATGCATACATTACCCCCCTAGTTCGAACTGCTTTGTGGGGTGCAGAACAATGACTGCTCCCGAGGGGGGAAAGGAAGGTGCCTGCACTGCAGGGCCTCCCTGGAGAGACAGTATCGGTCCCTGGCAGACAAAGGTGGAACCAGTTCCAGGGCCTGGCCAGGAAAGAGCCCAAGTCCTGGGAGAAATCAGGCTCCATGCTCAGCTGTGAGTCCGAGTCCCATAGACAAAAGCGCCCCAGGGCAGTGGTGGATTCTCCACATGTCAATGGGTCTAGTGCAGGCCAGAGGCCTTGCTGGGATGCGCTAGGGCAAAGCCCAGGGCTGGGGCCGGACGGGAGCCCGTGAGAGGCAGCGGGGCGAGTGGGAGGCTCTAACTCTTGCTCCTGGCCAGGAAGTCCAGTGCTGGGTGACACCAAGGCCACGTCTGCACTGCAGGCATTTTGCTCAAGAACAACTGTTCTTGTGCAAAAACTTGTGGCGCGTCTACACTGCACGTGAATTCTTGTGCAAGTAAATTTGCAGTAAAGCATCAGAAAAGAGGGCTTCTTGCACAGGAGTTATTCCTCTCCCCACGAGGAATAAGCCCCTTTTGTGCAAGAGCTGTTGTGCAAGAAGGCAGCGTGGACGGGCACCAGGGGCTTCTTGAGCAAGACACTTTTATGGCTAAAATGGTCATCAGAGCTTTCTTGCACAAGAAAGCGTTCACAATGCCATGGACACTCTTGTGCAAAAGCACATGGCAGGGTGGAGGTGCTCTTGCACGAGACCTTTTGCGCAAGAACTCCGGTGTGAAACAGTTCTTGTGCAAGAAGCCTGCAGTGTAGGGCAGGGAGCAGCCTATGGGGCTACTGGAGCTGCTGGCTGCAGGATGCCCAGTCAGGGAGTGGGGGGGACCCCTAGGAATGGCTCCAACTTCCCAGAGGGGTGGCCAGAGGCAGGACATTTGCCTGGCAGGGTGAGGTGGGGGGGGCAGTGACCTCACAGGGGCTTTGGGCAGCCCTCAGCAGATCAGGCAAAGGGCAGGTGGGGAGGTGGTGACCTCACAGAGGAACCCACATCTCAGGCTGATAAAGGGGGGGGCGGGCCCAGGGGACTTTGGAGACCCCCGGTTGCTTTAGCTCTGGTGCGTCTCCTGCTCACAGTTGCTTTGTCCTCTGTGAGTTCCACATCCGGACAGCGTTTTGCAGAAGGTAAGAGCCCCCAGGGGTTTGGATCCCGCCCGGGGCCGGCTGGGTTCCAGGCAGGCCCAGCCCTCGGTCAAGGGCCAGAAGTGCCTGTGCAAGACCGAGCCGATAAGCAAGGGGCCATTTGGGGGCTGGGGGCAGTCGCTCTGGGGAGCTGGAACCCCTGGATTTCGCTCTGCAGGCTGCGCCCCAAGCTCCCCTTTGCTCCCCTCATTTGCAGCATGGCCAAACACATCAGGCTGTGGTTCCGGAAAGCCCTGAAGATGGCCCCAGGGCCGGTGGGAAGCAGCTCCTCCGTCCCCGCGGGCGGGGAAGCTGAATCCCACCAGCTCGGGGCGACTCGCCCACCGGCCAGGCCCCTCCGGACCTGGCTCCAGAGGCGGCTGGGAAGGCGGGACCCAGCCCAGCGGGGCAGCCGGGTAGGGTGGCTCTGGGGCCTCCTCTGTGGAGAGAAACACCTGCCCCAGGAGCCCAGCCCCCATTACCACCTGGGGGCATCGCCCTGCCCGGCCCCCGGGGACCTGCCAGTCTCCGGGAGCCCCCAGCCTCTCCGCACCAGCCCCTGCAGCTGTGTGTCCAGCTCAGTGAGCAGCAGCGCCTGGGCCTCCAGCTGCAGCCGGGCCACCTCCTGCAGCCGCTCAGACCCAGGTGAGGGGCCGTGAACATGCTGGGCCCAGGGGCTCACCCAGTACACGGGGGGGCAGCCCCAGTGTCTGCCCCACAGCCAGGGCAATGGATGGGGGCGGGAGCTGCTGCTTGGCTCTCTTGTTCCTGGAGGGGGCTCTGCTGAGGGCGTTGGCAGATGTGAGGGTGGAAGGGGGATGGGTCCCTGCGAGGGGCGTGTGGGGCCCAACCTGCCCTGGGTCCCTGACATGGGGGCGCGTGACCCCTGCTGGCCGCTGGAGTCACCCTGGTCCCTTCCCTCCCGCACAGAGCCCCCCTGCGCCTCGGCGGAGCTCTGCCAGGAGCGGATGGACTCCCGGGTGGAGGAAGGGGCCATCTATGATATTGAAGAGCAGCTCCACACCCGGGACACGGTAGGAACCTTCTCCACACGGGGGGGGACCCGAGATTGTCCGGCCCCTTCCCAGCACGTCCCCCCCTCCGGGAGGGGCTTGTCCCTGGGGATCCCCCTGGGGCCCCTTCTCCTGCATGACCTGGGCCCCCCAAGCTGAGGTCTCTTGTCATGCACCAGCTGGGCCCCCACAAGCCTGAGGAAGCAGTTGGGGGGGGAGTGTGGGTGCTTGGACAACCGGCAGCTCCCACCTCCACTCCTGGGAGGCCTGAGCCCTGCAGCTGTCCGTGGGGGGCAGGCAGGCCCCAGGCTCACAGACTCTCTCTGGGGTGCAGAGCCCAGCCGCCCTGCAGCGGTTCCTCCTGGCCGTCCCCCCCGCCTGCCTCGCCGCCCTCCAAAGGGGCGAGGACACCCTGGCGCCGCGCTGCTGCAAGGACACCATGATGGCCAGGATCGTGGTGAGCGAGTCGCGGCGGCCGGGAGGAGGGGAGGGGATACGTGGGGTGTACAGGGGTCTGCCTGGGCCATGGCGGCGGGTGGGGGTGCTGGAAATGGGATGGGTGGGGCCAGGAGTGCTGGAGGGGGAGGGGGAGGTGGACATGGGGAGGGTGGGTGGGGATGCTGGAGGAGGGAGGGACACAGAAATGGGGCAGGTCTGGGGTGCTGGACAGGGAGGGGGATTCGGAACAGGGAGGGGTCTCCCCGGGCCATGGGGGGGGGGAGCTGGAAGGTTAGCAGAGCGGGCTGCTGAGGATGCGCCTGGGGAGCAGGGATGAGGAGGTTCAGAGGCTGGTCACCAGGGCAGTGAGGGGCAGGAGACGGCCTGGGGACAAGGATTGAGCTGGTCCCGGTTTGGGAGGGGGGTGCTGGGAGGGGCCCTGTGCCGGGCAGGGGGGCTACAGGCCAGCGGGAGGCAGTGGGGTTGGATCCTGCTGGGTGGGGGCGCTGGCCGTGTGAGCGTCTCTTGGGGGCCCCAGCCTCACATGCCCCTTTGTCTCCTTGGGTCTCACAGGAGATCATGGAGGACTCCCCCACCCCACTGGTCTTGGCCGACTGCCTCAACGCCGCCTGCAGCCTCAGGTACCGACCCCCCCCCCCCCCCGCCGGCTCCCCCCCAGAGCAGATCCCCTGACCAGGGAGTGGGAAAGTCTCTGTCTCCTGGGCTATGTCTAGACTGCAAGCCTCTTTCGAAAGAGAGCACCCAGTGAGTCTGGATGCTCTCTTTCGAAGAAGCCCTAGTTCCATTCAAGAACGCCTTCGTTCGAAAGAAGCACTTTCCAAAGAAGGCGTTCTTCCTCGTGAAATGAGGTTTACCGCCGTGGAAAGAAAAGCCGCGTTCTTTCGATTTAATTTCGAAAGAACGCGACTGCAGTCTAGACGCAGGTGATGTTTTTTCGGAAAAAGGCTACTTTTCCCGAAAAACCCCCTGAGTCTGGACACAGCCCTGCTGCTGAATTAACAGTCTCTGCCCCTCTCTCCTGCCAGCACCTTGCAGCCTCCCCTACAGGCCCAGCTCCTGAGCCCCCTGCTGAGGGCGGCCGTGGGACAGACTGTGTCTGGGGACTGGCAGCAGGAGCCCATCCACACACAGGTACGTCCCTCCGGGCCCTGCTCCCGGGCTGGGCTGGAGCTCCAGAGAGGAGTGGGGGTGGGGGCAGAGGGAGAGAAGAAGCTGCAGGTTTGGATCCTTCCCTCCAGGTTTCCCGTTGCTCTCCCTGGGGGCCCGTCCCTTCCATGCCCAGCCTGGGCTCCTCCCTGCTCTGCGAGGCGGCTCAGACCCTGCTCAAGGCTGCACCCCGGAGCCAGCGGGTGGCCTGGATTCCCCAACCCCCCTCTGACCCAGGGCTCCCCCTTGTCTTGCAGCAGTTCATCCGGGCCCTTCCCGTCGACCTCCAGGCCCTACTGGCAAGCCTCCTCGCCGAGTCCCCAGACACCGCCAGGCTGCAGCTGATCATGGAGGTGAGCCCCGTGGGGGGGACGGGGCCATTGTCCCTGCTTCCTCGGGGGGCCGAGAGAGGAGCTGTGTCAGTGGCTGGGCGTGGGGGGGGGCACAGTCTGAGAGGAGCCCCAGGCTCTGCCCAGAACCGGCGCCTCCCTACGGGTCCTGACCTGCCTCTTTCCCCCCCAGCACCTGAGCCCGTGGCTGGAGTCCCGCCTGCCCCAGGAGCGAGCCAGGGCCCTTGGCAGCACCACGGCCCTGCTGGGAGTCGCCACCACCCTCCCGGGGTTTGAGGTAAGTGACCTCGGAGCCGGGGGGTCTGGGGCTGCAGGGCGTGGGGCTGGGAGCGTCCCCGGGAGGCAGAGCTGGGAATGGGCCGGGAATGGGCCGCGTTCTCCTTTCCCCGGGGAGGGGCGACCCTGGGCCTTTCCGGGGGGCACCTGGGCCCCAGACTGGGGAGTGGCCGTCAGTGGATCCCTTGTTCCACCCCCGGAGTGACCCTTCAGTCGGGGCCATTGCTCAGGGTTGTCTCCTCGCAAGGACGGCCCCGCCCCGCCCCGCCCCGCCCCGGGAGGTGTCTCTGTCCGTCCCCGAGCTCAGAACCGCCTCGGCGGCCGTTAGCATGGGACGTGCAGCCCCAGGATGCTGAGGGACCCCCCCTCTTCTCTCCCCTCAGAACTCCGCCGACTGGCCGAGGATGGGTCACCACGTGGCCCAGCTGGGCCTTTTTATTTCGGACCCATCCGAAGACGTCAGCCGGCTGGCCCGGAAGGGGGTGCACAGCCTGTACCGACTCCTCCTGCACCACAGGGGTAAGGAACCCAGCCGGGACCTGGGCCCCAGGGACACCCTGAGGGTGCCGGCGGCGGGGGGAGGGGACCCAGCCCTTTTCCCCCAGACTGGCCCAAGGGAGGATGCGTCCCTCTGTGTTCCCGTCCTGCCCCCTGTGCCCCTCCATTTGCCCAGGGATGCCTGCAGGGACCCGTGGGAGGGGAAGGGCTCAGACCTGCCAGCAGAATCACCCTGGTTTGTCTCTTGCAGGCCTCAACATCCACCAGGCAGAGGACCTGTGGTGCAGGCACTACTATAAGGAGAGATGGGTCCTGGCGCATAGCAACACCGTGCGGGTGGGAGAGGTAAGGACGCGCTGCCAGGGCAGGGCAGGGCTCGGGGGTGGGGCTGGCTGGGGCCCTCGTGCGGGTAGGACGCGGGGTGGGAGCGGGGAGTCGCTGATCGAATGGTCGATGCATTTTCCCTCGACTATTCGAGCCGTGGACAGGGCGGCGCTGCCCCTTTGTGACGCTGTCCCGGCGTTTCAAAGGGGCGGCGCTTCCTAGGGGCAGCGCCGCACCTTGCCCCGGATCTCCCGTAGGAGGGGAAGCAGGGCGGGGGGGGGGGGGCAACACTTTTTGATGGAGGTCGCTCCAAGATGTTGGCCAGTGGCCTAGGGCTGCTCTGTTGTGCGGAGGGGGGTGAGGTCTGGGAGGGTCTTGGGGGCAGGAGGAAGGTGTGACCTGGGGCAGGGGTTAGGGTGCAGGGTGAGGAGAGCGTCTGGGTGCAGGGTCTGGAAGGGAGTTTGCAGAAGGAGGAAGCTGTTTTAGCCCCAGGAGTTGGGGCCGGGCTCTGGGCCGTCAGCTGAAACCTCCCGTGCTCTTGATTTCAGGTCTTTGGGCAGCTCTTCACGCCAGAGCAGGAGAACTGCTTTTTAGACAAGGCTCTGCTCGCTGCCCGCTCCCCCCTGAGGCGCCCCAGCCAGGCCGGGCTGGTCCTGGCCCACGCCCTGCATGGGCAGGCCCATCAGCTCCTGGGATACATGGTGAGCAGCCGGAGCAGATGCAGGAGAGTGGGGCAGGGCCAGGGTCTCCTTCCCATCCCCGCAGGGAGTCCCCCGCCCCTTTCCTCATGCTGCCCCCACCCCACGTCCCTGCTGGGTGGGTCAGAAGCTCACCCTGCGGGCCTGACGGGGGGTGACCAGAGAGCAGAACAAGTCTCAGCGCAGGGGGGAGGAGGGTGGAAATGCTGGGAGGGCCCAGTACCCCTGAGTCCCCAAGGATGAATGTGACGGATTCTGCTTCCCTTGCAGCAGGAAGACAGCCAGTGAGAGCACAAGGAGCTGAGGAGCCAGCAGCTGCGTCCCCCTCCCCCCAACCCTCCCAATTGTATAGAATGTATTTCAATTCGGATTAAATAACGTTTCAAAAAACATTTGGATCAGGCTTTGTCAATAATTTTTAATGGGGGGGGAGCATTTTGGCAAGTGGTCAAGGGCCACATTTCTACCGAGGAGTTTGGGGTCTGGGACGGGGCGGTTGGGTGCAGAAGAGAGCTGAGGGTAGGAGCCTGGGTGCGCACCGTCCATTGCATCATCACGCGGCGCCATTGTGCTAGTGCTGGAGCTTGGGTGACTGGTTTAATTTGAATGTTTACACAGATTAGGTGTTTTAACTTTAGGAAACTTCATTTTAAATAAGGTAAAATGTTAATTTCTGTCTACCACAAAGGGTTTCAAAGTTTTCTTTATTAAAGGCAGGGATGAGGAACCTTTTTTGTCTCCAGGGCCACTGACCCCAGAAAAACCAGTTGGGGACCACACACGGGAAGAGCAAAATACAAAAACCCTTCTTCCAAAACCCACAAGCCTCACTGAGGTGAGGGGAAGGGACAGGGAGGACTGAGGTTCGGGGATCCCTCATTTTTGGCCCCCCCTCAGATTGAGAGGGACCCGCAAATGCCACTCTCCCTGGAACCCAGGAGAGTTAATCTGTGCTGGGGCTGGAGTGCCAGGGGAGTGAGATGTCTCAGTCGGGGCCACATTCGTGAGGCTTGGGGGGGGGGGGTTGGAGGCGCCAGGGACGCATTCAGATAGAGCAGGGGAGCCGGCAGGGACCCTGAGAGGAGAAGTGGGACTGAGAGCCCAGCCGGGGAGACACAAGGAAACCAGAGTCAGTCTAGTATCTCTCAGGCAGCTGGGGTAGACACCCCCCACCCCAAACCCCAGCCTCCTGTTGGATCCTCCTCCCACAGTTAACTGCCTCTGAGTCTGCACCCAAACTCCCATCGCTGCCCTGAACCTGTCCCAGAGCCTGCAACCCGCAGCCTCTCCCGCGCCCCACTCCCCAGCCATCCTGCACCGTAACCCCAGCCTCAGGCCAGCGAACCTGAGTGAGGGTGGGGGAGCCCAAGCAGCAGAGGGAGGGGGGAGTGGAATGAGTGCTTGTAGGTAAGGTCCCATGGGAAGCAAGACTGAAGGGAAAAACAACTGAGGAGAGTTGGAAGTATTTCAAAGGGACGTTGTTAAGGGCCCAAAAGCAAACAATTCCGCTGTGTAGGAAAGATAGAAAATATGGCAAAAGACCAGCTTGGCTTAACAAGGAGATCTTGCACGATCTCAAAATAAAAAAGGAGTCGTATAAAAAATGGAAACTAGGACAACTAACAAAGGATGAATATAGGCAAGCAACACGGGAATGCAGGGGGAAGATTAGAAAGGCAAAGGCACAAAATGAGATCAAACTAGCTACAGGCATAAAGGGAAACAAGAAGACCTTTTATAAATACATTAAAAGCAAGAGGAAGACCAAGGACAGGGTAGGCCCACTGCTTAGTGAGGAGGGAGAAGCAGTAACAGGAAACTTGGAAATGGCAGAGATGCTCAATGACTTCTTTGTTTCGGTCTTCACCGAGAAGTCTGGAGGTGTGCCTAACGTAGTGAATACAAGCAGAGAGAGGGTAAGTTTAGAAGATAGGATACACAAAGAAGAAGTTAAAAATCACTTAGGAAAGTTAGATGTCAGCAAGTCACCAGCTCCTGATGAAATGCATCCCAGGATACTCAAGGAGCTGATAGAGGAGCTATCTGAGCCTTTAGCTATGATTTTTGAAAAATCATGGCAGACAGGGGAGATTCCAGAAGACTGGAAAAGGGCAAATATTGTGCCCATCTATAAAAAGGGGAATAAGAACAACCCAGGAAACTACAGACCGGTCAGTTTAACGTCTGTCCCAGGGAAGATAATGGAGCAGGTAATTAAGGAAATCATATGCAAACACTTGGAAGGTAATAAAGTGATAGGGAATAGCCAGCATGGGTTTGTGAAGAACAAGTCATGCCAAACTAATCTGATAGCTTTCTTTGACAGGATAACGAGCCTTGTGGATAAGGGAGAAGCGGTGGATGTCATATACCTAGACTTTAGTAAGGCATTTGATACGGTCTCGCATGATATTCTTATTGATAAACTAGGCAAATATAACTTAGATAGGGCCACGATAAGGTGGGTGCATAATTGGTTGGATAACCGTAGTCAGAGAGTTGTTGTTAACGGTTCTAAATCCTGCTGGAAAGGGATAACAAGTGGAGTTCCTCAAGGGTCTGTTTTGGGACCCGTACTGTTCAATATCTTCATCAATGATGTAGATATTGGGATAGAGAGTACGCTTATTAAGTTTGCAGATGATACCAAACTGGGTGGGGTTGCAACTTCTTTGGAGGAGAGGGACATAATTCAAAATGACCTTAGCAAGTTAGGGAAATGGTCAGAGGTAAACAGGATGAGGTTTAAGAAAGAGAAATGCAAAGTGCTCCACTTAGGAAGGAACAATCAGTTCCATACATACAAGATGGGAAGCGACTGTCTAGGAAGGAGCATGGTGGAAAGAGATCTAGGGGTCATAGTGGACCACAAGTTGAATATGCGTCAACAGTGTGATGCTGTTGCAAAAAAAGCAAATATGATTCTAGGTTGTATCAACAGGTGTGTTGTAAGCAAAACTCGTGAAGTCATTCTGCCGCTCTACTCTGCACTAGTTAGGCCTCAGCTGGAGTACTGTGTCCAGTTCTGGGCGCCACATTTCAAGAAAGAGGTGGAGAAATTGGAAAGGGTACAGAGAAGAGCGACAAGAATGATTAAAGGTTTAGAGAACATGACCTATGAAGCCAGGCTTCATGAACTGGGCTTGTTTAGTTTGGAAAAAAGAAGATTAAGGGGGGACATGAGAGCGGTTTTCAAATATCTAAAAGGGTGTCACAAGGAGGAAGGAGAAAATTTGTTCCTCTTGGTTTCTGAGGACAGGACAAGGAGTAATGGGCTTAAAGTGCAGCAGGGGAGGTTCAGATTGGACATTAGGAAAAAATTCCTAACTGTCAGGGTGGTCAAATATTGCAATAAATTGCCAAGGGAGGTGGTGGAATCTCCCTCTCTGGAGTTATTTAAGAACAGGTTAGATAGACATCTGTCAGGGATGGTGTAGACTGAGCTTGGTCCTGCCTTGAGGGCGGGAGGCTGGACTCGATGACCTCTTGAGGTCCCTTCCAGTCCTATTATTCTATGATTCTGTGATTCAAGCTCTTGCCTTGACCTCCACAAAGGGAGGTGTCCTTGTAGCTCTGACTACTGTATTGTCATAAAAGTTGTCCATGCCTATGAGGTGGGGGAAAAACATTTTACAAAAAAAACCCAAAAAACCCTGATCTTTACCCTCTCTCTCACCCACACCTATGTATTTACTTAAAACCTCATAGAACAACCAAACCGATAAGCAAAATATATTTACTGGGATTCATCGATCCATCAGTCACTGATGCTGGTGAATTTTCCTTTTCAGCTGCCTCTTTCCTTTTTCTTTTGAGCTTGTTTTCCCTCTGGTCTAAGGATCTCTGATGTTTTGACTGTACTGTGGAGCCAACAACATTATTATAAAACATGAAACTCTCTTGTAAACTTTAAAATCATTAGGGTGTTTTTCTATTTAAAAAGTTATAGCTTTAAAACAAAATAATCCATTTCAAGCTGTACAACAAACACCAGTTTTGAGTTTATTTCTACCACTTAAAAAAACAAACAAACAAAGAACAAACAACCCACAATTTTTTTAAATACATCTCATTTTGCAGAATAAAAAAACAAAAGTGCTTTTAAAACCCCTTGTTAGTTTAAACAAACCAAGTACTTTAAAAAAACCCTACACCTATGCCTTGCACAGCTCCCTCCCCCTCTCTCCACACACATACACTAAACAGCAGCTTTATAAAACACACCAAACCAAGTTTGCAGCCATAGACTTTTCAAAACCCACATGCATTTAACACATCACATTTTGCACAGAAAAAGCAACCCACCAAACACTCTATACCAGCAGTTTGCCAGCATATATATTAAAAACACACCTGTGTCTGTCACAAACTCCATCATACACACACCTTCAAAAACTCCCCACAACAGTTTTAAAATCATTTGCAACAATATTTTTTAAAAGTAGCGGTATGCAACAAACTGTTGTTTTTTTAAAAAAAACCACTTATCTCTAGCATAAGCCCCTGAATCACCCACAACTTAACCCCTACAGCCAGCTTTTATTTAAAATAACCTCCCCCCCCCAGGTAAAAACACACCACATTTTTGTAACCATCCCAGATACCTTTAGCCTAACCCCACCACCTCCTCCCCCAACTCAGAACTGAACATTTATTTTGAAAACACATTTGGCACAGAAAGAGCAACCCCCCAAACACTCTATACCAGCAGTTTGCCAACATATAGTTTAAAAACCACACCTATGTCTTGCACAGACCCCCTCTCTCTCACACAAACCCAGTAGCACCACATGTATTTAAAAGGCACATGTGTGCTTGGGCTTTTGGTTAGCTAGGATTACCCCCAAATGCCTCAAACCCATTTTAGAAAAACATCAGATTTTGCACAAGCCAACAGTTTGCAACCAAATACTTTTTAAAAACACACCTATGTCTTGCACAGACCTCATCTCTCTCTCTCTCTCTCTCTCTCTCTCTCTCTCTCTCACACACACACACACACACACACACAGGGTTCTGTAACTTTTTGTACGCACCAGATGTTCAATATAACGCTCTAAGCAGGCGTCTTTTGGCTTGGTCATGGTCTTTAAAACACTGTGAGGATCTTGACTGAATTGCACTGCATTTACCAAAGTCACCCCTTGTGCTAAGTGTTCCTGAGTTAAGCACAGACATTGCATAGCATAACCTACAGCGATAATAGTATTTAATAAGCTTTCCAAACACAGTTCAGCACATAGGCTCCGGAGCTTGCAGTTTATATCCTCTGGAGTCCAAGTCAAACAGTCATGGTGCTGCTGGGCTGGTGCATCTATGACACAACCCTCACAGTCCTCAAAAAGCTTTTCCCTAAGACAGAGACTAAGGACGGTATAAACACCAACGCGTACAATAGAGCGCATAACTTTTTTACGCTTATGATGTGGCACTTACGCTTACAATGTGGTCAGTGCCAAGCCACCTTCTGAATTCTTCATGGCCGTCATCCTTGGCGTTCTCTTCAATGCTTTGTATCGGTGTTGAGCAAAAACAAGGTGGGCCCGGTTCGTCTTCCTTGTCCGATGCAATGCTGTCCTGGGTCTGAGGGTCAGCTAGAAAGCCATCATCAAGCTGTCGAGAGATTGCCAGAAAGAAATAATGTAAGGGTTATTTTTTTTTTTTTTAGGTTTACAAAATCCCGGTTTCCTAACTCCATGACGCCCCAATTTCAATCTTTCATTTTCCTGTTTGACTTCTTTTCCATGCACCTTGTCCGACTCCTGGGAGTCATGGGCACCTTCCTCGTCCAGGCCATCTAGCTCGTCGGGCTGCCTCGTGAGCGGTTGGGTTTTGGTGTCAGATACCAGTGTATCCATCAGTGGCTGGGCCAAAGGGCTCCCTTCAACTTCTCCTTCCTCCTCGGAACTGTTGCTGATGTAGCACTTTCTTCTTGGCACCAAAACAAAGTTGGTGAAAGAAACCATGTTTCCGTTCAGCGTTTGCACGCTCTCTGAAACACGCACTCTTGGAACAAGATGGCCTCTTCTGTGTGGCGCTAGAACTTATGGGGAAGTGCTATGCTCTGATTGGCATGGGAAGCTCTTAGAGGGGTCACACAACCCGCTTCTGGTCTGGTCAACCGGTCCCGGAACTGCCCCACGATTGGTCACAGCGATTTGCGGGGCAGTCCTACAGGGGAAAAACCTTTCCTAATTGGTAGAGGGAGGCGGGGTGAGTTCTTAGAGGGGTCACATGACCCGCTTCTGGGCGGGTCATCAGGTCCTGGAACTGCCCCCCGATTGGTCACAGTGATTCACAGGGCTGTCCTACAGGGGAATAACCCTTCCTGATTAGTAGTGGGAGAAGGGGTTAGTTCTTAGAGGGGTCACATGACCTACTTCTGGGCGGGTCATCCGGTCCTGGAACTGCCCCCGATTGGTCAAAGCGGATCGTGGGGC